>NC_089837.1:333459662-333766162 GCF_035609145.1 Eleutherodactylus coqui
TGTACACCCAGTAATCCGTAGTGGCCAGAATGCGTGTAACGCGAGGGTCACGAGAAAGGCATCCTAACATGAACTCAGCCATGTGTGCCAGGGTACCTGTACGCAACACATGGCTGTCCTCACTAGGAAGATCACTTTCAGGATCCTCCTCCTCCTCCTCAGGCCATACACGCTGAAAGGATGCGCAAAGCGTCTGCCTTTATGCTTTGCAGGGAACTTCTCAAAAAGCATAGCAGAGGAATGGTGATGCTAATGATTGCAGCATCGCCGCTCACCATCTGGGTAGACTCCTCAAAGTTTCCAAGGACCTGGCAGATGTCTGCCAATCAGGCCCACTCTTCTGTAAAGAATTGAGGAGGCTGACTCCCATTGCGCCGCCCATGTTGGAGTTGGTATTCCACTATAGCTCTACGCTGCTCATAGAGCCTGGCCAACATGTGGAGCGTAGATTTCCACTGTGTGGGCACGTCGCACAGCAGTCGGTGCACTGGCAGATTAAACCGATGTTGCAGGGTGGCAGCGTCCGTGTGGGACTTGCGGAAATGTGCGCAGAGCCGGCGCACCTTTCCGAGGAGGTCTGACAAGCGTGGGTAGCTTTTCAGAAAGCGCTGAACCACCAAATAAAAAAGACGTGGGCCAGGCATGGCACGTGCGTGAGGCTGCTGAGCTGCAGAGCCGCCACCAGGTTACGGCCGTTGTCACACAGGACCATGCCCGGTTGGAGGCTCAGCGGCGCAAGCCAGCGGTCGGTCTGCTCTGTCAGACCCTGCAGCAGTTCGTGGGCCGTGTGCGTCTTCTCTCCTAAGCTGAGTAGTTTCAGCACGGCCTGCTGACGCTTGCCCACCACTGTGCTGCCACGCCACGCGACACCGACTGCTGGCTACGTGCTGCTGCTGACACATCTTGATTGCGAGACAGAGGTTGCGTAGGAGGAGGAGGGTGGTTTAGTGGAGGAAGCATACACCTCCGCAGATACCACCACCGAGCTGGGGCCCGCAATTCTGGGGGTGGGTAGGACGTGTGCGGTCCCAGGCTCTGACTCGGTCCCAGCCTCCACTAAATTCACCCAATGTGCCGTCAGGGAGATATAGTGGCCCTGCCCGCCTGTGCTTGTCCACGTGTCCGTTGTTAAGTGGATCTTGGCAGTAACCGCGTTGGTGAGGGCGCGTACAATGTTGCGGGAGACGTGGTCGTGCAGGGCTGGGACGGCACATCGGGAAAAGTAGTGGCGACTGGGAACCGAGTAGCGCGGGGCCGCCGCCGCCATCATGCTTTTGAAAGCTTCTGTTTCCACAAGCCTATACGGCAGCATCTCCAGGCTGATCAATTTGGCTATGTGCACATTTAACGCTTGAGCGTGCGGGTGCGTGGCGGCGTACTTGCGCTTGCGCTCAAACACTTGCGCTAGCGACGGCTGGACGCTGCGCTGAGAGACATTGGTGGATGGGGCCGAGGACAGCGGAGGTGAGGATGTGGGTGCAGGCCAGGAGACGGTAGTGCCTGTGTCCTGAGAGGGGGGTTGGATCTCAGTGGCAGGTTGGGGCACAGGGGGAGAGGCAGTGGTGCAAACCGGAGGCGGTGAACGGCCTTCGTCCTACCTTGTGGGGTGCTTGGCCATCATATGTCTGCGCATGCTGGTGGTGGTGAGGCTGGTGGTGGTGGCTCCCCGACTGATCTTGGCGCGACAAAGGTTGCACACCACTGTTCCTTGGTCGTCTGCACTCTCAGTGAAAAACTGCCAGACCTTTGAGCACCTCGGCCTCTGCAGGGTGGCATGGCGCGAGAGGGGGCTTTGGGAAACAGTTGGTGGATTATTCGGTCTGGCCCTGCCTCTACCCCTGGCCACCGCACTGGCTCTTCCAACCTGCCCTGCTGCTGCACTTGCCTCCCCCTCTGAAGACCTGTCCTCAGTAGGCTTAGCAAACCAGGTGGGGTCAGTCACCTCATCGTCCTGCTGCTCTTCCTCCGAATCCTCTGTGCGCTCCTCCCTCGGACTTACTCCAATTACTACTACCTGAGTGATAGACAACTGTGTCTTATCGTCATCGTCCTCCTCACCCACTGAAAGCTCTTGAGACAGTTGCCGGAAGTCCCCAGCCTCATCCCCCGGACCCCAGAAACTTTCCAAAGGTTGGGCATCGGTCACGACAAACTCCTCCGGTGGGAGAGGAACCAATACTGCCCATTCTGGGCAGGGGCCCGAGAACAGTTCCTGGGAGTCTGCCTGCTCCTCAGAATGTGTCATTGTAATGGAGTGAGGAGGCTGGGAGGAAGGAGGAGCAGCAGCCAGAGGATTCAGAGTTGCAGCAGTGGACGGCGCAGAACTCTGGGTGGTCGATAGATTGCTGATGCACTTTCTGCCATCCACGACAGGACCTGCTCACGCCGCTCATTTTCTAATAAAGGTCTACCGTGTGGACCCATTAATTGTGAGATGAATGTGAGAACGCCAGAAACGTGCCTTTCTCCTAATACCGCAGCAGTCGGCTGCGATACACCTGGATCAGGAGCTCGGCCTGTGCCCACACCCTGACTTAAGCCTCCACGTCCTCGCCCGCGTCCACGTCCTCTAGGCCTACCCCTACCCCTCAGCATGGTGTATTACCAGTAGTGCAGAAACAGAACACTGTAATTAAATGTGCCGCTTATTGGCCTGTGGTTGGAGGCTGACTTCGCTTACGGAACGCACAGCAGAGCCGGGAAAGAATTTTGCGCAAGCCCGCTGTAACACTTAGCTGGCTGCGTATTAATTAGGACTACTACCCCCAGCAGAGACGCAGTACAGTCAGGACGGTCACAGGCAGCCCAAATATATTTTTTTGTCCCAAATTTTTTTGGAAAAGCCCACTGCCTATATAGACAGTATATGTCTTTCACGTTTTTCACTGTCCCTGCCTCAGCACTACTGGCCCTATACTATGTAAAATTACTGCAGACTGTTTCCCTCTGGACAGGATGACAGCAATGATGTAACGGGCAACGCAGAGCCAGGAAAGAATTTTACGCAAGCCTGCTGTAACACTTAGCTGGCTGCGTATTAATTAGGACTACTACCCCCAGCAGAGACGCAGTACAGTCAGGAAGGTCACAGGCAGCCCAAATATATTTTTTTGTCCCAAATTTTTTTGGAAAAGCCCACTGCCTATATAGACAGTATATGTCTTTCACGTTTTTCACTGTCCCTGCCTCAGCACTACTGGCCCTATACTATGTAAAATTACTGCAGACTGAGGACGCAATGCTCCGCACGGCCGATATACAAAAAAAAATAAAAATGTGCAACACTGCAAAAAGCAGCCTCAACAGTACTGCACACGGTCAGAAGTGGCCCTAAGAAGGACCGTTGGGGTTCTTGAAGCCTAAAATCACTCCTAACACTCTCCCTATAGCAGCTCCAGCATCAGCAGCACTTTCCCTGAGCTATGTCAGAATGCATCTGTGGCGAGCCGCGGGAGGGGCCGATTTATATACTCGGGTGACACCTGATCTCGCCAGCCACTCACTGCAGGGGGGTGGTATAGGGCTTGAACGTCGCAGGGGGAAGTTGTAATGCCTTCCCTGTCTTTCTATTGGCCAGAAAAGCGCGCTAACGTCTCAGAGATGAAAGTGAAAGTAACTCGAACATCGCGTGGTGCTCGCCTCGAGTAACGAGCATCTCGAACACACTAATACTCGAACGAGTATCAAGCTCGGACGAGTACGTTCGCTCATCTCTAATTATCATGCATACAAATCAGTCTACATATTTTATGCTCATTATGAAACATATAGAAATAATATAATGGAATGAATTAAAAAGGTAGGCTAAAAAATTAATAAAATTAATCTATATATATAAAATTGAATGTATGTCTGTGTGTCTGTGTGTCTGTCTGTGTGTCTGTTTGTCCTTTATGCGCTACTATACCATTCATCCGATCGCCATGAAACTTTGGGAAGTTGTTGAGTACACTCCTGGGAAGATTATAGGCATAGTACATTTATGCTATGATAAATGTAGATCGTTCGATTTCCATCATTGCCACTAATTCTCTCACTTCCCGATGTCGTAGAAACATGAAATTTGGCACAAGCATTGATTATGTCATAAATAGGAAAAGCTAATGAGTCCCAACTCGATTATTCAATTCTAAGTGCAAAAGAATTAGCGTCCAAATTTTACGTACGGAATCTAATTTTCCCACTTCCCAATGTCATGGAAACATGAAATTTGGCACAAGCATTGATTATGTCATAAATAGGAAAAGCTTATGGGACCCAATTCGATTATTCAATTCTAAGCGCAAAATAATTAGCGTCCAAATTTTACGTACAGAATCTAATTTTCTCACTTCCCAATGTCATAGAAACTTGAAATTTGGCACGAGCATTGATTATGTCGTAAATAGGAAAAGTTAATGGGTCCCAACTCGATTATTCAATTCTAAGCGCAAAAGAATTAGCGTTCAAATTTTACGTACGGAATCTAATTCTCTCGCTTCCCAATGTAATAGAAACTTGAAATTTGGCACAGGCATTGATTATGTCATAAATAGGAAAAGCTAATGGGTTCCAACTCGATTATTCAATTCTAAGCGCAAAAGAATTAGCGTCCAAATTTTACGTACAGAATCTAATTTCCTCGCTTCCCAATGTAATAGAAACTTGAAATTTGACACAGGCATTGATTATGTCATAAATAGGAAAAGCTAATGGGTTCCAACTCGATTATTCAATTCTAAGCGCAAAAGAATTAGCATCCAAATTTTACATACGGAATCTAATTTTCTCGCTTACCAATGTCATAGAAACTTGAAATTTGGCACGAGCATTGATTATGTCATAAATAGGAAAAGCTAATGGGTCCCAACTCAATTATTCAATTTTAAGTGCAAAAGAATTAGCGTCCAAATTTTATATACGGAATCTAATTCTCTCACTTCCAGATGTAATTTGGCACGAGCATTGATTATGTCATAAATAGGAAAAGTTAAAGGGTCCCAACTCAATTATTCAATTCTAAGTGCAAAAGAATTAGCGTCCAAATTTTACGTACGGAATCTAATTCTCTCACTTCCCAATGTCATAAAAACTTGAAATTTGGCACAAGCATTGATTGTCATAAATAGGAAAAGCTAATGGGTCCCAACTCGATTATTCAATTCTAAGCGCAAAAGAATTAGCGTCCGAATTTTACGTACGGAATCTTCTTCTCTCACTTCCTGATGTCATATATATAAAAATGAATGTATGTCTGTCTGTCTGTCCTCTATGCATTACTACACCATTCATCCAATCGCCATGAAACTTTGGGAAGTTGTTGAGTGCACTCCTGGGAAGATTACTGGCATAATACATCTATCCTACGACAGGGGGCGCGCGTGCGAGCATCGTCGACAGTTATGCCCCCCAGACAAAGATCATTTGATTTCCATCTCAAGCACAAAAGCAAAAGGCATTACGAGCAAGCGTGTTCAACTACAAAATGATGCATCCGCCGAACGTTTCGCAAGACAATTGCTGCATATTGAGAATGCTGAGGTAAAATGAAAGCTGTGCTGTGATTGGTTGCTATTTCTTATACTGCTGAGGCAACAGCAAAGCTGTGCTGTGATTGGTTGCTACTTCTTATTTTACTGAGGTTACATGTAAGCTGTGCTGTGATTGCTTGCTATATATTATACCGCTGAGGTAAAATGAATGCTGCGCTGTGATTGGTTGCTATTTTTTATATTGCTGAGGCAGAATAAAAGTTGCGCTGTGATTGGTTGTTATTTCTCTTTCTGCTGAGGTAACATGAAAGCTGTGCTGTGATTGGGTGTTATATATTATACTGCTGAGGTAACATGAAAGCTGCGCTGTGATTGGGTGTTATATTTTATACTGCTGAGGTAACATGAAAGCTGCGCTGTGATTGGGTGTTATATATTATAAAACTGAGTTAACATGTAAGCTGCGCTGCGATTGGTTGTTATCTAGATATATAAAAACGAATGTATGTATGTATGTCTGTCTTCGCAGCAACACGCGACGGGTAAGCTAGTGGTTTATATATTCTAGGGTTCAAAGTCTGCATGCTAAGAGTGGGCTCATAGGGGCCCCTTTCTCAGAAATGACTGTATGTGTGCAGGATATAGTGAGATATACCCGCTGTTCTCCAGAACCGTAGCGCAGATAGGAGAAACCTGTACAGTAATGTCCCCGAAATGCGTTAAACATTGACTGATTTTTTTTTTCTTTAATACAGAAGAATCGGGTTAAACTACCTACTAGAATACCATTTCATATGAGTTGCATGTGCACAATTTTTTCCCGATTCTTTTCAATCTAATTGATACGCTCCATTACAAACGGTTTGGTGTTAGTAGACTGGCAGCACCTTACCGTATATACCGGCGTATAAGGCGACGGGGCGTATAAGACGACCCCCCAACTGTCACCTTATACGCCGGTATTCAGTGGAGAAAAAAAAAAAAATTTTATTACTCACCTCCCACGGCGTTCTGTCGCGCTCCGGCAGGATGTCGCTCGCTCCGGCAGGCTGTCGCTCGCTCCTCGTCCCCGCCGCAGCATAGCTTTCTGAATGTGGGGCTTGAAATCCCCGCTTCCAGAAAGCTAATACACACGCCGGCAGCCATGACATCATTGAATGGCTGTGATTGGCTAAAGCACACGTGGCTTCAGCCAATCACACTATTCAATGACATCATTGAATGGGTGTGATTGCTAACACGTGCGCCTTCAGCCAATCACAGCCATTCAATGATGTCATTGAATAGTGTGATTGGCTGAAGCCACGTGTGCTTTAGCCAATCACAGCCATTCAATGCTGTCATGGCTGCCGGCGTGTGTATTAGCTTTCTGGAAGCGGGGATTTCAAGCCCCGCATTCAGAAAGCTATGCTGCGGCGGGGACGAGGAGCGAGCGACAGCCTGCCGGAGCGAGCGACATCCTGCCGGAGCCCGACAGAACGCCGTGGGAGGTGAGTAATAAAATTTTTTTTTTTTACACTTTTTTTTTTTTTGTATTACCGGCGCATAAGACGACCCCCGACTGCAGAGCAGATTTTTCGGGGTTCAAAAGTCGTCTTATACGCCGGTATATACGGTAGTTTATTTCAAACCCTGTCTATTTTATTTACTCCGCTCATCAAATAAGTTAGCAAACATATATTTTTAACCTTCTTGATGGAGGGGACTCTAGAATTGCAAACACCATTTTTCTGGTTAGCCAATAAAGGTAGCACTTCTCTAATACTACTTATATCTTTTTCATCCAAGAGCATTTAACATCACGTAGCTTTTCCTGCCTTATAAAGCAGCACACTATTTTTGCTGTACAGATGTGCAGTTGATAATTTGATGAACAAAAATTTTGGCTTGTAAAGACTTTAGTTGTTGGACCCTTAAAGCGCACTTTGCGTTAATCCACTTGGTACAAAGAAACAGCCCCTGGGATTTATGAAGGACTACTTTTATTAAAGACATACATTCTTTGCACTTCAAGTAATCATCCTTCTAAATCAGCCAGTTGTGCTTTTCTTTACGCTTTAGCTATTGCTCTTCTGACCAAACATGTGGAAATGCAGAATTTTGAAATTCTATCCTGTCTTGGCTGAGTTACTTGCAGTCTGTCTCAGCGGGATTTGTAGAAGTCGTTTTATCGTTGTCTTTTTGTGTAGTACATGTACTTAAATTTCTTGTTTGTTGATCTGATGTTGATTTCACACGTATCGCATTTTATTATATGCAGCAATAGCACTGTCGCCGTTATCTGCATTAGGGCTCAGTCAGACGGGCGTTTTTTCGCGCAATTTGCGCATGCGTCCGGCGATTTTATAAAACCATTGCTTTGCAATGGTATCGGACAAATGAGCGCTTTTTATGCGCTCGTCCGATAAATTATAGAACAGAAATCGCAGATCGCACGTATCTGCGATCTGCGATTCCTGTTCTCTTCTCTATATGCGCTCAATGGGGCCGGCGGCAGCAGCGCCGACGCCATTGAGAACATATACTAGACAAATCATTCTTCTCTGCCACAGCTGTAACAGCTGTGGCAGAGAAGAATGATGTTTGCCCATTGAATTCAATGGAGCCGGCAATACAGCCGGCTCCATTGAAAGCAATGGGCTGCCGGCGATCGTGGGATGAATTTTCGGGAAGGGCTTAAATATAGAAGCCCTTCCCTGCAATTCATCCAGAAATGTGTTAAAATAAAAAAATATATATATACTCACCTTGTCCCGGCAGACGGAGTTCAGCCGCGGCCGGCGGCAGTTCTCCTGAACTGCTCAGAGTAGTATTCAGCAGTCGGGGATTTAAAATCCCCGCCTGCTGAATGAGCTGCCTCTGATTGGTCACAGCCTGACCAATCAGAGGCAGCTCTCACTCACACCCATTCATGAATTCATGAATGGGTGAGTGAGTGCTGCCTCTGATTGGCTCAGCGCAGGGACCAATCAGGGGCAGCTCTCACTCACACCCATTCATGAATGGGTGTGAGTGAGAGCTGCCTCTGATTGGTCAGGCTGTGACCAATCAGAGGCAGCTCATTCTCTGAGCAGTTCAGGACAACTGCCGCCGGCCGCAGCTGAACTCCGTCTGCCGGGACAAGGTGAGTATATATATATTTTTTTTTGTTTTTACACATTTCTGGATGAATTTCAGGGAAGGGCTTATATATTTAAGCCCTTCCCGAAAATTCATCCCGCGATCGCCCGCAGCGCATTGCTTACAATGGAGCCGGCTGTATTGCCGGCTCCATTGAATTCAATGCGCTGGACAGCTCCGGCCCGTTTCTATTGAAATGCGGCTAGGAGCAGTATTTTCGGGCGCTTTTTCGGCCCCGGTCACGCGATTTGCGGATGCGCATCCGTCATGCGATCCGCAAATCGCGGGAAAAAATGCCCGTGTGACTAAGGCCTTAGTGTGTTTATTTACATTTGCCCCAACATCATTTCACTTTATTCAGACTTTAATATTTTGTGTTACTATTGATTATTATTAGTAGCGCTGCTTTTTAAAAATTATTAATTAAGTTATAGTTTATCGGATATAAAATTGAATTATGGATTCCAATTTTAAATGGCCCAAATCAGGACAATTCATGAAAAAATTACTGATGACTGATTAATATAGGTTGTCGGTTACGATAAACACAAAATGGTGCAATTCACAAAAAATGACTGTTTGTGGGATTTATATAGATTTTTCTGTTAATCGTGGCACTATTCACGGAAAAAAAAGAAAGATGTCCATGTGATCAATATAAATAGAAAGGTATTCTAGGTGCAAAGTGGAGCAAGATGCGAAAAAAATTACTGTATGATCAATATAAATTGTGAGCTATTCTGGGTAAAAAAAAAAGACAGAAATGTAACTATACATTTTTCATCTTTGAACTGGCCATGACCCAAATTTTGACTCTTCTCACTTCTCTGTGGGCACAAAGAGGTCACCACAGGTGACTTTTTTTAATCGGAGGCTGAAAGACCAGACTTGATCCTGTGCTGGTGTGCTGCCTGCTGCTGTACTTTGGCACGTGTGTTTTTGAAGGAACTTGGCAGGGAGGTTGTTCTGTACATCTCGGAGAACTAACCACAAATCTTCTGTGAACGTAGGTGCACTCAAATCCTTCTGTTTTTCGTGGTATCGTATACAGACTTGATGATATTGAGATCAGGGATCTGCAAGGACCATATGATCATTTTTAGGGTCCCCAGTTCTTCTTGACACTGAAGATAATTCCTAATGACATTGGTTGTATGTTTGGGGTCATTGTTCTGCTGCAGAATAAATTTGGAGCCAATCAGATGCCTCCCTGATGGTGCTGCATAATGCATAAGGATCTGCCTACAATTCTCAGCATTGAGGACATCATTAATCCTGACCAAATCATAACTCCATTTGCTTAAATACAGCCCCAAACTTGCAAGGAACCTCCACCATGCTTTACTGTTACCTGCAGACACTCATTATTGTACAGCTCTCCAGCCCTTCTGAGAACAAACTGCCATCTGTTACAGCCAAATATTTCACATTTTGACAAATCAGTCCAGAGAACCTGCTGCAATTTTTCTGCACACCAGTTCCTATGTTTTCATGCATAATTGAGTCACTTGGCCTCGTTTCTACATCAAAGTTATAGCTTTTTGCCCGCAATTCTATCATGAAGACCACTTTTGGCCAGACTTATCTGAAGAGCAGATGGATGTACCTGAGTCCCATTGCTTTCTGCCAGCTCTGAGCTGATAGCACAGTTGGATATCTTCCAATTTAGAAGGGAAGTAAGCATGATGTCTCTTTCAAGTGCTGCAGTAAATTACCTCGGTCAACCAAATAGACCTTGCTGATACAATACAACTACCTTGTGTCTTCTTGCTTTGGTCAGTCTTGTCATGGTGTATGATCTGTGAAACTGTATTCCACAACCTCACCTTTGTAGCAGAATTTGGTTGTTCCTCACCCAATTTTAAACCTCCTACACAGCTGTTTCTGTTTCAGTTAATGGCTGTGTTTCAACCACGCACAAACACGCTTGCATTTACAACAGTGCATTCCCTATCGTGTGTGCACATGTCCGTACTTTGCAGGTGCGTGCCTGCAAAGATAGGACATGTGTGCACCATTGGCTGCTGCCGGCGGCTCCATTGAAAACAATGCTCTGCCAGCACCCCTGCATTCTTTTTCAGGGAAGGGCTTTATATATAAGCCCTTCCCTGAAAAAGAAACGTTTTAGTGTAAAAAAGAAAAAAAAATACTTACCTCTCCGCCACTGTCGTGACCCCCGCGGGCATGAAGAACACAGCATGCGGCAGATGTTTACTTCACCCCCGCTAGTTAAAAGAATTCCCTGCTGCTACATCTTCCACATCTGTAGCAGATGCAGCAGAGGAATTCTTCAATTCTCTACCGCAGCTGTCACACATGTCAGCTGCAGTAGAGAATCCTGCTGCCGGCATTCCCGTCAATAGCTTTTCAGGGAAGGACTTCACAAACCCTTCCCTGAAAAGCCATTTAAAATAGTGTAAAAAATAAAAAAAATAAATACCTCCCTTCGGCTTCCGGGCTCAGCTGCGTCTTCTCCTGGCTGTCCCCTGCTCTGTAAATCTCAGCTATCAGCTTTAGTCAATCCCAATCAGAGCTACCATCAGGCGAGGATTTTAAATCCCTGCATGCTGATAGCTGAGATCTACAGAGACAGGGACAGCGGCAGAAGTCGCCGCTGAGCCCCGGCAGCTGTCAATGGCTTTTCAGGGAAGGGCTTCATAAGCGCCTCCCTGAAAAGCCATTTAAAATAGTGTGAAAAAATAAAAAAAATAAATACTCACCTGCCGGGGCTCAGCCGCGGCTTCTGCTGCTGTCCACGACTCTGTAGTTCTGAGCTATCAGCAGCCGGGGATTTAAAATCCCCACCTACCGGTAGCTTTGATTGTGATTGGCTGAAGTACTTCAGCCAATCACAATCAGAGCTACCAGCAGGCGGGGATTTTAAATCCCCGGCTGCTGATAGCTCAGCAAAGCTATAGAGCCGGGGACAGCAGCAGAAGTCACAGCTGAGCCCGGCAGGTGAGTATTTTTTTTGCTTTATTTTTTCACACTATTTTAAATGGCTTTTCAGGGAAGGGCTTATGAAGCCCTTCCCTGAAAAGCCTTTGACTTCTGCTGGGACTCAGCGCCGACTTTATGTTTATGGATATCCAGTCAGTAAGGCATAAGTCTATTTTTGCTCTGACTAGGAAAAGCGCCAATTGATTAACGTATTCTCGAGGCACTACTTTATGGGCTTCCTGTAGCGAGATAGTAGAGGAGACTGAAGAACCGTTGATTTCAAATTATTCATGTATTTTGGATTTGAGGGAGGTCATAATTTCGGGGATAGCTAAGTGCAAATCGTTCAGGGACCCTAATAAGTTAGTGGGTTTAGATATTAAGGAGTTACAAAAGATGTATACATGGGGGAGTGGGGGGGGGGGGAAGTGATCTGACAAGGAAGCCTATAGGATTTTAGAATATGTTATCTGCTGTAAGAAAGAAGCTGATGCTAAAATGTGATCTATTCTTGAGTACATTGAGTGAGGAGCTGAAAAATTGGTAAATTGGTTTAGTTTTCGCCAGGAGTCAACTAGATGGTACTGGGAAAGTAATGTTCTGAAGGCACATGCCAATAAATGTTGAGGTTGTGGTAGTAGGGACAACATAGTGGTCACATTTCTATTAATATTTGAATTAAGGATGCAGTTTGAATCACTACATACGGGTACAGTGCCTTTATTTATTGGTTTCAATTAGTTTAAGAAGTTTAGATAGGAATGGAGTCTGCCTGGTATTTGGGGAGTAGCATGATACTATACTAATTTACTACATTGTCTTGATATGAGATGGTTAATAGAGATGAGCGAACATACTCGTCCGAGCTTGATACTCGTTCGAGTATTAGCGTGTTCGAGATGCTCGTTACTCGAGACGAGTACCACGCGATGTTCGAGTTACTTTCACTTTCATCTCTGAGACGTTAGCGCGCTTTTCTGGCCAATAGAAAGACAGGGAAGGCATTACAACTTCCCCCTGCGACGTTCAAGCCCTATACCACCCCCCTGCAGTGAGTGGCTGGCGAGATCAGGTGTCACCCGAGTATATAAATCGGCCCCTCCCGCGGCTCGCCACAGATGCATTCTGACAGAGATCAGGGAAAGTGCTGCTGGTGCCGGAGCTGCTATAGGGAGAGCATTAGGAGTTATTTTAGGCTTCAAGAACCCCAACGGTCCTTCTTAGGGCCACTTCTGACCGTGTGCAGTACTGTTGAGGCTGCTTTTAGCAGTGTTGCACAATTTTTTTTTTTGTATATCAGGCGTGCAGAGCATTGCGCCCGCAGTCTGCAGTCATTGTGCAGAGTATAGGGCCAGTACTGGTGAGGCAGGGAAAGAGATATTCAGGCTATATAGGCAGTGGGCTTTTTCCAAAAAATTGGGGAAAAAAAACTATATTTGGGCTGCCTGTGACCGTCTTCAGTTTATTGCGTGTCTGCTGGGGGTAGTAGTCCTAATTAATAAGCTAAGCGTTACAGCAGGCTTGCGCAAAATTGTTTCCTGGATCTGCTGTCTCTGTTACATCAGCGCCGTCATCCCGCCAGAGGGAAACAGTATACATAATATTATACGCTGCCTACAGTATCTATCTGCTGGGGGTAGTAGTCCTAATTAATACGCAGCTAAGCGTTACAGCAGGCTTGCGCAAAATTGTTTCCTGGATCTGCTGTCTCTGTTACATGATCACCGTCATCCCGCCAGAGGGAAACTGTATACATAATATTATACGCTGCCTACAGTATTTATCTGCTGGGGGTAGTAGTCCGAATTAATACGCAGCTAAGCGTTACAGCAGGCTTGCGCAAAATTGTTTCCTGGATCTGCTGTCTCTGTTACATGATCGCCGTCATCCCGCCAGAGGGAAAGAGTATACATAATATTATACGCTGCCTACAGTATCTATCTGCTGGGGGTAGTAGTCCGAATTAATACGCAGCTAAGCGTTACAGCAGGCTTGCGCAAAATTGTTTCCTGGATCTGCTGTCTCTATTACATGATCGCCGTCATCCCACCAGAGGGAAAGAGTATACATAATATTATACGCTGACTACAGTATCTATCTGCTGGGGGTAATAGTCCTAATTAATACGCAGCTAAGCGTTACAGCAGGCTTGCGCAAAATTGTTTCCTGGATCTGCTGTCTCTGTTACATGATCGCCATCATCCCGCCAGAGGGAAAGAGTATACATAATATTATACGCTGCCTACAGTATTTGTCTGCTGTATCAGCTCAGCATTTTAAAAAAATAGAAGCAAAATACTTAAGGCCTACTACTGGCCTTTGGCCACTTGACTGCTTCTGCACTGTGAATTCCACTAGCTCAGTCATACGCACCTACGTCTCACTACAGGCGTGCGCAAAATTGTTTCCTGGCTCTGCTGTGCATTCCGTAAGGGAAGTCAGCCTCCAACCACAGGCCAATAAGCGGCACATTTAATTACAGCGTTCTGTTTCTGCACTACTGGTAATACACCATGCTGAGGGGTAGGGGTAGGCCTAGAGGACGTGGACGCGGGCGAGGACGCGAAGGCCCAAGTCAGGGTGTGGGCACAGGCCGAGCTCCTGATCCAGGTGTATCGCAGCCGACTGCTGCGGGATTAGGAGAGAGGCACGTTTCTGGCGTCCCCACATTCATCTCACAACTAATGGGTCCACGCGGTAGACCTTTATTAGAAAATGAGCAGTGTGAGCAGGTCCTGTCGTGGATGGCAAAAAGTGCATCCAGCAATCTATCGACCACCCAGAATTCTGCGCCGTCCATTGCTGCAACTCTGAATCCTCTGGCTGCTGCTCCTCCTTCCTCCCAGCCTCCTCACTCCATTACAATGACACATTCTGAGGAGCAGGCAGACTCCCAGGAACTGTTCTCGGGCCCCTGCCCAGAATGGGCAGCAATGGTTCCGAATCCTCTCCCACTGGAGGAGTTTGTCGTGACCGATGCCCAACCTTTGGAAAGTTCCCGGGGTCCGGGGGATGAGGCTGGGGACTTCCAGCAACTGTCTCAAGAGCTTTCAGTGGGTGATGAGGATGATGACGATGAGACACAGTTGTCTATCACTCAGGTAGAAGTAATTGGAGTAAGTCCGAGGGAGGAGCACACAGAGGATTCAGAGGAAGAGCAGCAGGACGATGAGGTGACTGACCCCACCTGGTTTGCTACGCCTACTGAGGACAGGTCTTCAGAGGGGGAGGCAAGTGCAGCAGCAGGGCAGGTTGGAAGAGGCAGTGTGGTGGCCAAGGGTAGAGGCAGGGCCAGACCAAATAATCCACCAACTGTTTCCCAAAGCGCCCCCTCGCACCATGCCACCCTGCAGAGGCCGAGGTGCTCAAAGGTCTGGCAGTTTTTCACTGAGAGTGCAGACGACCAACGAACAGTGATGTGCAACCTTTGTCGCGCCAAGATCAGCCGGGGAGCCACCACCACCAGCCTCACCACCACCAGCATGCGCAGACATATGATGGCCAAGCACCCCACAAGGTGGGACGAAGGCCGTTCACCGCCTCCGGTTTGCACCGCTGCCTCACCCCCTGTGCCCCAACCTGCCACTGAGATCCAACCCCCCTCTCAGGACACAGGCACTACCGTCTCCTGGCCTGCACCCACACCCTCACCTGCGCTGTGCTCGGCCCCATCCACCAATGTCTCTCAGCGCACCGTCCAGCCGTCACTAGCGCAAGTGTTTGAGCGCAAGCGCAAGTACGCCGCCACGCACCCGCACGCTCAAGCGTTAAACGTGCACATAGCCAAATTTATCAGCCTGGAGATGCTGCCGTATAGGGTTGTGGAAACGGAGGCTTTCAAAGGTGTGATGGCGGCGGCCCTGCGCTACTCAGTTCCCAGTCGCCACTACTTTTCCCGATGTGCCGTCCCAGCCCTGCATGACCACGTCTCCCGCAACATTGTACGCGCCCTCACCAACGCGGTTACTGCCAAGGTCCACTTAACAACGGACACGTGGACAAGCACAGGCGGGCAGGGCCACTATATCTCCCTGACGGCACATTGGGTGAATTTAGTGGAGGTTGGGACAGAGTCAGAGCCTGGGACCGCTCACGTCCTACCCACCCCCAGAATTGCGGGCCCCAGCTCGGTGATGGTATCTGCGGCGGTGTATGCTTCCTCCACTCAACCACCCTCCTCCTCCTTCTCCTACGCAACCTCTGTCTCGCAATCAAGATGTGTCAGCAGCAGCACGTCGCCAGCAGTCGGTGTCGTGCGTCGTGGCAGCACAGCGGTGGGCAAGCGTCAGCAGGCCGTGCTGAAACTACTCAGCTTAGGAGAGAAGAGGCACACGGCCCACGAACTGCTGCAGGGTCTGACAGAGCAGACCGACCGCTGGCTTGCGCCGCTGAGCCTCCAACCGGGCATGGTCGTGTGTGACAACGGCCGTAACCTGGTGGCGGCTCTGCAGCTCGGCAGCCTCACGCACGTGCCATGCCTGGCCCACGTCTTTAATTTCGTGGTTCAGCGCTTTCTGAAAAGCTACCCACGCTTGTCAGACCTGCTCAGAAAGGTGCGCCAGCTCTGCGCACATTTCCGCAAATCCCACACGGACGCTGCCACCCTGCGCACCCTGCAACATCGGTTTAATCTGCCAGTGCACCGACTGCTGTGCGACGTGCCCACACGGTGGAACTCTACGCTCCACATGTTGGCCAGGCTCTATGAGCAGCATAGAGCTATAGTGGAATACCAACTCCAACATGGGCGGCGCAGTGGGAGTCAGCCTCCTCAATTCTTTACAGAAGAGTGGGCCTGATTGGCAGACATCTGCCAGGTCCTTGGAAACTTTGAGGAGTCTACCCAGATGGTGAGCGACGATGCTGCAATCATTAGCATCACCATTCCTCTGCTATGCCTCTTGAGAAGTTCCCTGCAAAGCATAAAGGCAGACGCTTTGCGCTCGGAAACAGAGGCGGGGGAAGACAGTATGTCGCTGGATAGTCAGAGCACTTTCCTGTCTATATCTCAGCGCGTTGAGGAGGAGGAGCATGAGGAGGATGAGGAGGAGGGGGAAGAGACAGCTTGGCCCACTGCTGAGGGTACCCATGCTGCTTGCCTGTCATCCTTTCAGCGTGTATGGCCTGAGGAGGAGGAGGAGGGGGAGGATCCTGAAAGTGATCTTCCTAGTGAGGACAGCCATGTGTTGCGTACAGGTACCCTGGCACACATGGCTGACTTCATGTTAGGATGCCTTTCTCGTGACCCTTGCGTTACACGCATTCTGGCCACTACGGATTACTGGGTGTACACACTGCTCGACCCACGGTATAAGGAGAACCTTTGCACTCTCATACCCGAAGAGGAAAGGGGTTCGAGAGTGATGCTATACCACAGGACCCTGGCGGACAAGCTGATGGTAAAATTCCCATCCGACAGCGCTAGTGGCAGAAGGCGCAGTTCCGAGGGCCAGGTAGCAGGGGAGGCGCGGAGATCAGGCAGCATGTACAGCACAGGCAGGGGAACACTCTCTAAGGCCTTTTGACAGCTTTCTGGCTCCCCAGCAAGACTATCACCGCTCCCCAGTCAAGGCTGAGTCGGCGGGAGCACTGTAAGAGGATGGTGAGGGAGTACGTAGCCGATCGCACGACTGTCCTCTGTGACGCCTCTGCCCCCTACAACTACTGGGTGTCGAAGCTGGACACGTGGCCTGAACTCGCGCTGTATGCCCTGGCGGTGCTTGCTTGACCTGCGGCTAGCGTCTTGTCAGAGAGGGTGTTTAGTGCGGCTGGGGGAATCATCACGGATTTCCCCAGACTTCTTTTCTCCACCAGCGGACAGCAGCGATACCTAAGCAATACGTAGGCTGCACCCGCGGATGGAAGCATCGTTCTCTATCACCATCAAAAACGGGGACCTTTTAGCTTCATCAATCTGTGAATTCTATTCATCCTCCTCCTGCTTCTCCTCCTGAAACCTGACGTAATCACGCCGAACGGGCAATTTTTCTTAGGCCCACAAGGCTCAGTCATATAATTTTTGTAAACAATTTTTATACGTTTCAATGCTCATTAAAGCGTTGAAACTTGCACCTGAACCAATTTTTATTTTAACTGGGCTGCCTCCAGGCCTAGTTACAAATTAAGCCACATTAACGAAAGCGATTAATGGGTTTCACCTGCCCTCTTGGTTGGGCATGGGCAATTTTTCTGAGGTACATTAGTACTGTTGGTACACCAATTTTTTTGGGCCCTCGCCTACAGTGTAATCCAATTAATTTTTTGCCCACCTGCATTAAAGCTGACGTTACATCAGCTGTGCTGGGCACTGCAATGGGATATATTTATGTACCGCCGGTGGGTTCCAGGGAGCCACCCATGCTGTGGGTCCACAGGGAGTTGTAACTGCATGTGTCCACTTCTAAAGAACCCCAGTCTGACTGGGGCATGCAGTGTGGGCCGAAGCCCACCTGCATTTAATCGGACGTTACCTCAGCTGTGATGGGCACTGCAATGGGATACATTTATGTACAGCCGGTGGGTTCCAGGGAGCCACCCATGCTGTGGGTCCACAGGGAGTTGTAACTGCATGTGTCCACTTCTAAAGAACCCCAGTCTGACTGGGGCATGCAGTGTGGGCCGAAGCCCACCTGCATTAAACATGACATTACCTCAGCTGTGATGGGCAATGCAATGGGATATATTTATGTACCGCCGGTGGCTTCCTGGCACCCACCCATGCTGTCGGTCCACACGGAGTTGTAAATGCATGTGTCCACTTCTAAAGAACCGCAGTCTGACTGGGGCATGCAGTGTGGGCCGAAGCCCACCTGCATTTAATCGGACGTTACCTCAGCTGTGATGGGCACTGCAATGGGATACATTTATGTACAGCCGGTGGGTTCCAGGGAGCCATTCATGCTGTGGGTCCACAGGGAGTTGTAACTGCATGTGTCCACTTCTAAAGAACCCCAGTCTGACTGGGGCATGCAGTGTGGGCCGAAGCCCACCTGCATTTAATCGGACGTTACCTCAGCTGTGATGGGCACTGCAATGGGATACATTTATGTACAGCCGGTGGGTTCCAGGGAGCCACCCATGCTGTGGGTCCACAGGGAGTTGTAACTGCATGTGTCCACTTCTAAAGAACCCCAGTCTGACTGGGGCATGCAGTGTGGGCCGAAGCCCACCTGCATTAAACATGACATTACCTCAGCTGTGATGGGCAATGCAATGGGATATATTTATGTACCGCCGGTGGCTTCCTGGCACCCACCCATGCTGTCGGTCCACACGGAGTTGTAAATGCATGTGTCCACTTCTAAAGAACCGCAGTCTGACTGGGGCATGCAGTGTGGGCCGAAGCCCACCTGCATTTAATCGGACGTTACCTCAGCTGTGATGGGCACTGCAATGGGATACATTTATGTACAGCCGGTGGGTTCCAGGGAGCCATTCATGCTGTGGGTCCACAGGGAGTTGTAACTGCATGTGTCCACTTCTAAAGAACCCCAGTCTGACTGGGGCATGCAGTGTGGGCCGAAGCCCACCTGCATTAAACATGACATTACCTCAGCTGTGATGGGCAATGCAATGGGATATATTTATGTACCGCCGGTGGCTTCCTGGCACCCACCCATGCTGTCGGTCCACACGGAGTTGTAAATGCATGTGTCCACTTCTAAAGAACCCCAGTCTGACTGGGGCATGCAGTGTGGGCCGAAGCCCACCTGCATTTAATCGGACGTTACCTCAGCTGTGATGGGCACTGCAATGGGATACATTTATGTACAGCCGGTGGGTTCCAGGGAGCCACCCATGCTGTGGGTCCACAGGGAGTTGTAACTGCATGTGTCCACTTCTAAAGAACCCCAGTCTGACTGGGGCATGCAGTGTGGGCCGAAGCCCACCTGCATTTAATCGGACTTTACCTCAGCTGTGATGGGCACTGCAATGGGATACATTTATGTACAGCCGGTGGGTTCCAGGGAGCCACCCATGCTGTGGGTGCACACGGAATTCCCATTGCGGAGTTGTACCTGCCTGTGACTATTTATAAAAAAACGCGGTCTGACTGGGGCATGCAGACACCTTGACAGAATGAATAGTGTGTGGCACATAGGTTCCCCATTGCTATGCCCAGATGTGCAGCTCCTGATGGCGGTGGCACAGGATTATATTTCTCATTGCTTCTGTACAGCATTGTGGGCTATCGCCCCGCCCCTTTTAAAGAGGGTCGCTGCCTAGCCATGCCAACCCTCTGCAGTGTGTGCCTGCGGTTCCTCCTCATGGCAGACGCACTTATAAATAGACATGAGGGTGGTGTGGCATGAGTGCAGCTGAAGGCTGCGCAGGGACACTTTGGTGTGCGCTATGGACACTGCGTCGTGCGGGGGGGGGGGGGTTGGGCAGCATGTAACCCAGGAGAAGTGGCAGCGGAGTGTCATGCAGGCAGTGATTGTGCTTTGCTGGAGGTAGTGTGGTGCTTAGCTAAGGTATGCATTGCTAATGAGGGCTTTTCAGAAGTAAAAGTTGTTGGGAGGGGGGGCCCACTCTTGCTGCTATTGTGGCTTAATAGTGGGACCTGGGAACTTGAGATGCAGCCCAACATGTAGCCCCTCGCCTGCCCTATCCGTTTCTGTGTCGTTCCCATCACTTTCTTGAATTGCCCAGATTTTCACAAATGGAAACCTTAGCGAGCATCGGCGATATACAAAAATGCTCGAGTCGCCCATTGACTTCAATGGGGTTCGTTACTCGAAACGAACCCTCGAGCATCGCGAAAATTTCGGCCCGAGTAACGAGCACCCGAGCATTTTGGTGCTCACTCATCTCTAATGGTTAATTTGAATGGAAATTTCCGAAGAAATTGGATACGTTTTTGTTGCAGAATTTTTAAATATGGTTTCAGAGCACTGTACTTCACCCGGCCGGAGGGGACCAATATGGGAACAACTCGTAGTTGTGCTCTTGGAAAATCAACTTAGAGCAATATTTCTCAAACTCCAGTCCTCATGGACCCCCACAGGTCATGTTTTCTGGATATCCTATAGTAAGACCATCTGTGGCAATGTCTGAGGCACTGACAATAATTACATCACCTGTGCAATACTGAGGAAATCCAGAAAACATGCCCTGTGGGGGTCCATGAGGATTGGAGTTTGGGAAACACTGAGCAAGAGGATGAACGATCTGCCTGTAAAATTTGTTCATTGGTGCGCTGGAAATGCAGCTTCAACACAACATCTATAGGAAGACCATTGGGTTTTCAGGCATATAGAGCACTATAGATTCTGTCCATTTCCAATCTTTCAATTGGACTGTTGGGACACAGTTCCTGAAATAAAGCGGTTATGGTTGACTGCAGATCTTTGATAGTTTCCGGGAGACCTCGTATGCACAGATTATCTCTACAAGCTCTGTTCTCCACGTCTTCTAATTTGTTAGGGAGGAATTGAATTTCCTCATGCAGTTGTTCCACCTCTTTCTCAAGGGATTCCAAAACTGTTGTGGAATTATCCATGCATTCCTCCAGTGCCGACGTTTGGTGGCCTAGTTCTCTGATTTCTTTTGGAAGTCTGGTCATTATGTCAGCTGATGTCTTGGAGAGTTATGATTGCAACAACACCTGTATTTGGGATATCAGCATTTCTGGTGAGGTATTAGATATATTGGCCTCCGAATTAAGGCCTGGCTGAGGTTGAATTCAGTGGAGGAGGAATGTCCTCGGCTGAGGAGCGGGAGTCGTCGTCAAGGGGCACTGACATTGAGAGGATTTTAGAAGTTTATTTGTTTGTTGTTGTGAAGATTGCCAGATTTTGGTTGCATGGAACTCATGTTTAGTTATTCTTGTGTAGTTGGTGGGAAACGGAGATGAGTATGGATGAAGGAAAATTTCAAAGTGGGCAGCCATGTTAAATTATTTTTTTTAACTGAAAGATAATCCCTTAAGGCAGGTATCAAGAAGATCCACAATAGATATGCAATTTTCAATTAAATATTTTGTTCGATCATATAGTGGGACTTCATGGTAAGGATTTTTCACTAAATAGTAGCTTGTGCTTCTGTGATCTTGATATTTTTTATTTTTGTACTGATGAACAACAGAGAGTGAAAGACTTTGTAAGCTGGTTTTAATATAATCAAATGAATTACTTAGTTTTCATATTCCACAAATGAGATTAAAAGCTTTAGAGCAGCATATTGGTCTAGCGCTTTTTCTTGCAACTTCTTACTTGTATCAGACCTATCTGATATTTTATTTTAGATTACTGCCATGAAAGCAAGGTCTTGTGACTTTCTTTTTTCATGAGAGTGCATGCCTTGCATTGTGTATTAACATTAACCTGTAAATGAGCAAGCCAGTTTGAAGCTTAAGGCAACTTTTTTCGGTCCCAGGACAAAACAAGATAGCTGCACCACTTCTCTGATTACTTAATGTACACTGTGCATCAGTAGTCTAAAGCACTACAAGGTGTCGATCAGAACATTGAGTAGGAAAAGATTATTCATCTCTTCTTTTACATGAATCACTTTGGCCTTCAATGTGCTGATCTGTTTTTATACCTATACACATCTGACCTTAATCTTTGTGTTGAAGGCACCTGATCAGAAGGCCTAGTGACATCCTATAAAGCTGTCACATGTGCTTCCAATGTAGAAGCCTCAAAGCAGGTTTACGGGATGTCACCGATGACATCCTTGTCTTGACTCTTCTTGGCTGCAGTGGTCACATTGGTAAAAAACCCACTTGAGCACTACAGCACTTGTAAATAGAAGACTGGAGAAGAGGCTTGCAGCAGGGAAGCAGCGCTGATTATTTAATTTAATTTTTTTATATACCATTTATCCCCCTACTGCGACCAATGTTAGGGGTACTCTGAAAACCCCTTTAATGTTTGTCAGGTCATTATTATTCACCAAACTTGAGTTACCACTTCACTAATTTAGGTCTTGAATATATTTATTGCATCAAGAATCTACCCTAATTATGGACCAGGGCACTTAGGCTCACAGCTGGAATTCTGGAATGGTGTTGTTTTTTTAACCTCACAATTGGGGTTCTGCTAAGTTATCTTGTTTTACATATTTTTGTTTTTACTAACTCATTTTGCTTTCCCTATGATTGTAGGGGGTAGGATACCTATCCATGTTGCCTGTGGTTTCGTTTTTGAGTCTATATTCCTTGGGGTTATTGCGTGCTAACATAGACAACAAAAGAGAACTGTATTTTAGGAGTGCGGACTTGATCGATTATACGAAAATAAAGTTAGAGAAGGACATAACTGAGAAGAATACAATCTTTAGGCCCAGGTTTGAAGGTAACTTTGGACTTTTGAGCATCTCTAATACTGCAATAGTCTGCCATAAAAACATTGAGCCACAGAATGTATCTTTTGCAAAGTATAGTTGCATCATATTACAGTAATATTCCAATGCACATGAGTCAACCTATTGTTAGAAAAAAATGCAGAAAAAAAATGGACTCAACCATTTTGGCCCAAGCTCCTTGTAGCTCTACTTATAAGTACTTGATCGTCGTTTCTCTCAGTCGGAGGCCTTCAGATATCTTCCCCAATAACAGAATGCACATTGTATTGGAACTGTTGTATCTTGTCTCCACCACAACTGGGAGTTAAGACTTGGGTTGGGCACGATCAGTGACAGGCACTCCCCCAGATGACGCCCCCAGATGTCAATTAGCTGCTGCTGATGGCGCTGTGTTCTGCAGGAACCCCATCATCAGCACTGTAGAAGGCATGGGACCAGAGCAGCACCTTGCGTACAAGGCACCGCAGCTGAGCGGGGCAGGAGGAGGCAGCCGTGCAAAGCACCAACAGCCGAGCGGAGTCCCTAGGAGGAGCGGCTTTCAAGAGGAGAAAGAGGAGGAGGCGGCACAGCGCAGCAAGGCATTGCCGGCGCCGGCGGTCCCCAGCTGAGCGGGGTCAGCAGACGCAGCTTTCCAGGGGACTCAGCAGCAGTAGAGCGGTACAAGGCATCTAGCGCTTCCTACCTGAGTGCGGGGTCCGGAGGAGCGCCTTTCGGTACCGCCGCACATTCTGTCCAGCGCTACTTGGGCCAGCCAGCTTGTCAGACGGGGCGTCGGAGCAGCAGTCAATCCACATCTGGGGACATTATGTCCTCACTCCCTGTCAGTGATCTAGCCCAACCCATGTCTCCACCCCCTAGTTGTGGTGGAGACAAGATACAACAGTACCCATTGCCCATTGTATTTAATGTATTTGTCAGTAACTTACTTCAGAAGGATTGGTGATCTGGGGATTTATTCTGAAAGCCACAGTTGAAGTCAGGAAGGAACTTTTTCGTTAAATGAGGAAATTGGTTTATACCTCATGGAGTTTTTTTGCTTTCCTCTGGATCAATTTGCAGGGTAATAGGCTGAATTGGATGGACTTGTGTCTTTTTTTCAGCCTTACATGCTATGTTATCCAAACTTTTATATACTTTTCAACCAATGCAATAAAACATTAGAACAAGCATTGAAATACATGAAGGTCAACAGACCTGGGTTATCAGAAATGTTTGCCTCTAATGCTATATTAAATAAAGTTAATTAAGTTAGAGTAAAGGTGTTTTACACGGAATGATTATAATTCAGATTCCAACGATCCAGCAAGAATCCGAACAATAAATCGTTCAGTGTAAATGCATGCACCGTCTGAATAATGAATGAGAAGTCTTTCACTTCTTGTTCATCATTCAGTTTCTGCACGTAGAAAACTGGACGACATATTGTTCAGTGTAAACATGTAGTAATTAATTTATGAACTACTATCTGCTTACTGTTAATGGAAGTGGATGGTCCAGAACAATCCCCGACCCGCTCTGCCACCATTCATTGTAAAAGCACAGGAATCAGTATTGAGGGGACGGCCTGAGGGGCATCTGTTGCATTTTTTTATTACAAAATGCATTCTGCAGAACTTCTGGAATTTCTTGCATTTTTTATGCATCTTATTTGCGGAATTACATCTCCTGTATCTGTGAAATCAGAGAAGACTTCTGCAAGACATCCTTAATTACATAGCAATGGAGCTTTCCCGCTTCAGAATTTAACTCCTAAATGCTCTATGACATACAATTACGTAATACAATGCCAGTGCTGGCTGTTTATTTCATCTGACACCCACTTGCAACAGCTGACATCTGCGCATCGTGGCAGTTAACCCTTAAAATGCCACTACAAATTCTGAAAGCGGCATTTTAATGTCCCAAATCGAGTTGAGGTGGGGTACAGAAGGCCTTCGTGATGAGATCGCAGAGTGCCATTCAGTTGCCAAGGCAGCTGGGGGTCTTCTGAAAGCCCTCAGGGCTGCCATTGCAGATTGCCTATCATTCTATGCCTGTGGTATGGTGTGATTGCCTGTCAGATTGCTGTATAATTTAATAGTCAAAATCAGTTTTAAAAAGTTCTATTAATTATTTTAAAAAATTAAAAGGTATAATTAAAAAAATGTACAAAAAAAACATATTTGGTATTGCTGCGTGTATAAAACCCTGATATATCAATGTAACACATTATGTACCCTGCATGATAAACGACCTCAGAAAAAAAAATTGTGCTTTTTTTAAAAAAATCCCATCTCTATGAAAAAATGTAATAAAAAGCAATCAAAAAGTTATTTGTACAGCAAAATGGTATCAATAGAAGCTACAGGATGCCGCCCAAAAAACAAGCCCTTGCACAACTATGTTAACGAAAAAATAAAAAAAGTTATGGCTGCCTGAAGATGTCAGCAGAAAATAATCCTACTGGCCCATAGAATAAAGTTATCCTGTTATTTTTGTTGCATTTTTTACACCACAGAAATAAGACACTCCCCTCCAAAGATGGCGCAATTGCCCTTTTTTTTTCAATTTCACTCCACTTAGAATTTTTTTAAAGTTTTTTTTTAGCACATTATATGGTACATTACATAGTACCATGGAAAAATATAACTCATCCCACAAAAAACAAGCCCTCAGACAGCGACGTCGATGGATAAATAAGACTTCTAAACCGAAAATGAAAAAAAGTATAGTGCCGCGTCCTTAAGAGGTTTATCTTGCACTTTAGAAGAAAAGATGCGCAGATTTTAACAGGTGTGGAATTAAAGCTCATAGGGACAACAATTCTGTCCTGTGTGCAAAACCTCTAATAGGAGCAATAGGGGAAAGCAACAGAGCCATTAGTAAATTACAATGAGCCCGCTCACCAGGGAGAGCTGCCAAAAGGAACATGGTTTCCTTGCAGCTCCTGTCCTCTCCTAACTTGTGTCTGATTGTGCAGAATGCAATTTAGGTATTTGAGTAAATTGAAGTAGGAGCAATTTGCTAATACAGAAGTAAATGTGACATTAAACTGCCTACCATGCTGTTTCTTTTAATACAATAAATAGCAGTGCCCTCTGTAATTCTATTTTTTTCCTTTTAGATCACAGAACTGTGCGGTGCCAAACATGTGGGTTTCTTCGGTCCAGCTCAGTTTTTTATTGCCTTGAAGTTAATTGCATCAGCACAAGCTGGTCTAGTGGTCCGCATGGAGAACATCAAGTGTGGTGAGGAGATATAATAGTAGATAATCCTGTTCTAGTGCAGTCATTACTGAAACAAGCCTGGTGCTCCTTTCTTATCAATCAATATAAATAATTATCTATCAAATAGTTCAAGCAGAAGAGCAGCACTGCATAGTAGTACCGTGTTTCCCCGAAAATATGACACTCTTATATTATTTTTTTGCCCCAAAAGAGGCACGGTGTCTTATTTTTTTTTTGGGGGGGGGGGGGGGGCTTATACTCACCTGGTCCGCGGCGTCCCGATGGTCCCTGACGGCGCTGCGGCAAACGTCATAGTCCTCACTGTCTGCCATTTCAGCTTTGCCGGTGATGGGGCTTTGAATACCACACCTCCAGCATAGCAAGCGCTGTGATTGACTAATCGAGCGCCAGCAGCCAATCACAGCCCGTGCTCGTTGAGCCAATCACAGCCACTCAGTGAGCGACATCATCAATGACATTGGCTCATCGAGCGCCGGCTGTGAGTGGATGCTGGCGCTCCATTAGCCAATCACAGTTCTCGCTTTGCTGGAGGCGAGTATTCAAAGCCCCGTCACCAACAAAAGCTGAGATGGTAGACGGGGAGGAATCTGAAGTTTGCCACAGCACCGCCAGGGACCATCAGGACGCCGCGGACTAGGTGAGTATTGATTTTTTTTTTTTGTGGGTGGGGGGATGTTAGCTAGGTCCTATTTTCAGGGAAAACCTGGTGGGTGTTACTAGTGGGGTAGGACCTACTTTTGGGGAAACACGGTAGAAATAAATACTGCTATGCCTGTGGACAAAACCCTCTTGTCTCAGTACATAATCCAAAGAATCCACAGCACTCTGGAGGTATTAAAAAGATTATCTCATATCTATCTACCTATCTGTCGCTGTCTATCTATTTGTCTCTGTCTCTCTATCTGTCTGTCTCTGTCTATCTGTCTCTATCTATCAATCTATTTGTCTCTAACTGTCTGACTATCTATATATCTGTTTCTATCTATCTGTCTCTATCTATTTGTCTCTGTCTATCTATCTGTCTATCTATATATCTGTTTCTGTCTCTGTCTATCTTCTATCTGTATCTATCTGCCTGTACTGTCTATCTGTCTGTCTCTGTCTGTCTTTCTCCTACTGTCTTTGTCTACTGTATCTATATCTATAATATATCTATTTTAACCATATATTTGTTACTGCTTGGTCTGCCCCTCAGAGTAGTCCCACCTCCAGGCCATCAGGGGCATTCAGGAAGTTTCAGGCTTTCAGATCAAGCACATTGCCCCAACCTCCTGCCAGCAGGAGTGATCAGGAAGTTACTATAGTTCTTCTAAAGGATGTCTGTCTGCCTGACACAGTGGCAGCATGACTATCCTCCCCTCCTCGCTTGCAGCGGCTCCATGGACAGTACTGGGCTACGACTGACACTGTGTCGGTTCACAGCATTCTGGTGGTTTGGACGACCTCATCTCACTGCCTGTCTCTGCAGAATAAAGATTCCTCCATGGATCTCAGGAGTCTGGGAAGAAAAGCTGCTTTAAATTATATAGGGAAAGAGAATCCCTGATTTGTAAGAATCTTGCCATCCAATAGGTGGTGCTGCAGGGCTAGTGTTTCCAGATCTTTCTATGTTTGGACTCTAAAGGAGAGATAACAGACATCATAAAACTGTCACATACCTTAGCCCAGTGGACTGATTAAGTATCTATCTGTATAGCACATGTATAACACAAATCTAAATAAATGTTCACACACAGAAATTTGAGACTGTCTCACACTCAAGACTTAACATAACACTAAACAACCTGAGAAAAAAGATAGAGACTTAATCAGTCCACCGAGCTAAGGAATGAGACAGTTTTATGATGTCTCTTTTTTCAGGTTGTTTAGTGTTATTTTAAGTCTTGAATGTGAGACAATCGCGGCCGGGAGGGGCCAAAACAGGCACTTCACAGCGGGGAAGAGCCAAAAACTGGGGCAGGGTCGAACACGGCGTGATGCTCGTTCGAGTAACGAGCACCATCGAGTACACTAATACTCGAATGAGCATCAAGCTTGGCAGAGTACGTTCGCTCAACTCTACTAATGTCACACCATGTCAGAAGTTATTAGCAGAGCTGAGAGTTGTGAAGCAATTCTTGGCTTCTAACTGAATGCTATTATCTCATCCATTGATTGTCTTTCACCATTTCTGGCATTTGCCAAAGTTGAATATTCTTCTGGCTTCTATCCTCTAAGTACATTAGCTTTAAAGGGATCCTGTTATCAAACTTTACTATAGTTAACTAAGCCCACTACTAGAATTATTACCTACACCTGTTTACCTACACTACTAGAATTATTACCTTTACTAGTTAACTTATTTTCCCATGGTTATTTATATATGCATAAGTCCTGGACAACTCCTTTAATCTCAAAACTGTTAATTTGTCAGTTTTAGTATTTTTCCGTTTTTTAACGACCAAGCTTGAACTTTGCAATTGAACACTATGGTCTGTGATTCGGCCTGAGTCTACAGGCTGTAGTCCCATATAGAGGCTGACTGCAGCCTATAAACTCAGTGTCATTGAGGAATCGCTATTTTAGCGCTGGCGCTATTGGGGAGCCAGGAGTCATGAGCATAGGCTGTTTTACTATAAATTGCTCAAGGGGAACACTAGTTTGAGAAAAAGTTACAATTTCTACAACCCTTTAAATTTTTTGTAGGCAGCTGAACAAAAGCCAGTTATTTTGCCTTTTTTTATATGGTCTTCACCATATGGGATAAGAACCATTGCCATTTTCTAGTTTGAGCTGATATGAATGTGATAATACCAATTATGTGCTCTTATTATAGATCGCTTCCTAAGAAGATTCACTTTGCGGTAGACCAGGTCCAAAATTCCCAGGTCACCCATCGGTACCTCACAATCACATGACAGAAGGGCTGCCCTCCCACTAAGTCACCTAAATCTTGCAATTGCCATTGACTGCAGCATCTAAACGACGAAAGGCCAGGATCAGAGATATCTCCCTCCTTTTCTTTTAAAACACGAACATCTATTAGTAGACAGCTGAGTTCCCGATCCTCATCCTTCCTCTCCCCTGTAAAAAGACAGCGGCCTAGCCTAAGGCATAATTGTAGAAATTGTAGATAACTTTATACCTTTGCACAACCCCTCTACGTTGGCATATTTTAAAACTTTACTTTTTTAACCTAGTTACACAGTATATCTAAAACACATCAGTTAGACACATACCATGTGTTCCATGTGTTGTGTAACTTTCTACCTAATTCTTGCAATTTTTTTCCCTAAACTTCACCTTATATTTTCTACTACTAAAATGACAGATTCATATTGAGTTCAATAAGAATTGTAGAACTCTGTCTTTAGTAATCTGCCCTTATTGGCAACTGTGGACATCATTAAAATTTTTGTAAAGCAGGAGATTTGGAGCTCTCTAGTAAAAATATGGATATGTACCTATTTAGATTTAAAAAAATAATAATTAAGTGATAGGTACACTTAAACCCCCTAATGGTGCTTTCACATGTAACTCTGCAGATGCTGCAGAATATCCATTGTCAAAATCTGCATGGCTAAATTGCATGGCTTATCCATGGGCCTCTCCCCAGTTTCTGCGCATGTGTCCGCCATTTTGGAGATGGGCACTTGCGCAGAATCTGGGGAGAGGTCCACGGATAAGGATCCTGTTGGGGGACATCGCCGGAAGCCTTAGGTAAGTAATTTCACTTCCCCTCACAGATCTGATCCATGATGGGAGGTGAAACTTACTTTTTTATTATCCATTGGATAGCAGCAATCACTTGACCAGGCTCTCAGCTACATTTGGTAGGCAGGAGCAGGGAGATTTTAAATTACCCCGGCAATCCGTGGCTTCTGCGCATTCGCCTGCCATCTTGGTGACGGGCGCGTGCGCAGAAGCCGGGGTAAGGTCCACAGATAATATACCTAATGATGAATATCTGCTCCCTTCCTTATTAGAAGGTGTAAGGCCTGAGGCCTGTGCATGCACGGAGGAATCACACTAAAAACCCGCTGCTCAGCTAAATGAAACTTCTTTATTCCAATCAACCTGCATTGGGTGTCATAGAAAATGCGCATAGTTAATATGTCATGAAGTACGAATCTGTAGCTGATGGGTTATTGCCCTTATATGGGTCTCTTCCTTCAGAAGCCGAGGTCTTATCTCGGTTGCATTTCTGGATGGAGGCGCCATATTTAGTAAAATGTTAGAAACACGGTGGGAGGGGGTGAGAACAGGGAGAAGTTAGTCAGCTCTTTCAGACCGGAAGCTGTGTTAGTAGTGTAGAGGAGAGGCACATATTTGCGATAGGCAGTTTATTACAATCCATTACATGTGCATAACCTTACATTTATCAATATTGAACTTAACTTGCCATTTTTCTGCCCAAGCCCCCAGCTTATCTCGGTCCAATTGCAGCCGTACATTGTCCTCCGTTGTATTAATTATCTTGTATAATTTCGTATTGTCTGCAAATATCAATCAATATCAAATATCAATCTGTGCAGCCCCTCTATCAGGTCATTGATAAATATATTGAACAGAATAGGGCCTAATACTTCACCCTGTGGCAGCCCACTAACAACAGTGGCCCAATCAGAGTATGAACCATTTATTACCACCCTCTGTTTTTTTTTATCTCCGAGTCAGTTCTTTACCCAGCTACACACATTTTTACCCAGACCGAGCTGTCTCATTTTATATATCAGCCTATTATGCGGCACAGTGTAAAATGCTTTAGAGAAGTCCAGATATACAAGATCAATAGACTCTCCCAGATCTAGCCTTGAAGTTACTTTCATTGTAGAAGCTGATCAATTGGTCTGACACGATCAAACCCTCATGAACCCATGCTGATGAGGAGTTATACCATTATTTCCCCTTGAGGTATTTCAGGATGGCGTCTCTTAGAAATGCCTCAAATATTTTTCCAATTATTGAAGTGAGACTTACAGGCCTGTAGTTACTGGGCTCTCTTCTTGAGCCCTTTTTGTATATTGGAACCACATTAGCAATACATCAATCCAATGGTACAACCCCAGTTTCAATAACTTCACTTAGTTCCCTTAGAACCCTTGGGTATATTCCATCTGGGCCCGGCAATTTGTCAATTTTAATCTTTTTTAATCGGCTTTGATATTTAGCGGGGGATTCATTTTATTTATCCCCCCATCTCGTGTGACATTTCTTTTTCCTTTGTGAATATACTTGAGAAAAAACTATTAAAATACTACTAAAAAACTAGCTTTCTTTGGCAATCAGTCTTTCTGCCTCCTTTTTGACAGTTTTGATCTTTTCCTTACGTAATTTGTTTTTTCCCTGTATGTTTTTAGCGTTTTTTCAATGCCTTCTTGTTTTGATAGTTTAAACGCTTTCTTATTTTCATTAATTCCCCCTCTTACATTCTTGTTGAGCCACATTGGTTTCCTTCTACTTGTAGTTCTTTTGTTTTTAAAAAATAAGAAATGATCACATGAGGTAATTAGGATGTTTTTAAACTTCTCATATTTGTCACCTTTAGGCTGGGTTCACACAGGGCGGATTTGCCGCGGAAATTCCGTGCGGAATTTCACCACGGCAAATCCGCATGCGGCCGCTAATCCCAGGATTAGCCAGCCATGTGGACAAGATTTCTCAGAAATCTCGTCCACACGGGACGGCAAATCCGCTGCGGCTAAGCATGTTCATTTTCTTTTTTTTCCGCTGCGCCGGCCGCAGCGGAAGAGCGAGTGGCTGGGCCGCTTCAAAGCCGCCGCGGGTTTTGCAGCGGCGGTTCTCTCGGCGGAAATCTCGCGGTTTTTCGCTGCGGCCAATCCGTCGGGAATCCGCCCAGTGAGAACCCAGCCTTACTGTTATTTTTGAAGGTGTTGTCCCAATTAATGTTGCCAATTCTGAATATTTTGACCAATATTTTGAACTAAATCTGTGAAGGAACCTCCAGCTGAAGATTCCGAGTCAGATGAGAAACCGGCCTCATTCTCCTATTATAAGCCATGTTTATTATCTTAAATCACAATCACCATAGGCCTTGCTCACACGAGCGTGTATTTGTGTGCGCGTATTTGCGCACAAAACCACGTGTCTATTAGAACCATTGTTTTCCTATGATGTGTTCCCATGTCCATGTTTTACAGGCGTGCAAATTCAAGCACCTGCAAAATGAATGCAGAATGTATGTTTGTGGCATTTTGATGGTGTTTTGCGGGTTTGTGTGTGAAAGAGGTCTAAATGGCATCATGGCCTAAAAAGAGCACAATTCTCAACCGCACACTGTAGTTTGAATGGGATTATTCTTTATTCTTCTATAAAGCCATGTAATATCCTTCTGAAAATAAACTATTAATGCGGTAAATTTATATGCCGTACATTATATAATAGTACAGACTGTTCTATCAAAGTAGCCATCTGAATGATGTATAGGTGAGAATTTCAGATGTACTTCTTGACACTTTGCCATGTCAGATTGTTGGTATTCTTTAGTTAAATAAGTAATGAGAACATAAATGATTAATAGATGCCGAATACTGGAGTGTACTCACCATCACAAACTTTCTCCGTTGCTCTCATTTACAGAATTACCACTTGCTTGTTTTCCATCTGTGAAATTTGACAACTTGAACTACGGGATTCAGCCTGTGTGCATAGATGCCCAGCTGTCAAAACATACCAGTGAGAAAGGGGCTCTTCATTCCTTTGGTGAAGGAGAAACTAAGGTAAGGAAATAGTTTCATAGAATTGCAAGTTGTAGTTAGCACTCCTAAAATGAAGCTGGATGCAAATGTTCTTCTCATCAGATGGTTGTATGTATTATATAGTTATGCAAATGTATAGATTCTGGCTTGGCTTTCAATTCCCAGTTATAGTTACAAGGCTTGTATAAAGAGTCTTAACATTGACTTGCAGGAATGCTGCCTTCCAATAGGTGGTGCTGCAAAGCTATTGTTCCATCTCCCTTATTTGCATATTACCCAGAGGAGCATGAATGGCTGTATAAGTCTCCTCACTCACTCACCTTCCCTACAAGGAGAAAAGATAGTAATCCTAACCCTTATATAGTTATAGGATGATACCTGTTCTGCCCCACATAAACCGAGCCAAGGCAGAGTTCCTAGAAGCCGCAGAGTTCCCCGAATTAGAGAAACACAGCCAGGTATTCGGTTTAGACCTAGACCAAGAAGATCCAGCACAGCACGTCTCAGAATATGTCCATCGGCATCCCAAGGCAGAAGACGGCTACGATCCAGTATATCAAACAGCGCAAATAGAGCGTCAAAGACCCGACTTTGAAGCACAGTATGGTATGCAGCAAAACGGTGCTGACCACGACTACCACCCTACAAAAAGGAAGCTACAACCCTCTCCCCGGCTTAAAGAGACAACTTTCGCATCAGAGTGGTGTTTAACAGACTGCCCTAAGCCAGAAACTCCTAAAAGGTATGGTGATACACTGCACACGCAGCATAACAACAGCACACCGGGTAGTATTGGCGCTAACCAGGCTATCGTGGACTTCGCTAGGTTCTTTGCTAAACGAGAACTGGTTACCAAGGGACTTATAAAGTTCACCGATCGCCCAGAGAACTACAGAGCATGGCGAGCCTCCTTCCAGAATGCCATAAGGGACTTGGGTCTCTCCTGCAGTGAGGAGTTAGATCTCTTGGTAAAGTGGCTTGGAAGCGAGTCTGCTGAACACGCCAAAAGGATCAGAGACATTAACATAAACTATCCAGGCGAAGGCCTAAAGATGGTGTGGGAAAGACTTGATGAGTGTTATGGGTCAATAGAAGCTATAGAAAATGCTTTATTTAAGAAAATTGATAATTTTCCCAAAATAGTAGGTAAGAGTTACCAGAAACTCAGGGAACTTAGTTACTTGTTAACAGAGGTACAGGTTGCTCTGGCAGAAGGAGATCTGCCAGGGCTAGCATTCCTGGACACCGCCAGGGGTGTTAATCCAATTGTCCAAAAACTCCCTTATAACTTACAGGAGAAGTGGATCACGCATGGTTCCCATTATAAACAGGTTCATAATGTACCATTTCCCCCTTTTTGGGTATTTGTAGGCTTTGTTGCTCAACAGGCAAGGATCAGAAACGATCCCAGTTTTGACTTTACATTGTCTTCTCCCACTACCCCTGGTGTCGAACCTCTTAAAACACCAGTAGCGGTCCATAAAACTAATGTTGCCTCCACAGGTTCTCCTTACAGGTCGTTTAAGCCTCATCAAGAAGAGAACAAACACGAGGATCCTACTAAACAATGCCCCCTGCACAAGAAACCACATTCTTTGCTAAAATGCAGAGCCTTCAGAGAGAAGTCTTTAGAGGATCGCAAAGAATTCCTGAAAGGAAAACACATCTGTTTCAGGTGCTGCACTGCAACATCACATTTCGCCAGGAACTGTAAGGTTAGTTTGACATGCACTGAATGCGGTAGCACAGAGCACAACATGGCTCTACACCCTGGACCACCCTCTCAGGTATCATCCCAAGCAGAGGAACAGGACAGAGAGCAGATAGACACAGCAATAGTCACTTCTCAGTGTACAGAGATCTGTAAAGGACTCACAGGAGGGAAGTCATGCTCCAAAATCTGCCTTGTCAGGGTTTATCCTGTTGGCCACCGAGATAAGGCGATCAAGGTGTACACAATCTTAGATGACCAAAGCAACAGGTCTTTAGCTAAATCCACCTTCATCGACACCTTCAACATCGTAGGGCCTGGTTCTCCTTACTCCTTAAGGACGTGCGCAGGTACCGTTGAGACGGTGGGGAGGAAGGCAACTGGATACATGGTAGAGTCCATAGATGGTCAGACCTGCTTGCCCCTGCCAACCATACTGGAATGCAACCACATTCCTGACAACCGGTCTGAGATACCTACACCAGAGGTAGCAGCATATCACTCCCACCTCAGACGTATAGCTCACCTGATACCGAAACTTGACCCAAAAGCCCCAATAATCCTACTCCTTGGAAGAGACATACTACGAGTTCATAAGGCTAGGGGACAGATCAATGGTTCCCAGAATGCTCCATACGCCCAGAGACTCGACCAAGGATGGGTCATCATTGGAGACGTCTGTCTAGGAGGAGCACACAAGCCGACCTCAGCCAACAGCATGCTTACCAACACACTTGAAAGTGGACGTCCTTCCCTATTCCAGCCATGCCACAACAGTTTCCTGATAAAAGAGTTGCCACAAAGCACTCCCGTGCCTTGTCCCTTCGCAGATCCCTCCTGTGAAGTCCACGCCTGCGACGGTGAGCAAGATCACTTAGGGTGCACAGTCTTTCACAGGACAAGAGAGGACAACAGGGTCGCAATATCCATAGAAGACAAGCTGTTCTTGGATATCATGGATCAAGAAATAGTAAAGGACAAGTCCAAAAGCTGGGTCGCACCTCTACCGTTCAAAACCCAGAGACGACGCCTGCCTAGCAACAAAGAACTCGTCTACAGCCGATTTATTTCCCTCAAACACAAACTCCAGAGAACACCAGAGACAAAGGAACATTTCTTCACCTTCATGGAAAGAATATTCCAGAACAACCATGCAGAAGTGGCACCCCCGCTCCAAGACTCCCAGGAGTGTTGGTACTTACCCATATTTGGCGTTTATCACCCCAAAAAAACAGGACAGATAAGGGTAGTATTTGATTCGAGTGCCAGATGTGAAGGCGTCTCGCTAAATGATGTCTTACTGTCCAGTCCAGCCCTCAATAACAGACTTCTAGAGGTACTCCTCCGCTTCCGCAGGGATTCTGTAGCATTTATGGCCGACATACAACAAATGTTCCACTGGTTTCTCGTCAAGGAAGAGCATAGAAACTACTTAAGGTTCTTCTGGTACCGCAACAATGACTCTAACGAGGACATCATAGAGTACCGAATGAGGGTGCACATCTTTGGAAACAGTCCTTCCCCTGCAGTTGCCATCTATGGTCTCAGACACTCAGCCCGAGAGGTTGAAGCAAAATACGGGTCTGATGTCAGGTCCTTTGTAGAAAGGGACTTCTATGTGGACGACTGCTTGAAGTCTACACCCACGAACGAGACCGCAATCAATCTCCTGAAAAGAGCTCAAGAAATGCTCGCTCAATCTAATCTGAGGTTGCACAAAATCGCAAAATCACAAATTCTAGCGATCTAAAGGACTTGGATCTTAGCACAGACTCCCTTCCCATGCAATGGAGCCTTGGTCTGCTCTGGGATTTAAAGGCGGACACATTTACCTTCCAGATCAGCAAGGAAGAAAAGCCTTTCACACGCAGAGGGGTCCTGTCTACCATAAACAGTTTATATGATCCTCTGGGATTCGTAACACCTGTTACCATCCAAGGAAAAATGATGTTAAGAGACTTTACCACAGAGACGTCTGATTGAGATGATCCGCTTCCCATGGAGAAAAAAGAAATGTGGACAGGTTGCAGAAAGTCTCTTGAAGCTTTGTCCAGTCTTCACGTGGCACGTCCATTTGCTTCCGTGCCTTCAACGGAAGTCAAGATGCAAAGACTATGTATCTTCTGTGATGCTTCAGTCAAGGCGATTGCTGCCATAGCATACCTAAAGACCATAGATCTCAAAGAACAATGCCATATAGGGTTTGTTATGAGCAGAGCCAAACTGGCGCCACTCCGCGAGCACACTATACCCAGACTGGAACTATGCGCTGCTGTGCTTGCGGTAGAGTTGGCTGAACTTATAACGTCAGGAATGAATCTGGAAATCGAGGAAGTCGAATTTTACACAGACAGCAAGGTAGTCTTAGGATATATTTGCAACGAAACTAGACGCTTTTACGTCTATGTCAGCAATAGGGTGCTAAGGATCAGGAGATCCACTTGTCCCAAGCAATGGCACTATGTTCCTACACACCATAATCCGGCAGACCATGCAACTAGATCTGTAGCAGCGGGTCACCTTAAGAATACAACATGGTTTACGGGTCCTGCATTCCTGTACCGTTCAACGTCTTGCAGCATTGGATCCGACTCATTCGAATTGGTAAACCCAGATACCGATGAAGAAATCCGACCTGAAGTATCTGCTCTATGCACGGTGACTTTGGAACACCAACTCAAATCCCATCGTTTCAACAGATTCTCCACTTGGATGTCGCTCATTCGTGCTATAGCCTGTCTAAGCCATATAGCTCAGTCTTATAGGTCAACATTACCTGTGAGTCAAAGACCTTGCAAGGGTTGGCATCACTGCAAACACGCCTTTACTGCTACCAATCTGGACAGAGCCAAGAGCATAATAATTCGCACTATACAACATGGATGTTATGCTAAAGAAATAGACTACCTCAGCAAAGGCCAAACAGTCCTCAAGGATAGCGCTTTGAAGAACCTTGATCCCTTTATTGACCAAGATGGGTCCCTAAGAATAGGAGGTCGCCTACAAGCAGCCAAAGTGGAATTTAAGGAGAAACATCCTACGGTAATTCTCGGGCATTATTACATCACAAATCTGCTCGTACTCATCACCAACACATTCCCGAGCAAGGATGGGAAGGTACACAAGTTCGAGGTCAAAGTGTGGAAGCCTGGGGAAGGCAAACTATTCCTCAGGCCAGTCGCGGAACTTGTTTTGTTGTTTTCATCGGAAAGACCCAATAGTGACGTCCGTTGACGTCAGACGGGGAGTGTTCTGCCCCACATAAACCGAAGCTACATAACATTCCATTCTAGGTGTTTAGTGGTTACAGCACCATCTAGCAGTGTTGCAAATGTATTACAACTTGTTTTTCTACCTTAAAGACTGATGTATTATGGGTAGTTTGCAAGGCATTGTGGGAAGAAGGAACTTCCAGCCAGAGACAGTCAGAGACAGACTTATCTTTGCTCCCTCCTCTTCAAAATCCACCATCTTTGTAAAAGCATATCTGTTTTACTGTTCTGTCTTCTTACACGTTCACACAGTGTGCAGTCCGACATTCAGCTTAACCATTTCTGTCTTCCAAATAAACAAACTGTTCTTCTTAATCTGACAGGTTTATTGGCTAACAGATCGTAGCATACAAGCGTGCAATCAATCAATTCACGCATTATCACAAGCCCAATCGCATTGAATGCATGCTTGTATGCTACGATCTGTTAACCAATAAACCTGTCAGATTAAGGAGAACAGTTTGTTTATTTGGAAGACAGAAATGGTTAAGCTGAATGTCGGACTGCACACTGTGTGAACGTGTTAGAAGACAGAACAATACCCCTATACCACTGTTCCCCAAGCTGTGGCAAAGCTACAACACTATCAGAATGAGTTAGCATTTTTCATTTGCTGCAGACCCACGGGTTGCAGGACAATTTGCTAAACTAATGCAAAAAGCTTGAAAACGACTTTTTCTTTTTTATTGATAGCACTGGTAGCGGGATTAAGGACCCCTTCACATGGGCGTAATGGCGCACACAATATTTGCGCGTGCAATACACAGAAAATAAAACCCATTGATTTTAATAGATTCATTCACAAGCACGCATTTTGCATGCACAATTGCGTAGTGCTAAAAAAACCACGCAGCATGTTCTATTTTCCAACGCAGGAAAAGAACACATCTGGAACTCATTAAAGAATTGGACATTTCAATGGCTAGGAGCACTGATGCGTTGTTTTTTCAGTGTGCAAAAAGTACAGTAAAAAACGTAACTGCATGCACAAAACGCGCAACCTTCACAAAACCGCGCACAAATACACTTATGCTTATGTGCAGGGGCCCTAAGAGATGTCAGCCTAGGAAAAAGCATTTCCTGGGGTGATACTAGAGCAGCTGGCCACAGCAACTATAGCATTGACTTATACGTAGGAGAAATGCTGCGGATTTCCCACAGCTTAAAAAATCAGCGTCAAAATCTGCAGCACTTATGTATCAAAAACCGAGTCAAAATCTGCACCATTGTTTTGGATTTTAACTGGGTTTCAATAAAATCACAGAGGTGAGGGAAAAACAAAAAACAAAGACATTCACTGAAAAGGCCAAAAAAGTGCAATACCTGAAAGGCTGCAGAGCAGGCGCAATCGTCGCAGAGCAAGCACAATGACCACAGGTGCAATCGCCATAGGGCAGGCACATTCGCCATAGGTTAGGCGCAATCGTATGCCTTCGTAAAAATGCAGTCAGCCAGACTATGATACGGAGGAGCAAGTTGTTCAGTGCAGACTATTGTGCAGTCACCCACTCAACCCAGCACATGTTGAGGAGGAGTGACTGCATACAAACATAGCCTGCACATGTGAACGATACCAAAGAAGCTAGCCAAAGATGGGAGTGCTCCACAGGATAGCAACTCTCACTGACAAGCAGTGGGCTGCCCTGTATCTCCATAGTGAGCCACACTGGCTGACATCTTGGGCTGCCCCAAATCTCTAGCAAACGGCATACAAAATACTTTTTTTTAAGTCTCCATAGGGGTTTTGAACTATAAATCGCTTGATATAATTTTCTTACACAATACACTGAAATACTTTGGTGTTAGTGTACTTAGTATATTTTACATGAGCACAGGCTGACATGACACCCGAATGGCACGTCATAATCTTATTGCGGGGAAGTCGTTTGATACACAAAGAGGGGCCGCTCCCTCTGTCGGCCATTTACATTTTACTGTCTAAACTAACATCAACATATACATGATTAATGGCTTTGATCCCAGTTATCTCAACTGTTGTGGCTGGATGTCAGCTCTCAACCTTCTTTAGGGCTTAAAAGGAATGCCCTTTCAGGACAAGCTCTTTTCATATTTCTGATTAAAGGGGTATTACGGTTACGCAGAGTTGCTGTCAAATGAATAATAACCAAAAGTCATTATAAGTTTGCAGTGTGGTTCTGCTTTAGATTTTGTGTCTGTAGCTCTAGAACCCATCACCATCTCCCGATATTTCTGAAATGTTTATTCCCAGGTTGCCATGGATACGTCCTGTAGGCATCCCAGCGTTACAGGTCGGGGTTGCTCTGTAAGAACGACTAGGGATGGCATTTTTAGCATTCAGCCCTTAGGACTGGATTGCTAACCAATAGCAAGGCAGCGCTAAGAGAGGAAGTGCACAGGGACAAAGTACGGAGTAGGGAATTATGTGAAATGTAGTTTTAAGCTGCATATCAGCAGGGATGCGGCAGCCATTTTGGAAAATACCGATGTGGGCAAACATCTGAAACGGAGGATAGGAAGGCAGTGGCTGTGCGATTCATACCCATTACCAGCTGTGCACAAACAGGGCGCAAACACCTTTCTTATGTGTAATTTTTGAAAATTCGCTTCACAACCGGAATACCCCTTTAACCTTTCGTTCTGGAGGACCATTTATAAAATAGTTGTCAATTCATTTTTATGCGTGCAGTGTAATACATCATGACCCCTGCAGTTTCACGATAAAACAGGTGTGTTGCCTTCTGTGGCTTCCCCGGCGATATCACCGGCTACCAGAGTTTCCAACTATGGGACAAACAGTAATATGTGATGGAAGACCTCTTGGGTGCATTCACATGGCCTGATCTGCTGCGGATATTGGTGAAGATCTCTAGCAGATTTTCTACCCCTTCCCTTTGAATTTAATTGAAAATCTGCTGTAGACGTGTACCAAAATCTGCAGAAATCAGTGATGTGTGAACTCACCCGTTTTGTGGACCTACACAAATATATATAAAAACTGTGTGGATCCAAAGATCCATAATATGGCCCCCCTGTGCATGCAATGGAAACGCAAGGCCTCATTTTTCGAAACAGCCTGACAGTAATACTGTCCTTAGTGTCCATAGTAACTAGAACTTTAATTTCTCACAGCGCTCTGTGGAATTAAAAGCCGACCTCTGATTGATTGCGATGGGCAGCTTGCACAGTCTTACTGTTCAGCTGTCTTGATAAATGAGGCCTTAGTGTACCATTTTGTGACCGCGGCACACAGCAAAGTGACATCCCAGTCATTTTTTTTTTTTAAATCAAATCAATCATTTACTTACTTAGTTTTCTCTGTGCCACTTCTGTAGGGCAGGGACCACTGCCCTGCAATCAATTGAAGGCGCACCTCCTATTGTGCTGCAATCAGTTGAAGGTGCACCTCCTCCTCATTTAGGGTATGTTCTCATGCAGAGGAAATTCTGTGGATCTTTTGCAGATCCGCAGCTGATTTCAGCCTGCAACATTGCTCCTCTCACCATACTGAGCCCTAGCTACAGCCCAGATCCCTCAACCGGCCACCACAACTGAGCGCAACTGGCTGCAAAAATGCATTACCCTTAAAGAAGCTTGAGAGCTGACATCCAGCCACAACAATTGAGATAACTGGGATCAAAGCCATTAATCATGTATATGTTGCTGTTAGTTTAGACAGCAAAATTTAAATGGCCGACAGAGGGAGGGGCTTCCTTTGTCTATCAAACGACTTCTCCGCAATAAGATTGTGAGGTGCCATTCGGGTGTCATGTCAGCCAGTGGTCATGTAAAATATACTAAGTACACTAACAACGAAGTATTGCAGTGTATTGTATAAGAGAATTGTATCAAGCGATTTATAGTTCAAAACCCCTATGGAGACTTAAAAAAAAAAAGTAAATATGAGTGAAATAAAGTTGCTTTTTTATTTTTCAAAAAAATATTAGAAGGCTAAATAAAACCCTTTTACATTGTAAATAAAAAATCTCAACTAAAAAAGCAAATCAAATATATTTGGTGTCACCGCATCTGCGAAAAAATCCAATCCATTAAAATAACACATTATTTATCGCACATGGTGAACAAATCAGAAAAAGAGTACACAACCCCAGAAGTGCGCTTTTTTGGTCACCTGGTCTCCAAGATAAAATGTAATATAAAGCGATCAAAAAGTAATATGTACCACGAAATGGTACCAAGAGAAAAAAATAGGTCATCCCACAAAAAAAACGAGCCTGCGCAGAATCACATTGACGGAAAAAAATAAAAAAGTTCTAGTGATCAGAAGATGGCGACAGAAAGTAGAATATTTTAAGATATTCTATTTTTTAAGTAGTACAGCACAAAAAAGCTGTAGAAATTGTATATTGGCATTATTGCACTGATCCATGGAATCATGTCATTTTTGCTGCACTCTGTACGCTGTAAAAACAAGACCCCTCCCCCCCAATCGTACACTTATATATTTTGTTTTTATATTTCATCATTTTTGTAAATGTTTTTCAGCACATCATGTGGTACATTCAATGGTACCATTGCAAAATATAACTCATGTCACAATATGCCCATAGAAAAAGTGTGGAGGAGAAAACAAAAGTGAGAAAACGAAAAATGGCCATGTCCCCAAAGGGTTTCATATGGGGAAGAGCTTTCCCATCCTATACATGTACATACTCTGCATTTAGTAATACTGATATTGGTGACCTGGCAATTTTTCGGAGCAAGACTTCATAGGTAGGCTATAGAAAATATGAAAACATTGTGACTTTGTAAAGTAAAGCATTACAATTAGAGCCCGGCACACTTAGTAAACCTTGTAAAGGCCATAATTCATTGTGATGAAAAAATTGTGACCCGCTTACAATTCCTTTGCCCATACAATATTTAGCTATTGCTATTTTAAATTCTCAAGATAATGGTGTTACATCAGAACTACCTTCATACTGTGTGTCTGCTGCCGTCACATACTGGAATGTGGACTCTGGACTCTGTAAGTTGCAAAGTTTTACAGAGTCTAGACTGGAGTGTGGAGCCCAAAGAACCTCCTGGTATCTGCCTTTCAACCCCGCAAGGGTGTGTGGACTTTGCTGAAGGGAGATTCCCAGGTCCAGTCTCCAAAATAATCAGGGATTGGGGGCGCTGTCGGAGCTGTGGTTTATTTAGGAGTAGACGTCGGATTTGTCATCAGGAAAGCAGGCAGGAAGCAACTAGCTAAAAGACGAGAAGAGGGGAAGTCAGGAGGCAGCCAGGACTCAGGAGCAAAAGGAATACGGTACTACAAGTACCACATGTGGCCAGGGTGGGTATCACTAACCAATAACAGTAGCAGAGGACTTCTGGTTAATACTGATGCTTATAACAGTTTAATAACAGAACAGAACAATTCAATACAGAGTAACTCGTAGGCCATCTACGGTCCTCTTACAGGGTTATTTTAAAGAATGTCTCTGAGGAACCGGTGATTGCACCATGTAATGCTGGAAATCCTGTTGTCGGGAATGAGAACATCTCTACTGAGCAATGAGCCTGTCCAAAATATGTACCCAGGTCAAGGTGCCCTCACTGGATAACAATTACAGTTCATTGCTGCTGACTGGTCCTAGCAGTTTGCAAGAGGTAGTCAATTTAAGTCAGGCCGATTCCCGGACAACATGCCATAGGGCGTTATAGCTGGTGGCCCCATAGAGTCAGTTGCTTCTCACGTTAGCAGCTTGTGTCTCACTTGTTACAAACTGCTTGCCAGAATGGCCGTGTTCCAGTTTCCAGGTTAGGATTACACACCCATCCGACCACACTTCTTTTCATTCTGCTTCTACACCCTTCAAGGGACAAATGCTACATTAATCAAGCAACATAACAGTGTCTTAAATAACCATCACGCAATGAAGTACAAATTCCACCCGTACACCAGGAGAAGGTGATGGTCTTTAGAGCTATAGACACAAAATCCAAAGCAGAACCACGTTGTAAATTTTAATAACTTTTGATTATCATTGATTTGATAGCAACTTTTGCGTAACCTGAATATCCCTTTAAATGAACATCCCTTTTGTATTTTTTGCACTTGCATCAATAGACCATGTTAATGTACCATTAACAAACTATTGTTTGTGATGAATACTACATAACGAAAGTAATGATAACTTGCAACATCATATTTCACTGGGGATGCATACTCTTTCTTAGTAGCTTTACATTGGCTTAGTACTTTATCCTGCACACAGTATAGTGACTGAGGATTTCTCTCTATATCTAGAGCTGGAAACCTATAAAAACACAAATAGGCAATGGTTTGGTATGAACGGATGGCACATAAAATGTATGTTTTTATGGTATTCTAGTTTTATATGCTAATAATAACCTGCTTAAACTTGTTTGCAACCACCAACTCAACTTCCGTAACTTCTTTTAGCATGAACATGCAGAAATAACACAATACATTACTGCAGTCTGTTTTGTGGCTATGCACACAGATATCACGCAAGTTGGACTACGCTCGCTACATGTCAGAAATTGTAGCCCTTGCAATTATTTCTTAGGATAACATAGGCTAATATTCCTATCCAGCCGTTACTCAGACACCTCTGCACTATGCCACTCACTACATTGGCTGCCCATCCACTGTAGAACTAAATTTAAACTCCTCAAGCTCACCCACAAAGCACTCCATGGCTCCGCACCACCATACATCACCTCCCTCCTGTCTGTACACCACCAAGCCCACTCACTCTGGTCCACTAACATACTCAGACTAAACACCCCTCTAATACGAACCTCACATGTTCACCTTTGGGACTTCACCAGAGCAGCACCCATCCTCTAGAATGCTCTACCCCAAGGCATCCAGGCAATTCCTTAAAAACACACAGAGAGGCATACCAAATTCCCTACCTAGTCCCCCGCCCCTCCCTATGGCTCCCCACACCTTTCACCCTGCCTATCGCATACGACCTCTCCCCCTGCACTTCCTTACCGCTCCACCCCGTTTGCTAAATTTAAGCTCCTCAACCTCACCCACAAAGCTCTCCATGGCGCTGCACCACCATACATCACCTCCCTCCTGTCTGTACACCACCCAGGCCACTCACTCTGGTTCACTAACACACTCAGACTAAACACCCCTCTAATATGAACCTCACATGCTCGCCTTTAGGACTTCACCAGAGCAGCACCCATCCTCTGGAATGCTCTACCCCAAAGCATCCAGGCAATTCCTTAAAAACACACAGAGAGGCATACCAAATCCCCTGACCTAGTCCCCCGCCCCCCCCCCCCCATGACTCCCCACACCTTCCACCCTGCCTATCGCATACGACCTCTACCCCTGTACCTTCTTACCACTCCACCCCGTTTGCTTTCTAATAACTGATTTCCACTTGAAATCCCCTACTGACTGTGTTCCCCATGCCTCGCTCACCCCCCACCTTGTACCTCCTGTATCACCCCCACCCCATTTGTTTCAAACTGATTGTATCTCACATTGTAATTGTTGTATTGTTTGCATTTCTCCCATGTTTGAAAGCGCTGTGGAATAAGTTGGGCTATACAAATAAAGATTACTGTGTCCAGTTCTGGGCACCCCACTTTAAAAAAGACAGACAAACTGGAGCAAGTTCAGAGAAGAGTTACCAAGATGGTGAGCGGTCCGCAAATCATGTCCTATGAGGAACGGTTAAAGGATCTGGGAATGTTTAGCTTGAAAAAGAGAAGGCTTAGAGGAGACTTAATAGCTGTCTACAAATATTTGAAGGGCTGTCACAGTGCAGAGGGATCAGCCCTATCCTCATTTGTACAAGGAAAGACCAGAAGTAGAGATGAGCGAGCGTACTCGGAAAAGCACTACTCGCTCGAGTAATGTGCTTTATCCGAGTATCGCTGTGCTCGGGTCTGAAGATTCGGGTGCCGCTGCGTCTGACAGGTGAGTCGCAGCGGGGAGCAGGGGAGAGCGGGCGGGAGAGAGGGAGAGAAAGATCTTACCTCCGTTCCTCCCCGCTCTCCCCTGCAGCTCCCCGCTCCGTGCCGGCACCCGAATCTTCAGACCCGAGCACAGCGATACTCGGATAAAGCAAATTACTCGAGCGAGTAGTGCTTTTCCGAGTATGCTCGCTCATCTCTAACCAGAAGCAATGGGATAGAACTGAAAGGGAGGAGACACAGATTAGATATTAGAAAAAACTTTCTGACAGTACCCTAAAATCATGGCCTATGGTGTGCTATTGCTGCATTCACATCCACTGTAGACTGTCTAGTGGATTTCCAGCACACCGCCCACGGACACACTTTCATTGTTTTATTATAAACTAGTCTTTTTTTTTCTTTAAGTCAGAAGTCAAGACATTTGTGACATCACCTCAGAAATCTCCTTTCTCAACCCCCTCGGAATATGTGCATGGAAAAAGGCGCAGCAGTCCTGAACACCATAGTGGAGGTGAGATCATTTAATTTATGGATTTCATTTGCTATATTTCCTGTGCTTAAAATATCTATTACTAATCTGATCTATCTGTGTGTCTTCCTATCCTCTGCTAGTCTACTCTTCCTGTAGCACAGAAAAGCAATTATTTGCTGCTTCAAGAAGCGTTTGGTGGAGGTGATCACCACTAAAGGGGAGCTGCAGGTTACTGTGGTTGTTTACTCAATTTGCTCAATAAGGCTTTATTCACCCGGGTGTTTTATAGTGGGTATTTTGCTGTGATAAAACGGCTGAAAATTGTAGCCCTCTGAAGCATTGAATAACAATGCAATCGTTTTCCGATGCATGAACTAGGCCCGGCCGTAAAAGTCAGCTGCCAATATGCTACCATATGCTGCAGATTCCATCAGGCCACATTTACATGTGGCCAGAAAAGATAGGTCTTGTCCTATCTTTTGGCCGCGTTTAGCCAGCAGCTCCCATAGACGCCTCTAGGAGCTGCCGGCAAGGGGAGGGAGGGAAAGGACTTTAGCACGACTACTGCTGCTAAACTCCCTCCCCATCCCTTTGCCGGCAGCTCCCATAGGCTTTTATGGGAGCTTCTATTGCCGCAATCAGCCGGCAAAGGGAGGGGGAGGGAGTTTAGAAGTGCTAAACTCTCCCCCCCCCCCCCAGCTGACGGAATTCTAGGCCACGTGAAGTGGCGAGAAAATGCGAAATTTAGCTGTTTAGCTGTGAGTGAACCTTAAAAGATATGAAAGGTACAATTGTTTGTGTGTTATTACTTTAGTTTGATTGTGTTTGTCTATAACTGTGACTTGGATAACAATCAGACCACATTTTATTAGTAATGCAGAAAACCAGGTAATTCCCAGAGCTTCACTTACTTTTTTTACAGTTAGGCTGAATGCCCATGGCCATATTTGCACTGCGGAATCCGGATCCCGCAGCAAAAACTGCCCATAGCATATGCTATGGAAAACGATTTTCCGTAGCAGCTATCACAAGCGGAAATCAACTTCCATTTTCTGCTTACAGGGAAACATCGCAGCATGTCCTATTCTACTATGAGCCTCGCACGGACGGCTTCCATTGACTGCAATGGAAGCCGTCCATCCCGCGGCGAGTAGCCACGGATTCGTGTCATCACCAGCGTGACGGCTTGTCATTTCCTGCACTGTGCATATGCAGAGAGAAGAGAAAGTGACAAGTACGTGGGGGTCAATGATAGAGCACAGGGTCTAATTCCTGGGGGCAGCAGGGGAGATCTCTTTCTCTCCTCCGCACTACCACCCACCGCTCACTCCCGCCGCCCCTCCGAGCACGCTTGGAGGAGAAGGCAGTTACTCGAGACGAGCGAGGCTCGCTCGAGTAACTGACCATACCGAGTGTGCTCGCTCATCTCTACTTTCAAACTGTTGTTGGCACAGTTGATGCACTTTAGTGGGTCAGCTGACGTCATTACTTAGCCAACATCCTTTAGGCAGGAAGTTTCTTATTCCTTATCCTCCCTTTAAGGTTGCTTTCATATGGGCATAATTATTCTGCATGAACATTGATGAATTTGACATTGCTGATTTCTGCACCGAAATTCGGACACCAAAGTGCAGATTTTGATGCAGAATTGCCTGGAAAATTCTGCCATTTTCATTCTGCATCAAAATCCGCACATTAGCAGTATAGATTTGGGGGCTGAATATTCAGCAAAAACTGAAATCTGCAACATTCTTGCAGAAAAATTCCACCGGTGTGAAAGCACCCTACATTTCCTTGGCTTTTGCAGTGTCGCTGCTGGTGATAGCTAACAAAGTGTATATAAACCCAGCATTCTCTGTCTAGTTGGTTCTTCTCAGTGTGGTCTTGTTCTATGGTTATTTCTAGTTCCGTTTTGGTTTCCTAACCTCTGGTTTGTCTGCTCATTTCCTGTGTGTATCTGGCTTAATTAGCTTTTTGTCTGGGTCCTAGTGCCTTCTTGTTCTCAGGGACAGGATTCCAAATAGGACTAGCCAGTAGGGATAGCTGAGGGTTACTTAGGCCTTGTTCACACGAGCCTAGTTTTAGCACAGTATAGATCGCCTGAATGGGCAGCTGCTCCAGAAGAGAGAGAAGAAGCCTCGCAGGGCTTCTGGGTTTCCCCATAGCACCACAGAGCATCGTGTGGCACAGAGTGTAAGCTCTCACCTACGACCTGAATCTTGCAAGTTCAGTCCCTGCATTATTCGGGTAACCAGCTCAAGGTTGACTCAGCCTTCAATCCTTCTGAGGTCTGTAAAATGAGAACCCAGCTTGGTGGGGGGTAATAAGTAATAATTACCTGAAAGTGCTGTGGAATAAGTTGGTGCTATATAAATACCAAGATTTATTTTTATTTTATAGCAGAGAGATAGAGAAAATGGGGCTATGGGGTATTAAGCCATAGCCCTGGTCTGTCTCTCCCTGCTATGGATTAATCCCCATAGCTGCGATCTCTCTCCTTGCTATGAGGGATTAACCCATAGCTCCTCTCTCTCTGTCCCTGCTATGGGGATCCCTGAGGGACATCCCGATAGGGCAGAGAGAGTGGGCAGGGCTAGAGGGTGGATTCCTCTAGCCCTGCCCTCTCCTACCATGGGTAACTCCAACCCCTCTCTCTCTCTGCTATAGGGAAATCCCTTGGGGAGAGAGGTGGAGGGAGTCCCCTACTGCCACCCGCTGCTGGAATTGCCCAGCAGTGGGGAAGTAAGAATACCTTGCTGCTTATAGCAGGACATTTAAACATGCTGCCCAGAAACACATTTTAAATGTCCTTCTGTAAATTCCTGCTAGTCCACGTGGGGATTAAGGGAACCCTTAGGGAGTCCCCTCACCCCTGCGGGAACTAACAGGAGTTTAAAGCAGGACATTTAAAATGTGCTTCTGGGCAGCAAGTTTAAATGTCCTGCTGTAAGCAGCGGGGTATTCCTTCCTTCGGCAGAAATCCTCCAAATGAGATTTGTAATCTTATTTTCCTACACCGGAGTTTCCATAGACTGCTGCTCCCATAGGAATCTATGGAAACTCCTGCACATCTCGCACCAAAGATAGGTCAGGTCCTATGTTTTCTCGCACCATGGAGAGTCGCATGTCCTATCTTTGATTGGTGTGAATATTTAGTGCATATAAAATTCCTTCGTATCTATAAGAAATCATGGGTACTTATACAAGCGCTTTTTTCACGCTCCTCTAATGCGCAAAAACAGCGGTCATGTGAACGAGGCCTTAGGGACAATGGTGTCTAGTGTTAAATCACAATTTGCGCAAGCTAAGAGTACCGGACTGAGGGCAGATTCAGATGAGTGTACATTTGTTCCCTTATAGAGCCATGATAATCACAGCTGTATAACGGGACAGAACGAAACCACTGATCTCTATAGGAGTTCAGCGTTTTCACTGCGAGGATATTTTAGTCTTGAATACTACGGCTGAGATAATACAGGACCTGCTCTGTCTTCCTGCACGTAGTGAACAGATGGCGCGGGGAAGATCGGGCAGCCACTATCTTCCTGCCTCTTTTTTCAAACTATTGCGCGCATAGTTGCGCCTACGGCAGTGTGAATAAGCCCGTAGGCTGTATTTATAAGGGGGGTTTTCCCATACAAGTTCCATCCTATTGTGATATGGATGGAACTCGCAGAAGAACCTATTCATTTGACTGGGTCCATGTACATAAGCGATTTTTTACGCACACCAAGGAACAACTTGTAAATTCGCTGTGTGTCCTATTTTTGGGAGAGCCTTGCACAAGAAAAGGGCATGTAATGTTAGCTGTCTTGAAAAACACACAGCACATGGACGGAGTATCCATGTGCTGTGCAATGCAAATTGTGCCCGAAAATCTTTGGTGCAAATACAGCCTGAGGATTTCTTCACACAGGCGTATGCGCAAATACACTTGCTGCAATGGAGCGTAGTTGCGCATGAACAAGGTAAAAATCTTCTTTTTTACCTTTCAAACTATGCGCTTTTCTGAGCAACTTTAAAAAAAAAAGTGGGAAGATAGATCCTGCCCTATCTTTCTTGCTTGAAGTATTATTTACCGCCAGTGAAAAGGAAACCACTGAAATCAATGGTCTCGTTTTGTCCCGTTAAGCAGCTGTGATTATCACGGGTGCATAATGGGACAAAATCACACCCATCTGTTTAAGCCCTTAGGACTCATTCACACGACGGATCTAATCTCGCAAAAAATCTGCACGTGAACAGATGATTTTTCCACGTAGAAGTCCCGAGCTGTATCAGCATTGAAACGTCTCAGCAGCCCCAAAGTCCCTCATTTTGGCTGAACAGTTTTAAATGTCCCTCTGTAAGCTCCTGTTAGTCCCCAGCAGGGATAAAAGGAAGCCCCGTGGAATCCCTTCAACTCCCTAGAGCTTTCCTTCATCTCAGCGGGGGCTGGAGGGATTCCCCAGCAGCCGGGGCTGGAGGGATTCCCCAACAGCAGTGAACTTCACCAGCAATGGGGATGAAGGGATTCCCCAAAAGTGGGGATGGAGGAATCCCTCAAGGCCCGCTGAGGTGAAGGGAAGCCCTGGGGAGATGAAGGGGTTCCCTGAGGGCTTCCCTTCATCTCTCTCTCCAGTGAGTTGAAACTCCACTGTGGGGAGTTTTAAATGTCCATCTGTAAGCTCCTCTTAATCCCCAGCAGGGATAAAAGGAAGCCCCGGGGAATCCCTTCAACTCCCTAGAGCTTCCCTTCATCTCAGCAGGGCTGGAGGGATTCCCCAACAGCCGTGAAATTCACCAACAGTGGGGATGGAGGAATCCCTCAAGGCCCGCTGAGGTGAAGGGAAGCCCTGGGAAGATGAAGGGGTTCCCTCGGGGCTTCCCTTCATCTCTCTCAACAGTGAGTTGAAACTCCACTGTGGGGACTCCCTTCATCTCAGCGGGGATGCAGGGGAGAAGAAGAGATTTCCCTGGAATTCCTTCATCTCCCTTTGCCGGCAGGCTCGCATAGTCCCCCATAGGAGTCTATGGAGGCTTCTGCGCTTTTCACACCAAAGGTAGGCGAGGACCTATATTTTTGTGCAGCATGGAATTTCAGTCGCTGATGTCCTATCTTTTTAGGCGTGTGTGACTAAAATTCCTTTGTCTGAATGTTTCTATAAGAAACCATTGGTTCTAATAGTCGTAGGTTTTTGCGCATGTAGGTTAGCTATTAGAGATGAGCGAGCGTACTCGGAAAAGCACTACTCGCTCGAGTAATTTGCTTTATCCGAGTATCGCTGTGCTCGTCCCTGAAGATTCGGGTGCCGGCACGGAGCGGGGAGCTGCAGGGGAGAGCGGGGAGGAACGGAGGGGAGATCTTTCTCTCCCTCTCTCCCGCCCGCTCTCCGCTGCTCCCCGCTGCGACTCACCTGTCAGCCGCAGCGGCACCCGAGTCTTCAGGGACGAGCACAGCGATACTCGGATAAAGCAAATTACTCGAGCGAGTAGTGCTTTTCCGAGTACGCTCGCTCATCTCTATTAGCTATGCAAATTCTCTCGTGTGAATGAGTCCTGAATGTGTTTATGTGGAAAGGCAAATGCAGGTTTGTCATTGTAGATTTTCCTTATGGAAATTGGATTTGAAGAATTATTATTAGATTTTATTTCGAAAGTACCGGCATATAAACAACAGTAAACATTGCATGATGATTTCTTTGCAAGCTTGTTACATAGCAGACAGCAGGCCTGTGCATGTAAGAAATTGTCTAATTATAGTGTCATTAGATTTATCAGCCCATAATTTGATTACAACATGGAAGCATTTATACAATTTCCACAAGTAATTGCAATATTAAAGGATTATGTCAGTCTGAGTTTATTTACTTGTTCATAATGTTCATTGTTGCAGCATACTAAAGCCATTAAGTGAACTGACTAGTCTTTCCATTGCAGTTTGGTACGCCATGTGTTATACAAGATCAAGTGATTTATGTACTAAGGGCTCAGTCACACGGGCGCATCAGCACCCATGTTTCTGCAGGAGGAAGACGGCCGTACCTCAAGACGGACGTCTCTCTGCAGCGGTAGAAAGAACATGTGACCGGCTTCATTGCAGGTCATGTGTTCTTTCTTCAGCGCTGCAGAGAGACGTCTGTCTTGAGGTACGGCCGTCTTCTTCCTGCAGGAAGGGCTCAGTCACACGGGCGCATCAGCGCCTGTGTATGGGTGCCGATGCACCCGTGTGACTGAGCCCTAAAACTGTTTTGTCAGTAATGGCAATACATTAGCAATAAAAGTGTATTTTACACAAGAAAAAAGTTACAAAAAGAAAAGCTAGTTGTAGAAATGCTCATCATGCATTTTTTATAAATTATGTAATAATTTATAAATGTCATATTAGAGTTCCAAATAATACAGATCCATAATATAGTTATATGCATGAGACCTAAATGTTTCATGTTTCTAGCACAAACCATACTGGACTTAAAGGTTACCTGTTATGTTAAACATTGTGTGATGACCAGATTGATATGTATACTAGTGATCAAAAGTTTTAGAACACATATATTTTTCCAGTTATTTTTACATTAAACAGTTAAATTCCAGCAAATAACATGAAATGGTTCAAAGGTTAGCTAAAAACATAAAAATATTATAAAATTTTATCCTGAACCGCAACAATAGTCTGAATTTATGATTTTAACCAAATAGCTTTTCTCAGGGACACATTAATAACAGCTGCTATGTAGCACAAAAAGCAAGTTATGGTTTGAAATTGGATGCAAACTATTCCTACAGGTTCTCAACTTTTGTAGATTATTTTCAAACCCTCTGATTCTATTTAACTAGTGCTGTAACAGACTGTATTACAGCACCCTCTACGGCAGGATTAGGACAGTTTTACGCCTCAGGACAGAGCACATTGCTATCATAATGGCAATAAAAAGCCAATTAATCAAAGAAGACACACAGACAATTATAACTCAAGAAAACCAAGATGGTAGTCAGCACCGTTTCCTATAACATCAAAAAGGCACTTGGAAACTGGAGGAAAATGACAGGAAGAGGTCTGGCAGATCAAAGGCCACTGCAAAATCAGATGACAAGCTTTTGAGAGTCAACAGTTTTTTAGATTGGTGCCTCACAACAGAAATTGTTCAAGCACAGCTTAAGGGCTCCTTCACACTGGCGCTGCGACCTATGGTCAGCGACGTCCCAGCCAAAAATTCCATGAATGAGCGTCAGCTGTGACCAAGTCATGGCTGCATCTCCCATTTATGCGCCCATTCAAATGGCCCGGGTGCAGTGAGTATACACTGCACCCGGAATACCGTCGGGCAGGGGGAGAGAGTTTAGCTATGTTAAACTCCCGCCTCGTCCTGCCCCCTCCCCTTGCTGGCAGCCAGCAAGGGGCGTTGAGGAGGAGGGAAGAGGGAGGGAGTTTAGCAGAGCCTCTGCTTAACTTTCTCCCACCTCCCTTTTTCGGCAGCTCCCATAGGCTCCCATAGGAGTTTATAGGACCAGCTGCCATATTCTGTCCACAAGATAATTCCAGAACTATCTTTTCCGGCCGGCATGAAAATGGCCATCTATTTAGGCCGTCCGTTTTTACACATCGGAAAATCGGCCATCTGAACTGATGCATTGAAATCCAATGCATCAGATGGTCATGCATATCGGCTGGCCGTGAAAACGCGGCCGATATACACTCGTGTGAATAAGCCCTAAAGCAACAAAATGTAAACAAGTTTACATTTCAACTGTGATGAGTAGACTTTTATTTGCAGGTTTGACATGTAGGCCCTCTGTCCATGAACGAGATTTCGCCATGAGATACCAGAGATATCACAATGCCCATGGACAGGGGGCCGTAGAGTATCAGTAAGAAAGTCCCTGCTAAGATTGCAAGATAAAAAAAAGACTTGCCTAGGCCAAGCAGCACCTCCATTGGACTACTGAAGAGTAGAGAGTCTTATGGACTGATGAATCAGAATTTAACATCTTGGTACATTACTCAGGGTTATTTTACAGCATCGAGTAGGTGAAAGAATGGTTCCTGAGTGCGTGTAACAAACTCTCAAACATGGAGGAGGAAGCAGGAGGGTCTGTGGTACTTTTGCTGAATCCAGAGTTGTCAACTTGTTCAGGGTTACTGGCACACTAGACAAAAAAAACTGTTACAATATTTTGATACACTATGCAATACCCTCTGGTGCCTGCCTAGTTGGTCAGGGATTCATTTTAGAGCAAGACAATGATCTAAAACATACATCTAGGTTATGTTAGAACTACTTAAGCAGACAGGAAGTGGGTAGTAGGCTTCAAAGAATGGGATGGCTTGTACAGTCTTGACTTAAGCCCCATTGAGCTTCTTTTGGATGAAGTAGACAGAAGGGTGAATGCAAAGCAACCTACAAGTGCAGCACATTTGTGGGAACTTCTGCAACAATGTTGGGAATAAATTTCTGAACAATTCGGAATGCAATTGTAGAAAGAATGCCTCAATTGCGTAAAGCTGTTATATCACCTAGATTAATTTGGTGAAACTTGTTTATTTGTTCTGTTTTCATTTCAAAGTGCATTTTAAACATTAAACTGTGTAAATATCAATAAAACATTTGACCTTTAGGCTCAATGCACATGGGCGGATTTTTGCTGCAGAATCCTGCAGCAATGTCCGTCTAAAGCATGCAATGTAAAATGATTCTTCCATGCACACAAGCAGAAATCTCTTGCGATTTCTGCTTGCGGTGAAAGAATCGCAGCATGCTCTACTTTGGTGCGGGACTCACATGGACGACTTTCATTGCAGTCAACAGAAGCTGTCTGGCCCGCGGCGATTCTGAAATGTCAATTTCAAAATCGCCGTAGATCCACATCATCGCCAGCGCGATGGCGCAGCATTCTTTGCACTGCACATGTACACCTGCGCACTGGCTGGTACGTCGGCAGCAAAGAGAAGACAATCTGGACAGATGCGTGTGGGGTCACTGGCTGGCACATGGTCTGATTCCGCTGCAGGATCCCGCATGCAGAATCTGACCTGGGCGCGTGCCTGTGGCCTTAGGGCTGTCAGTCTGATTTTTACATGGACATAAAATTTGCACCTAAAAAATATAGAATATATGCGTGTCAATGGACGTGGTCACGCATTTTTTTTTACGCGCGAAGTGTGAAGCACAAATAAATGCATGTAAAAAATGCCTGTATGACTGAGCCCTTAGTGTAGGTTGTGGGAAAAGATTCAGTATAACATTCTAAGCATAGGAGCCCAGAGGGTGGTCCTATTAGTGAATATCAGCCTTCGCTGCATAAGTGTGTCAGTCATAGATAGAGCCATTCACTGGACTTCTAAGCATAGAAAGAGTAGGGATTTAAAGGGAATTTGTCACATAGAACATAGTGACCAAACTGCAGGCAGCATGTCATAGAGCAGGAGGAGCAAAGCAGATAGATATTTGCTTTTATGATGAAAGATTCAGTATGACTTGTATTTTATTCAATTAAACCTCTGCTCATTCTGAGCTGAACATTCCAATGGGCGGAGCTATCAGTGATTGACAGCTATCTTTGCATGACTGTACATATAAGAAAGGCTGTCAATCACTGATAGCTCCGCCCATTGGACTGCTCAGTTCAGAATGAACAAAGGTTTAAATGAATAAAATACAAGATATACAGAATCTTTCACCATAAGTCTGTATATCAATTTGCTGAGCACCTCCTGCTCTATAACGTGATATTTGGATAGCGTGTTCCAGTTGACAGATTCCCTTTAAATGAATAAAATACAAGTTATATAGTTTTGTAGACATCAATCTGCTCAGCTATTCCTGATCTATACCATGGCTGCCCACATCGGACCGCATGTACAACATGACAGGTTTCATTTAACCTTGGCTAAATGTAGAATATTAAAGGTCGATATAAGAATTTTTAAAAAATGATATATTAAACAAGTAGCGTACTTTTGTATGTCTCTAGCATGGCTTGAATCTTGTCGAGACACGATTTCCATACAGTTTTGATTTTCATTGTTTCAGCAATCTATTATGTATTTGGGCAAATATAGTGTTTGCTATTGAGGAATAGAAGGATCAAGTATGTTGGATTTAAACTCTTACTATGATTATCCAGTAGAGTCCTTGCTACTTTGGCTTTTTGGCAATATCCACTATCTTATCAATGTAAAGGACTCAAGTTATCTAGTTATAAAATGACTGTAATATTTCTGCCTCTTAGAGGAAACACACAGTCACTTGTCAGCATCTGAAGTTTATAGAAACGCAGTACAAGGTAAGAAGATGAGAATTTTCCAAGTAAAAATAGAAAGCCTCTGAGAATGAAGGCAGCTCTCTACACATATGGTGTCAGCTTGAAAAGGTCTCACAGCGAGCTTCCTTCCTGCACTTAGGACAAACAATTGAATGTTGTTACAAAGGTATAAAAACCAGGATGAAAGCAGCAGAGTGAACATCACTTCAGAATCATTTCAAATACAAAGTTTCAGAGTTTAAAACAACTATAAAGTTATGTTTATTGTTTAACATTATATTAGATATTATTTACACTATGGAGTCTGGCTTCATTTACAACATATAGATACAATTCGATATTTTGTTAGCAGTAATGTGTCTATTTCAAAACAAAACCAGGGCAGGCAAGAGACTAAGCAGATGAACTGCAGGCTGTCTATGATGATGGGCTTTTCATGCAGTCTTGTTCTGTATTGCTTACAGCTAGACTGCACCATATAGATGTGCATAGTTGTAAGGCTGAAAAAAAGATATCCATATATCATAAAGTAATGGCATCTCACTAAGATATGCCAACACTTTATAATCACTGTGGGTCCTATAGCTGGGACCTTCACCGTTACTGACAATGGATGCTCTGATTCAGCACTATGCCCCTTCACAGTCTTTCCATACACAGCATTGAGCCAACCACTTGCTATGTGGTATGCAGGGAAATTGCAGCACAGCTCCATTCACATAGAGGCTGCGGTCCCCTGCAAAACTGGGTGGTCGACAGTGCAGCTGTGCAGGTACAAACAGTGGATCAGAGCTATATGGTCCCTTTTAGTCTTAGGAATGTAGAGGTGCCAGAGGTAGAACCCTTACTGATCATAAAGTGATAGCATATCCTGACAAGATGCCAGAATTTTGTGAGATGCCAATACGTCTTTAAGAATACTGCATCAGGCCTTGTAAAATTGAGCCACTTACATCTGTCACATTTTTAGGAATTTAGTGCATGTGACAAGTCTAATGGAGAGATTTATTTATATAGCTGCCAGATGTATACATTAAGGGTATGTTCACATGGCAGTATCCGTATCAGGTTTTTCTGTGCGGATTCCACCTGTAATGGCAGGAATCTATGACTAAGAATTTTCCCCTCTATATGCTACAGATTTGCACACTGATGTAGCCCTAGTCAATGGGCAAAATTTGCATGCAGAATTCCTGACATGCATTCTGTGCAGATCTGTGATAAGAGGTAACATGCAACTTAGAATTTTTTTCAGCGACGCAGACTTGAAATCAATGGTGAAAAAAAATGCATTGTGTAGACAGTGATGCGGAATTTCTATTCCAGTGAATAGGACACGTGCTGAAAGATTTTGAAACACATTTTGTGCCAAAATCCACCTTGTAAACATACTTTTAGGAATCTGCAAAAATGTATAAAACTCACAGGCTACATAAAACAACTGGGTACAATGAAGTAGGGATGTTGTCAGGCATATCTTCCTTACGTTTAATTGTTCATTTACACTCATAATTTACACCATAGAGCAACAGAAGAAGGTGTTCTGGTCTGATGACTCATTTTTTCTTTGACATTGTGTGGACAGCTGTGTGCATATCTGTCACTTACGGCCTAATGCACACGCTGGGTCGGATTCCGACTGCGGAATATTTCAGTGGAATCAGACGCGGCGCCACTAGAGACCCTATACTCACCGCTCCAGGTCAGCTGCAAGAGTCTCTGCCAGGACGCTGTGATCACAGTGGAAGTATCGCGGGAGGACAGCTTCTATTGATTGCAAGGGAAGCCGCCCGAGCGTTTTTCCGCACAAATTAGAACATGCTGCGATTCTCCCCCACGAGCGTAAAATCACAGCTGATTTCCGCTTGTGGGCATAGGAGAATCACTTTACATGGCATGTCTATAAAGGGTTATTGCTGCGTAATTCACGGCGGTTGTTTGGTCTTGATTTTCGCAGCGATAACCCATTCATGGGCATTAGCCCTAACTGAGGAAGACATGGTACCAGGACTTACTGTGGGAAGAGGCAGCGTGATACAATACTCTGTGCATCCCTTCATGGAAATCGTGTTCCCTAACAGCAGTGGCATTTCTCAGCAGGATAATGCGCCCTTCTGTACTGAAAAGAAGGAATGGTTTAATGAACACGACAAAGAGTTCAAGGTGATAACTTGGCCCTTAAAATTCACCAATTCTGAATCTGATTGAGCATCCATGTGATGTGCTGGAAAAACAAGTCCAATCCATAGATGCTCCACTTGATGAATTACAGGATTTAGCGTATGTTCACATACACAAATGCTGTGGGTTTTTCTACGGCATTATTGGCGAAGGAAAATCCACATAATTTTACAGTACAGGTAATTTGGATCAGATTTCAAAAAACCTCATCCACACGCTGCAGGGAAAAACCCCAGTGTAAATTAACCTGCAGTGCGGATTTCAGATTAGCAGCATATCCATTTCTGATGTGGATTTTCAGCATCCAAGTAGATTTTGATGTGGATCCGCACCCAAAGGAAGAGGTATTTTCTGCTGCGGAACTTCCTCTGCATTTGAAAATAGCCCTAGGGTGCATTCACACATAGCTGATTTACTGCGTATTTTGTCGCAGATCCATAGCGAATTTCACTCCTTCAACTTGAGTTTAATTGAAAGGATGAAATCTGCTGCACATCCACACAAAATTCACAGCAAATCATCAATGTGTAAAGGTACCCTTAGGGTACATTCGCAAATACTGGAATTGGTGCAGATTTTCCACACCAGAAAAAACGCACCAAAATCTGTATCAAAATCATCACTATTTTGACATAGATTTTGACACAGATCCACAGCATGTTTCAACTCCTTCGGGCTTATTCACACAAGCGTATATCAGCCGGCTGTGAAAACGGCCGGCCGATATACGCTACGGTGTGATGCACGTGGCGGCATATACGCCGTCGGGCTGTCTTCCCCTTCCCTCCCCCTTGCCGACTCTCTGCAAGGGGAGGAGGCGGGACAGTGCAGAAGCTAGTGTGCTGAGCTCCCGCCCCTTGCTGCTGTTTGCAATGGAAAGGGCGGAACAGGGGAGGGGATTAGCTCCACCCTTCCCATTGTAAACAGCAGCAAGAGACAGAGTTTAGCAGTCACGCTGCTTAACTCCCTCCCGACTCCCTTCTCCTGCAGCTGTCATTGGCTTCCACAGGAGTCAATGCAGCTGCTGCCGCCGACATGGAAGCGCCCGACCAGGCGCTTTTACGCTGCAGAGATACACTCCTGTGCACTGATGCATTGTAAACCAATGCATCCGAGGAGCAGCATATATCAGCCGGGGCGTGAAAACCCGGCCGATATATGTCTGTGTGAATAAGCCCTTCAACTGAAAGTCTGAAACTTGTTATGGATCCACACCAAAATCCGCACCAAATGGTGCGGATTCTGACATGGATTTAGGGCCGCTTTCACACGGGTGACAAAATCGCGCGATGCGACAGTGCTGCAAATCACATGTATGTGAAGCCCTTTCTTACCAATGGGTTTTTTCACATTCGTGATGTTTTGTAGGCTGCTACATCACAAGAAAAAAAACGCGGCATGCTGAATTTTGCCGTGATTTGCGCTGTTTCGTAGCCCATGTTTCACTGTAGAGCCTTCCTTTGTGTTGCATCGTATCGCACGAAAACACTGTTTTGTGCTGTGCAATGCAACTTTAACAGTAGGAAATCCTACTGTTTGTCCCTAAAATAATCCCTAGCTACATAAAAAAAACAATATATCACATAACAGGCGCTGTCTGCTCCACCACACTTCTCCTTCGCAGGTCCCCAGCACAGGAAGCAATGGCTCTGATTGGTTCTTGAGTGCCGCGGCTCAGCCAATCAGAGCCAGCGCTCGATGAACTAATCACAGCCATTGAATTGAATGGCTGTGATTGGTTCATCAAGCGCTGCAGTGATTGGCTGAGCCACAGCCCTCGAGAACAAATCAGAGCCAGCGCTTCCGGGAGGCGGGGTTTTGAAACCCCTGATCAGGAAGCGCTGACTGAAGACTACAGACGAGTGTCGGGGACCCTCAAAGAAGAAGTGCAGCGGAGCTGACAGCACCTGTTAGGTGATGTGTTTATTTATTTTGTTTATGCACAAGGGCTTATTAGCTGGGTAGGGCTTATATTTACCTTTCCCCCCCCCCCCCCCGAAAAAAATCCCGTCAAAAGAGTCCTACAAAGTCGAGTGACTTTGTAGCAATACAAAATCGTGATATTGCCGTGTGAAATTGCAGCAATATTGCTGTCACGCGTGTGAAAGAGGCCTAAATGTGGATCTGCACTAAATTTCGCAGCGCAAAATGTGCTTTGGGAGTTGGTACAGATCCACACCAAAGTCCGCTACATATGCACTTTTCCTAAAGCCGTATTCAGATGATGTGGTTGAGGTGCAGTTAAGATCCATACCAACACTGCAGTGGGAATACTGTATGCACTTTTTACCATGGTTTTTGATGCGATCATAGTAAAAAGATGTATGTGATTTTCTTATGGTTTTAATTACAAGCTGACTGGGAATGAGGGGGCATATTCGTGCTTACCCCTCTGGAATTGTTACTTTCCATTATTGTACATTAATATATATTGTCCAGTTGATATTAATGTTCGGAGTCCATTTTAGGACAACCAATGGCCACTATTCATGTCAGCGTGTTGATAAGGCAGAACGGCAGAGAATACCACTTGCATAGTGTAATGCTAACTTCACACGGGCGTGCGCGATATGAGGCTGTGAAGAACGCACACAAGGTAGAACATGCCGCGATTTGTGTCCTGCATAGCATCGCATCACAGTGCCATACGGGAAAACATCGTTCATGTGTATGACTCCATTCAAAAGACTGAGGTTCATATTTGTGCGTCTCGCAACGCATAAATCTCGCACGATTTTATCACCCGTGTGAAGCCGGCCTAAGTGATTATTACCAATATTGGTAACTCTGATGCCAGAATAGATCCTTTGTGCTGCTGATTTTTTCGAGCGAATATTGCCATTTTCGAATACATGACCGCTCGTGAGAAAAGATTCGGGGGCCGGTGGGGGTGAGTGGTGAGTTGTGGGAGTGACCATGGAGGAGAGGGGGGGGGAGAGGCAGGGAGAGAGATCTCCCCCCCCCCCCCCCCCCTCCGGCCCCCCAAATCTTTTGGCACGAGCGTGCATGTACTTGAAAATGGCAATACTCGCTCGAGTATTTTGCCTTAATGAGTACGCTTGCTCATCTCTACTCAGGATGTTTTCCCAGCATATTGTGTATGCCAACAGTGCACTATAGTTGTGATGTGAATCAAGCACAAGGTTTCCTTTATTTACAGATTTCCTCTCTTTTTTGGCTTGTAAAAGATGACATATATTTCAAATGTTTTTTACAAGTGTTTTCTGCGTTTTTTCTCTTGATATTTGTAAGTCTATGGTGCATTTTATAGTTCATTCTAGAATTTTATCTAACATCTGGCCTCAGCATTTTTGCCAAAAAATGGAAAAAAGCCATAAAAACAAACCTTAAAAAAAACAAAAAAAAAACTGCGTGAAACCATCCTAAGGGCACTGTCATGCATACAGGTATTGTTCAGGTCTATTCTGCAGTTTTTGAAGCTAAAACCAGGAGGGGATCATAGAACAAGAGAAATTATAAAGGACAAATACTACTTGCTACGTATGTGTCTGTTAAAAATACACTGGCTTATTGTATGTATTTTTAGGGCTTAAACACATGGGCGTGATTTTGTGCCTTTTTGCGTCGGTGAAAACATTGATTTCAATGGTTTTGCTTTCACTAGTGGGATTCTCGCTTGTTAATACTATGTGCAAGAAAGGATAGGACTGTCCCTAGCTTTCTCTCACGTAGAAAAATTATCTTCCCGCTTTTTTTTTTCAAACTTACGTGCAATACCGCAGAGTTTGAATAGTAAAAAAGAATCCTAGTTCATGCCCTAACACGCTTCGTAGCAGCGAGTGTATTGGAGCATGCCCCCATCTGTTTAAGCCCTTAGGGGGTCCTACCTCAGGGCCTGGAAGTATTGCAATATTGAAGAAATTAAATTTAAGGTGTAGCAAAACATTTTACAGGTGAATGTAAGGGCAGCAGTCCATGTCTTTAAGATGTGTAGATGTTGGGTGATGCAACAAGACTATGACCCAAAGCACACAAGTATATCAATTGAAGAATTGTTGAAAAAGAAGTAGTTTTGTGTTTTGGAATGGACTAAGGGTGCATTCAGATGAGCGTGTTTATGTGCGTACATAGGTGCGCACATAACCATCTGTCATTCAATGAAGGGCTGAGCGCTGCCTGTGATTGGCTGAGTGCTGAGCCAATCAGACGCTGACCTTTCAGCAGGCGGGGATTTAAAATCCCAGCCTGCTGAAAACGCTGCCTGTGATTGGCTGAGTGCTGAGCCAATCAGACGCTGACCTTTCAGCAGGCGGGGATTTAAAATCCCAGCCTGCTGAAAGGTCAGTGTCTGATTGGCTCAGCACTCAGCCAATCACAGGCAGCGCTCAGCCATTCATTGAATGACAGATGGTTATGTGCGCACGTAGAACTTCATTACAGTAACGGGACACAAGTGGCTAGACATGCCTTTGCACCAGCTAGGAATGATTTTCAGGGAAGGGCTTATATTTAAAGCCCTTCCCTGAAAATCACTGCAGGGGTTGCCAGTAGTTGCCAGCAGCCACGGCCCCATTGAAAGCAATGCTGCAGGGACCTGCATTCACGCGTGTTTGTGCACGTACGTGGGTGTGCCGGTTTTGTGCGCGCCTATGTACGCACCAGCACACGCTCGTCTGAATGCACCCTAAGTCAGAGTTGGGAACTTCTGGGAACATTTTGAGATGCCATGACATGACCTGAAGAGGGTTGTGCATGCAAGGCATTCCAGAAATATTGATGAACTGAAACATATTTGGAGGGAGGAATGGCGTAAAACTTCTCTTCAACTTTGTGCAAATAATCCTTGCAGCGACAGGAAGCATTTGTTGAAAGTGATTTCTTCTATAGCAGCATCTGCAGATTATTAAATTCAAGGCCTAACTTAGTTTTTTTTCCTTGCACTGTGAATATTTACCCAATGTGCTCCAAACAAGAAATGAATGGTGCAACTGTTTGAGTACTATTAGTTTAATCCAATTGTGTTTGACTATATCTGTGACTTAGATGACAATCAGATGACATTGTATTAGTAGTCAATGCAGAAATCCAGGTAATTCCAAGGTGTTCACTTACTTTTCTTACAACTGTGTATCATATGTAGAACTAAAGTGCATGTATAAAAATGTATCGAATGTTTAGTATTCTGCTATCATATCATGTATTATGTCCTGTCTTGTTTATTTTATACACTTCAACTTTAAAAATTCCATTTTCCTAGAACTGAACTGGTTAAGTGACTTTTAGCATCTTCTATTGCTTTAAATTCAGTTAATTACCACTCGGAGCCTTGTAACCATGCAACAGCAGCCTCGGAGTCACATGACCGATTCTTCTTTATTATTCCCTCTCTGCAGCAGCATACGAGACTAGACAACCTGCTCTACTTCAGCAGGATGGACACTTGCCGCTGAACTATGGAAACCAACCTGCACCTCTGCAGTCTTCTATCAGCCGGGTAAGGATATATGATCAAATAAACAGCATATGAAATTCAATGCAGCAAGCCTTTCCACATTCTGCAGCCTATGTATATATACATTATAAGGGTCATCTGCTGTCACCATAACACGGTCTGATAAAACTGCAGCACCTGGATTTCTGCTTCCGTTTTCTAGGAATCCACCATTATAAATAATTGCTGCTCATTGCGGAATGTAAAGATTGAGTAAGATTATAGAAAAGGAAGGCTGGATGTGGAAATTGCAGCAGCAAATTGTGATCTATCCTATAGGCTTGTTCCAGTGACTAGCATTGCATCCATCACCTCTGCCTACTGCTGTCATTATCATATCTAACTATATATATCAGAACCGGCAGAATAAATGATACAGAAGGATCAGAGTTAATGAGGTGGGAAATGATAAATTTTTATGAATTTGATAGTCACACAGTTTACTCATGATTTAGAGACCACTGCATTCTTATAGGTTATGAAAATACAGGATGTCGTTCTAGTTTTACAAATCTGCTAAAACTGACACCATTCCAACCTAATAAGGTGATCCTCTATACTGTTACAGTTGCAAAAACTGATGAAACTAAATGTGCAGCCCTCTTATCTCTCTACGAAAGGTTTCAACCCTCATTGGGTTAAATAGAAAAAAATAATGTGATATAGATTTTTGATGTATACCTAAATCTTTACAGTCAAATGTAATTATACATTCAAGCGTGCATTAATATACTGTGCCATAGCATTAATATAGTGGGTGAAAAAAGACTGAACTGACACTGATAAACAGAATGGGGTTAATCCCCAAGTAAATCTGCATTGGACACATACTATGTAGAAATTATTAGTTTTTCAATATTATGTGCGCCTGAATATCTAGTAAAGAAGACATTTTATTGTAGAGTTCTAGCATCATGCCAATAAAGGTTATTAATCCTCTTATTATTGGGCTGTGGTCACACTACTCTCTTGGATTCCATTCTATTTTCTAGCTTTGCAGTCAAAAACACCAGAACTAGAGATGAGCGAGCATACTCGGTAAGGCGCTATACTCGAGAGAGCATCGCCTTTTTCGAGTACCTGCTGGCTCGTCCCTGAAGATTCAGGGGGGCCGTTGGGGTGAGCGGGGGGTACAGAGGGGATCGGGAGGGAGAGAGAGAGAGGGATCTCTCTCACTCTCCTCCCCGCTTCCCCTCGCTGCCCCGCGCCACCCTTGACCCCCGCGGCCCCCCCAAATTTTCAGAGATGAGCTCTCTCGAGTATATCGCCTTACCGAGTATGCTCACTCATCTCTAACCAGAACCCCTGTGGAACTCAGGACAGGTGTGAACAGAGCCTAATAGGGTGTATTTGCTGTTTTACCCAAATACAATTTTGCCACTATTTCCCTTTGGGAATTTTGCAAAGTCCATTCATTAAAATATGGTCAGTGGATCGTGTTATCAGTAGAAAAGCATTTTGTTTTGTCATGGACGATTCCATATTGTCTTTTCAAGATACCTCTTGTACTAGTGTAGGTTTAGGTTACCAAAGGTGCAGGTTTTGTTGAAGACTGCAATTAAAATGTTGCAGTGCCGCCCCAAGACAGGTGAGCATTCGTGTTTACGGCCACATATAGAAGGGGATAAATCCCTTCCAGGCATTATGGGAGCAAAAGTATTGGGCCTCTTGAAGTCTTTTGTGTCAGCATTGCTGGGAAGCTCCCACATAATAGACTGTCAGGCAAGCCACATAAATCAGTGGATTTGTCTGATATTAAATTAAGTCTATGGCCAGTTTATTATCAATGGTGATATTAGTGCTGGAGAACACCTGAAAAATGTGTTCACTCCTTGGGAACCCCAACTATCATTCCTGCCCTGGAGAAGCTGGTGTAGGGAGGGTAAAGCATTCTATAGTTTTATATTCTGAGACTTGTTGACTGTTTGATCTGTACTTATGGCATGCATATACCCTGTTTTCCCAAAAATAACACAGGGTCTTATATAAATGTTTGCTTCTAAAGATTACATTTTTTTACATGTATTGCTGCCTGGACACTATTTAAATTTTCCTTTTTTAAATTAACTTAACTAGGGCTTATTTTTGGAGTAGGGCTTATATTTTGAAAAAAGCAGAAAAATAATCCTAGGGCTTATTTTTGGGGAAACGGTATGAGCAGGTTAGGTTTGCTATTTTTTTAAAGTTACTGCTTTTATGTTCTGTTTAGTGGCTCACTGAGATCACTATTATCTTCCATTGCTATTTAGTGGAATGCAGGAATGATGCAGTTTATATTCACTTTGCTTTTCTAAGCCCAAAGAAAATAAAAGGAATAGCAATTCCTATCCGTACTGCCATCATCTATTCTGGATGGCACAAAGTACTTTGTATGGACGTTACACCTAAGAAATTATTCTTTGTTCAAAAAAATGTCTGCATAGCTCTACCACCTGTTTGCTGCACTGCCTATCCGTCTGCAGGGGCTATATGTGAGCTTAGGGAGGAAGACCGGTCTTTAGGATTGTAGCTATATAGGGTGCAGATGTAGCAATTAGCAATTGCTCTGGTGCCTGTGGGGGCTCAAAGACCCCTGTTCCACATACTGTAAGTAGACACCAATCTTATAAATAGCACATAGTAGGTAGGAGCACGGGGGGGGGGGGGGGGGACAGAAGTTTTATTTCATGACTGTCAATCTTAAAAGCCAAATCACAAATGTGTATGATTGGTATTATTATACATAAGGCATTTTTTTGTCGAATGTCATTGGACTACAAATATGACATTTTTTTTAGAATTCTACACAATTATCTCTTTTTCAAATACATTTGAGTGATATTTGTTAGCTTTTGTTACCATATTAAAGCCCCAATCACATTTCAAATGTATCATTTTAAAAAAGTGAAATTAAAAAGTTCGGTGAGTCAAGTCTTAGGTATTTGTGCAATGTCTAGAGAATAGAACCCATTGATTTCAATTGGTTCATTCACATTCCGCTTTTTCCTGCGCATTTCAGTTGCGCGAAAAAAAGCGCAGCATAATCTATTTTTCTGTGCATTTGTGCACCCAAAGTCCCCATAGAAGTCAATCCCGAAGTGCAAATGTGTTAAAAATACGCTAGGAGATACATGAAACACGGTGGAATTGCGCAGGAAAAAGAACACATCTGGAACTCAATAGACTAATTAGCCCTTCTAATCGGCGCATCTTTACTGTAAATGTAAACTCAGACTAAGTCAGGGGGAGCATTACTGTACCTGCTCTGCTTCAATCTTCTTGTCATATCAAGAAGAGCATTCATTTAATTACAGTTTTTATTTTAAACTTTTTTCACTTCATGTCTCTGATAAATATCAGTTCCATCCAAAGTTCTCAACTTTCGGTTCCTTTATTTACTGGATTAATTCACCAGCTACAGTTTAAGGTATAGTTACCTAATGAATTAGAAACAAACTGATAATTCATTTATGTGGAACGATCTTAAAAAATAGACTTCACAGTAGAGAATCATATCTTCATGCAAGTGACTCATCATCACTAGCGTAGCATAGAAAATAATAGCTCTAATAATATGATGTTCCCACAGAAAAAAGCATGAGAGAGTTTTGCACCCCTGCATGTCTTGTCCCTCTCCTCCCTTTCCTCAGTACTGATAAGACCCAATCTATCATATTAGATTTATGCTTTTTACATTTACTGGGCCTAATGTTACAGTTTCTTCGTAAATGACATGTTACCCTGTTTCCCTGAAAATAAGACATACCCTGAAAATAAGACATAGCATGATTTTCCAGAATTTTTGAGGAGAAAAAAAGATGTTTCAGGCTTTTTGAGGATGCTTAAAATATAAGCCATACTACAAAATTAAGCCCTGCTAACAGTTAATTAAAAAAGTCAATTTAAATAGTGTCCAGGCAGCTATACATGTAAAATAGTTTAACCTTTTTGAACAAAAATTAATATAAGACACTGTCTTATTTTTGAGGAAACACGGTATATGGGACTGCAGCAATGCTGAATATAGTTGCCGAAACCCCTGGTTACAGTAATGTTGAACTAAATTATATATATAATAATGTCTGGTATACTGCAGGGGATATATGTATGTGTTTTATTAGAGAAATTTGTATATATATATATATTTTTTTTTTTTTTATTTATTTATTTTATTTTTTTAAATGATTGTAATTGAACTATCTTGACTTCTTTTTAACTACTCATATCAATATCACAAACAGTGATACAGAGGACCAGTAGTGGTTTGGTGGGAAGGGTGTTGAGTATGGAAGACCCTTTGGAACACATTGAGTGTGTGTTTTCCCCAGTGTTATTAGACTTTCCGTAAAGAGATTAGGCTATATCAGTAACTCTTATGAGTCTTGAAAAACAGCTATGAATATGGAGCAGATTGTGTTTGTCCTATGTTGCTTTATGTTCATGGTGTGTTCTTGCTGGACTCTATTCTGTGTTCCCGGGAAGCAATCATGGAAGGCTTCAGAGACAGGTTTCTATAGACAGGAACATCTCTTTACTTTAGGTTCCTTCTGTAGGTTACGGATTGTTTCATCCCTGTAGAATAGTTTAGTAGTCTGTCGGCTAGACTCGCCTATTGCTCATCAATATAGCTGAATATGGGGAACATCAGCATATGTAGATTCATATTGAAAACACAGACTATAAAGGAACAAATATGGAATCAAGTAATAAACAGAAAAGTGTTAAACAAACCAGAATATGTTTTAGATTTTAGATTCTTCAACCTAGCCCCCTTTTGCTTTGATGACAGTATTCTCTCAATCAGTTTTTTTGTTTATTACTTAGTTCCATATGTGTTCCTTCATAGTATTCATGTTACAATATTAATCTACAATGTAAAAATAAAACAAGAAGTGTCATGGAATGATTAGTATTGTAGTTGGTTAATACCTTTTTTTCACCCTCTTCTCGGAAAGACTATATTGTTAAGCATTCCTAAAGACAGCGGAACAGAATAAATTTAGACTAGACAGTCTAAAGTCAATACCAGTTTACCCCTAATGAAGCGCTATAGATTGAGAGTAGGTTCTGGTGCATTTAGCTTAGTGAACCTCCTCAGTCAGTCCAAGGGTGGACATACCCGGTGGTATATGCCATGTGGAGTGTATGAGTAGATGGGCAGAGCTTTACCTCCTAATGACCACATCAGTTTTATTAATGAGAATCATTCTTGCCTTTTAAGAAGCAGCGCCATGAAACAAGGAAAGGGCAATGTTTTATTCATAATCCAAAAGACATTTTAGTTTCAACCAGGCTTTCTTGTATGAACAGTATCCGCCAACACTCCTCCTATAATCAAGTTATAGCTTGTCTTTCCAATAAAATAGTGTTAGACATATGCTCTTTAAATAGAGCCAGCCAGCATTAATCTCATAAGTGCTCAAGTAAAGCTAAACATTACCCACATAGTGTAATACTGTATGCACACAGAGCCAAATGGTGCCAAAAGAGTATCATAATTTAGCTACATTGAGTCATATAGTAACCACATACAGCAATATCAAGCTCCTTAACTTTGTGGCCAAACCTCTATCTCGTATCCACAGGATGGGGGATAACATGCTGTTTTGTGTAAGCCCTGTCACTTGGACCCCCACCAATCACGAGAACAGGGGTATGGTGCGTTCCTGAATGAATGGAGCAGTGATTGCACATGTGCGCTGCCACTCCATTCATTTAAGTGGAACTGCCAGAAATAGCTGAGTGCTTGAACTAGGCTATCTCCAGTGGTCGCAGGTGTGACCACTGCTCAGTTCATGTGGGGATGCTCCGGAGCCCATTCTTGGGAACAGTAATGGTTTCAGCTGTTAGATTCACAAGATTAGCAAAGTATCCCCAATCTAGTGGATAGTGGATAACTTCTTTTCATAAAGCTTTTGAGCTTGATGCTCGTTCGAGTATTAGCATACTCGATGGTGCTCGCTACTTGAGCGAGCATCATGCTGTGTTCGACCCCGGCCCAGTTTTGGCCCCTCTCCGCCGCTGACGTGTCAGATTTGACTCCTCAACGCTGTGCACGTCAACGGTAGTTTGTGGCTGGCTTGGCGGAAGTGAGAGAGAGAAAGAACACGAACACAGGAAGAAAAAAAAAAGCTCGGCCCCCGGCGTCCCACATACAAATATGCTCGAGTCTCCCATTGAAGTCAATGGAGTTTGTTACTCGAGTAGAGCTCTCGAATTTTACGAAAAGCTCGACTCGAATAACGTGGACTGAAGCATTTGGGTGCTCGCTCATCTCTAGTAAAATCCTTAAAAAATCCTTTTTTTTCTTGCATTTTTTTGTAGCCCATAAATTCATGCATGTTTTACAAGCACTTTTTTGGGGGACTTCCTCTGATCACACATAGGTTTTTCTTTGTCATTTTTTGCTAGGGAAAAACGCCAGAAAAAACGCCATTGCATTCTGCAATTTTGAAAAAACACTCAGTAAAACCCCAAAAATGCACCAAAATTTAGAAAGATCGCCACCAAAAAACTTCTACACTAAGGTTTACTCCATAATTCCCTATAGCTAACATCTAGATGTGGCATTTTTTTGCCACAAAATAGCAGCACAAAGCAGAGGCACAACCGCAAAAAATGTGCCATTTTGAAAGTAAAGTCCATGTGACAGCAGTCTTAGAGCTCAGTCAGACAAGCGAATTTTTAACGCAAGTATAGTTGCATTTTCAATTTGCATCTATTAGAACCAATGCTTTCCAATAAAAGCGGTCACATGTCCGTCTTTTACATGCAAATAAAATTCACACCTGCAAAAAATAGGACAGCGTTTCAAAATTCGCACATGATCCTCAAATTTGCACATATAGTGCGGCCCCATTGAAAGCAATAGGAGAGGATCGCTATTCCCTGCTGCGGCTGTGACAGCTGCAGCTGGAGATTCTTTGGATGTGAAACCCCTGGATGCTGTCACATCAAGGGGCTTCACCTTGTTGTCAATTGGGGCCTGCAGCAGCAGCGCCAACCCCATTGAAAACATACAGAGAAGATTGCTATCCTCTGGCACAGCTGTGGCAGAGGATTTCTTTATCCCCGCTGGGAGTTCCCTTGTGACAAAGGGATTCCCCGCCGGGATGAAGAATTCCCCTGTCACAGCTGTGGCAGAGGATCACAATATTTTCCCAATGTGCCTTTGATTGGCTGAGCACTGTGACTGTGACCAATCAGAGTCAGCGCTCAACATTCATTGAATGACAGCTGAGCGCTTCCTCTAAATGAGCCCTTAGACCCGTGTCAGATCGGCATACTTGTGTAATGTTTTATGTGTGCAATATGCAGTGAATAGAATCCATTAATTTCAATGGGTTCGTTCGCATGTGTATTTTACGCTTGCATTTAGTTCGCATAAAAAAATATGTAGCATGCTCTATTTTCCTGCACATTTCTGCACGGAAATAGCACAGATTGAACTAATTTTTGTGCGTGTGCAAAAAATACAGTAAAACAGGCACAGGCGTGCGCAAAAACCCAACGCGAATTGCACAAATACGCAGCGCAAATGCGCTTACAGCCGTTGGAGGCACCAGCCTTAGAGCTCCTTCACATAATAATAGTACATTTTTATTTTTATAGCGCCAACTCATTCTGCAGCACTTATCACATGGTCGTATTTGTGCAAGTTTTTGCACACACAAAAATTGCATGTGCAAAACGCATAGAATAGAACACATTGATTTCAATGGGCTCATTCTCATATCAACCTGCTCTATTTTGCGCGCATCAAAGGGCTGATAGAAGTCTACGGGGATTGCACATATGCGCACGCAATACGCAAGGGGATGGGCAAAATACAGCGCAAAACTGCAGGGAAAAGAACACATCTGGACCACATTAACCTAAAACAGAGCAGGGTGTGTCACACTCCCATGTGAACATGCACTACGTGTGCGAAACAGTACAGTAAAATGTACATATACACACGCACATCAATCATGTTCATAACATAAATGCGTTGCACTAAGCCATGCACAAAAACACATACGCCCGTGTAAAATAGCCCTTAATGTCATATTAAACCTTCTTGCTCATTCTGCATGGCCCTGTGTAGAAGCTAGAAAGCTCTACCATCTGCATTCAGTATGCTCTGTAAGCTGGCTCTGCTAGGCTGTCTGCAGCAGAACTGCAATGTAATCGCAGGTTAGCACAATATATCTTACGGTTATGAGTCTTATCATTTTACATGTGTGATTCAGATACATTTTTGTGGATTCCTGGTGATTTCTTATATAGAGGTTTTATGCTGCATTATCTCAAAAAAAAATAATATTTGTCTACCGCAGTCATTTTCAGTTGAAAGAGAACCACATGACAGTTCAGAGAGTTACTCCGAGGACCCCTGGAGGATAACAGAAGAACAGCGAGAATATTACACTAACCAGTTCAAATCCCTTCAACCTGATCTGAATTCCTTCATCTCTGGTAAGTCACATCTGTGTTCTTCCTTATTTTGTTATGCGGACAAGATGGGTTGAATGGCTGGATACTAGGCATCTGTTCATGATATTTCATTTGTTAGTAGAGTGGAAACACTCTATTAGTGTCCTGCTGCACAGCAGCCATAGTGCTTCAGAATATGAAGGATTCCAATCTCCTAGTACTAGGTGTACTGCTGTTGGCTCTCCAGAAACAAGCATTTCTACTTTAGGTTTAGCCTTTGTCTGCCTAGAAGGTATTTATATGAACATTTTGTATTATAAGGCAGTTTTTACTATGTTAGATGATTTTATGGATTTACTGTAAATACTTACCGGTATTTAAATCCTGGTTCCCAGACCCAAGTGGAACTCCCTATGTATACACTACATATTGGCTGGGCAGTTAGCTCTCAGGAGTTTCTAGAATAAGGTACTGCAGTATTTACAATGTATATTCAGTGAAAGGACGGATCACTCTTGTCAGCACTGCATTTAACACTTGTCCTTTTGGTGCAAAACTCGGGTTGCAGTTCCATCTCAGGCAGATATGCAAACGATTAGAGTTAAGATGTGATTAGATGAACTGTCTTGTCACCTGAGACCCTAGAAGTGGTTCCACCCTTGGACTATGAAAAGACTACTACAGGTGTGTAGGGACCTCTTTTCCTGCTTGCGTAAAGCTTGTTGACCACGTGTCGCCTCTACGACGCAGAGAAGAGATTTTGCCCAATTAACAGAAGCTGGATGGTCGTAGTGACGAATTTCCTACCACCTGGGCCATTCTGCCCAGACTGTTAGGAGGGGTTGGGACCAGGGCATGCACACGAGCCAATTGGACTCGGGATGCAATCGACAGACCACTTCTAGAGAAGACCTTCTGGCAAGCGCAAGCAGCTCCAACTGTTTCATTGTCCCCCATCCAGAGACAGGTGGCACCATCGTTACAGGTCCCTGTGTCTGTCCGAACCATTTCCAGGTGCTTAATTGAAGGATATTTGGTCTCACAGCGCCCATTACATGTATTGCCTTTGACACCAAACCACCGTTGCCTCTGTTTGCAGTCATGTTGTACACGATGAAACTGGACTGCTATGAAGTGAAAGCAGGCTGTCTCCAGCGACAAATCCAGGTTTAGTTTGGGCACTGATGTTGGTTATGTTTGTGTCTCGAGATCTAGGGTTGAGCCCCTCAATCCTGCCTTTGCTATGGAGTGGCACCCTGCTGGTGTCATGGTCTGGAAAGAAATCACATACAACAGTCGGTCACCCCTAGTAGTGGTAGAAGGGAACACTGACAGCTCAGTGATATGTTCAGGACATCCTGCAGCCACACGTGTTCCTCTCATGGTGGGGCTTCCAAGAGGCAGCAGGATAATGCTCGGCCGAACACAGCAAGGGTGCCACAGGAATGTCTCCACAACATTGCAATAATTCCGTCGTCAGTAGAACATGCATGTCACCATCTGGGACGCCAACTTCAACAGACTGAGTTTGCATGATCTAGAGGCTCAGTTACAGCAAATGCGGACCGATATGTTGTAGGATACCAAAACATGAAAAAGTTTCAAACATGTTACAGTACTACTACTGTATTTACAAGTGAAGGTCGGAATGAAGTACAAAATTACTGTACAAAATAATAGCCACTGGGGCACATTTATATCTTATATTGACAAGAGTTTATTTTTTGTTAGTAAAATTGTTACAGTTTGTATGTGATGTGCAAAAAGTACTACTGTCTATGTTGTATGGCTGACCATCTATGGTATATACAGGTAGACACTCTTCTGTTTTTCTGTAACTAATTAGGCCACACCTCCAAAATGAAGACTGTTGATCATGAGAAAACTTAAATAAACTGCGAGCAGCAGTTTAAAGGAGATGTCTCGAGGCAGGAGTGGATTTTTTTTTATTGCCCAGTCCCCCTAATTAAGCATACATTACTAAGCCCCCCTGTAAATGACTTTTCTAGCTGGTTTGTACTTACCGTTCCAGCGTTTCAGCAACTTATAAAAATTTTCCCAAGATGGCCGCCGGCTTTTTTCCTGTCGCTTGCTGTAGCCCGACGTGCGCGCTCCCGAGACGCTACCAGCTGTGTCTCCCTGACAACCAGACGCCCCGCAGCCGCCGACCGGCCCCTTGGAGTGAACACGGCTGACCAGTCACCCACCGCCAGGCAGCAGGTAACCGGCACAGCCCCCCCCCCCCCCCCCGGCACAGCGGCAGCCCCCCCATTGCAGCGGCAGCCCCCCCATCGCAGCGACAGCCCCCCCCGGCGCAGCGACAGCCCCCCCATCACAGCGGCAGCCCCCCCCCGGCACAGCGGCAGCCCCCCCATCGCAGCGACAGCCCCCCCGGCACAGCGACAGCCCCCCCATCACAGCGGCAGCCCCCCCGGCACAGCGGCAGCCCCCCCCCATCGCAGCGACAGCCCCCCCCATCACAGCGGCAGCCCCCCGGCACAGCGACAGCCCCCCCCATCGCAGCGACAGCCCCCCCCCCCCGGCGCAGCGGCAGCCCCCCCGGCCCATCACTTACCAGGACGGCGGGACAGCTGGACGGCGGGACAGCTGGGCGGCTTCTCCGGACAGCTCGGCAGCTCTGCACCTTCCTCTAACAGAGGATGGTACAGAATGGCCGCTCCAGCGCGCTCCCGAGCAGTGACAGCTCGTCTGCGCATGCGCAGAAGAGCTGTAGCGGGGAGCACACTGAAGCGGCTCGTGCTGAAAGGAGAAGAACGGACTGCGCAAGCGCGTCTAAAAAAGCAAGCTGCCAGCGAATTTAGATGGAACCATGGAGACGAGGACGCTAGCAACGGAGCAGGTAAGTGAATAACTTCTGTATGGCTCATATTTAATGCACAATGTATATTACAAAGTGCATTAATATGGCCATACAGAAGTGTATACCCCAACTTGATTTCGCGAGACAACCCCTTTAAGGAAGATATTCACCCCAAATTGAAAAATGCTTGCTTATTATGAAATTGTAAAGCTTTTGTAAGCCTGCTTTTTTTACTTTCCTAAATACTCCCTATGCCAACTTGGCGCTCTCTATAAGGATAAACAGTAACCCCCTACCTAGACCTACATCAAAGGCCTTTCACCCAACTAACTAGTATTCTTCTCTGCACTGGTAAGGGGCAAGAGCCCCGAAACAGCTGTCTGCAGACAGGTGTCTTTTTTTGGAGAACATCCTGGTTTTGCTTATATCCTTAGGCATGTTGTAAGGCCTGTTAAACGGTTGAAATTGACATATAAGATAGCTACTAGAGATGAGTGAATGTACTCGGTAAGGACGATTTCGCAATCAAGCACCGCGATTTTCGAGTACTTCACTACTCGGGTGAAAAGTACTCGGGGTCGCCGGGGGCCGGGGGAGGCGTGGTGGAGCGGGGGGTAGCAGTGGGGAACAGGGGGGAGCCCTCTCTCTCTCTCCCTCTCCCCCCCACTCCCCTCTGCAACCCCCCACTCACCCACAGCGCCCCCGAGTACTTTTCACCCGAGTAGTGAAGTACTCGAAAATCGCGGTGCTCAATTGCGAAATCGGCCTTACCGAGTACGTTCGCTCATCTCTAATAGCTACCTTTCAATAAATGGCACTGGAGAGACAGTTTTCCTTCCTGGAAGAAAAGCTCAATGGCATGAATAGTGAAAAACTAATTTTGTCAGCATGCATTCTATTGCCCATTATTTTCTGAGAAGTTACCAAAATACACAGTGTGCGCCAAGTATGCCAAACCCTCAGGCGACCACAAAATCATGTATAAATATATCAGAGAGCTATCCCATCATCATAGACAATACAGAGATCTCTTCCATCATCTGTTTATACCCAGGACTGTGACTGTAACAAGGGGGCATCCTCTACATTTAGAAGAGAGAAGGATTTATCACCAACATAGAAGGGGGTTATTTAATTTAAGAGCAGTGAGACTATGGAATTCTCCTCTTGCGGATTCGGTGATGGCGAACTCGATAAAAGAGTTTAACAGGGGCCCGGATGCCTTTCTTGAGCGATACAATGTTATATGTTATCATTAATAACTTAAGGTTTGTTGATCCAGGGATTATTCTGATTGCCAGGTTGGAGTCAGGAAGGAGTTTTTTCCCTTAAATGGGGAAAATTGAACTTGTACCTCATTTGGGTTTTTTGCCTTTCTCTGGATCAACATTGGGGGGTAATAGTCTAAACTGGATGGACATATGTCTTTTTTTGGCCTTACATACTATGTTACTATTTCCCCCCAAAATTGGGTACATATTCACACACTTCAGAATTCTGCTGAAATAGACCATAAGAGTGAACAGAGAAAACCAATTACAAGAATCCTTTCTTAAACTCCTACCAGCAATCTATTTTTGGTAATTGTGTCTCCAGCTAACCTGTTCTATATTCACTCCATGGAGGCTCATGTTATTGTTTTACCCAAACCATGCGAGGATCCTTTTATAATGACTCTTTATCAATCCCCTGCGCCCAGAGTGTAGGTAAATGGGCTGTTATTGCATTTACTCAAAATCCAGAACAGTACAAAGCAAGGGATATTTTCAACTTGCTCTATACACTCGTAATCAAACATTCAGTTTGAGCAATCTGGTAAAACCCCAACATTAAGGGACTCGTAGTTTTATCCTAAAGCTGCTTATTTTTTAACAACTGACAGTACAGTGAAGGGCAAGATTTGTAGGTTTTTCTGGAGAATGGGATGTCCCCAATAAATGCTTATTGTTCTCCTTTCATTGCACCCTAAAGTTACCCATCTTCCATTTTTTTAAGGCACCTACTTATAGTCGGATTAGTGGAGACATAGGTTGGGCTGTCTTAACGGTCAGGTAATGCCCCCAGCTGGGGATTGGCTACTGGGGAGATTGAGGGAACGCCCCAAGCAGGAGCGGCCGCAGCAGGAGTGTTTGTGCGTGGTGGGAGGGGGGAGGCTGGAGAAGCCAGCCAGCTGGCGAGGGTGCCGCTTTGCAGCTTGTGGAGAGCCGCCGGCCACCCACTGCACCCAATCACCAGCTGTGGGCATTCCGTTTAACTTGCACTGGGCAACCCATGTTTCCACTCATACTTCTATTGGAGACATGGTGCACTAATAGGCTGGGACCAGAACCTATCAAAAAGGCCTTTATTTACCAGATCTGTAACTTTTACATGGTGCAGATCCTAATCTAAGATACTACTAAACAAGTTCAAATTAGTCATATTTTTTTCACTGTAGCCTATACAACGTTACCAACTGAAGTTTTTTAAATTAATTCTTTATTTCCAGCCTACTCCCATTAATGGAAATGAAAGGCTTTTACTGTAGTATTGTGTTTCTGGCAATCCAGGAGTACCTTGGAGATATTTTAAATCTTGTTATGCACTTTAACCCAAGATAGAAAAGGAAGTTGAGGATCTTAATCGCAAAGAAGGATTGAGTTATGACATTTATAGTTTGCAGCTCTCTTAAAGTCCCTTTACACTGGATGACTGTTGGGAGCAAACCTCCCGACAGCCCTTCCTTGAACTGCTGCCCAACTATTGCTACTCTGCTTACACAGGAGTGATAATTGTTCAAGTGAATGGAGGAGGAGTGGACCAGGATTGTTCCAGGCATCCTTCTCCATTCACAGTAAGCAGGAGTTGCTCAAAGATTGATTTGAGTTTTTGCTAAAAACCAAGCAACTCTGCCAAGTGAGAGATTTCTCACTTGGCACCCTGCCAGTGTCTGCATGTTTGTGGGACGATTATCGCCTGAATTCGCGAACCATGCGAATCCTCCAAGTCGCCCATAGTCGCTCTTTTGAGCAATCACTCAGACGATTATGGGGCCTTGTGAAAGTACCTAATTAAATTTTCCCCCTTCTTTCTATGTTCTTCCTTCCCCGGATCCTTTCTACATTAACTTGCTATTTAACATTAGTATTTTCTGTATTGTTCTTATTGCTTTTGATCTGGTACAAACACATTTTTTCCACTAGAGGGGCGATTTGGAACAATAGTTAGGGGGCATAATTCAGAATGCATGTCGGCTGTACATTGTAACTCTTAATCATGTGTATCTTTTTCTTTAAGGCTTTATCAGGTTTTTCTTTACTGTAGTTTAAATTCTAGGTTGGTCACCATTGCTACATTGTATTTTTGGCCCCATATTTTTATCAGCATTGTATCTTATTCTGTAAAATACAATTTACATAGCTGCAGTGGCAGACATTGTTTGACTGCAGTTCTGGAAGTTTTATTTAACAGAATAAGATAAAATACTGATAAAGTTCTGGGCTACTTAGCCAATCAGATCTCAGAGATCTATATTGTTGATATACTGATTATACAGTATATTAGACCTGCACTTTTGTTTAGTCCCCCTGTTATACTTCTGTTTTTTGACCTTGGCTAGTTTGACTTTGTTTATAGCTTGTGCTTCCCTGTTTTCCATTTTAGCCTATCATGTCTCTCTTTTGCAGCTTTGTCTAGTTTCTGACTAATGTTTTGCTGTGGCCTTCGATGCTGCGACTACTTGCTTTGCTACATTTTTCTACCTCAGTTCTATTAACAATACCCAATAATTGTATTTAGAAAGATGTCTTATCCTATATAGTTTAATTCTTACGTTGTGTATCAAGGAACTAGGCTTCTTACTTCTTTCTTCCACACGATTTTATATAGTTTTTAAGGATAGTCCAATCTAGAATATCTGCAAAAGCAGCAGAGTGCATGAATGCTGGAGTACATTAATTAAGTTAGGATTTTCAAATCCAAAGTGAGGAAACTTTCCAATGTAAACCTCTATGCAAAAACTGTGCCTCTGATAGTTTACTAATTTGACTAAGGGTTCCTTCATATAACCCCTATAAAAATGCTGGGAGTATTGTTGCTATTGCAAGCTTTTTCTCTATTAGGCTATATTTGTGTGGACCAGCACTATATCAGACCCAGAAATGCGGCCCTATATCGCCCTTGCTAACGTGGCATGCGTGTGACATGCAATGTCTTTTAAGGTCTCATTTAAAACAATGGCGTTCAAAAGGAATGCCAAAATATAAAACATGCTCCTACTTTGAAACTTTGAATATACTAATCTGAATCTTCATGTTCCACCGTTAGCAATAACATTTTGGCCCCAATACCTAGAGGGTATTTTTTAAATGTATATGTAACATGGTAGCTTGAGCTAGCAATATATATATATATATTTACATGAGTATAGTTTATAATTCATTTGGTTTTCTAACCATCAGTAAGTGATGGGAACAAAAGTAAAATTATACTTTTACCTTTTTTGTTTGCCAGGCTCTGAAATAGTTGTTTCCGTAGCATACAATTTAGGTGCGAACTACTTGATGGGCAGTTCACATGCAAAGACTGGTCCAGGCTCTCTCCCCTTCTTTAGCATAAACCCTACCTAGTGCTTGAGATCTCCAGCTCTCTTGAGACACATAGGACATGGAGATGACAATCACTAGACAGAGGGTTTGGTTTAGGCAAAATGAGGGACAAATACCCCACCCATTTTAGCATGGGGCCAGCCCCTTGAACAGTTCACACCTTATTTGCATACCAGAAAAATGCCAATTTTAGGGCTTGAGGAGCAGCATGAGTAAAAAAAAAAGTATCATCTTATCATTACACTCGTGTTCCTATCACTCACCAATGGCTAGCAGCTATCGTACATGCACCCCACCTATGGTTAGTATAGGTTTCTGGGGAGAAATGCCCTAACAGGCTTCCTTTAATGCTGATTTCCATTGTACTGTAGCAGTACCAAAGTGCCCATAAATTAGAAGGAGCTGAAGTGAGAAAAATATTATCAAGTAATTGCAACACATAGATTAAAGTAAATGAGCTTCCGTATGGAACCATCCTGGAGATCCACTTTTACAAGTCCACCCCATAGAGTTTTTCAGAAAATTGGAAACCCTTGGACTTGTTTGCACCTAATTATATAATTTCTTGGAAAATTATGCAGTGAAGACATAATTCGAGTAGATACATATTATAACCTTTTCAGCTAACGCCTAAAATTGCAAAAGGTGCTCTTTAAGACCGTAAATCTTGATAATTGATCTTGACAGTAGTGTGCACTAGAGTATAAATGATGAGTATGAATTACAGCTTCTGCCCAGAGTCCTGTTTTCTCTAAAAGCAACCCTGTTGAAGATACCATTGGGACCGAACAATGGGCAATTCATTGCATGGTATGATCAAATATTAGATTTTATACTTTTTAAGTCCTAGATTTCTGTTAGAGTTTCTCAATGTTTCACGTAAAAGGTAACATTATTTTATTTCATGTAAGATGTGTTTTTTTGTTTTTTTCCCCCTAGCTTTTTAGTATAGCAGCTTTTTAAATGTTAGAATTATTAAAGAAATCACCTGTTTGGACTAGAGCATTGATTTGCCTTTCGTTATAAAAGAACAATGATAGGATGGACAAAAGTTTCTATATTTCAGAACATATTAAAAAGGTTACATTTCATTATGAATTTTGTATGTATCATGCAGTATAGTATTGTGAATTTTTAAATATTCTAATATACAGTATCTTCTTCTGAACTGCTTTAGGTAGCTGAATCCTACTTTGCTTGATATTTAATGTCTCATATAGTTCATATTTCGAAATACTAAAGACTAGACTTAAAGTACTATTTTACAAGGGCGAGTCAAAAATTATCCGCACTACAGTTATATTAAAACTGTTGGCTGCACTGTTTTATCAACGCTTTCTCTTGTAGGTCGTTGTCTCCTCAGTCTGCTCTGCAGTAATGAACGTGTTATGTTAGTTAATTTGTGACTGCAGTGCTGCCTCACTCATGATTTGCATGAAAGAATAGCAGCATGTAGTGATTTGTTTCTGGTTGTCTGAAGCATTTGGACATCTGCAAACAAAATCTGGACCTGTACACTGAAGAAGCTGAAAGTTTCTTAAAAAGAATCATTACTAGTGACTATTGATGAGCGAGCATACTCGCTAAGGGCAATTACTCGATCGAGCATTGCCCTTAGCGAGTACCTGCCCGCTTGGAAGAAAAGGTTCAGCGGCGGGGGAGAACGGGGAGGAACGGAGGGGAGATCTCTCTCTCCCTCTTCTGCTCACTGCCGCAACTCACCTGTCACCCGCGCCGGCAGCCGAACCTTTTCTTCCGAGCGGGCAGGTACTCGCTAAGGACAATGCTCGATCGAGTAATTGTCCTTAGCGAGTATGCTCGCTCATCTCTACTAGTGACTAGACATTGATTTATCACTATGCGTCTGAGAGTAAATGGCAGAGTATGGAATGGAATCATCCTCAATCGCTAATCAAGGAAAAGTTCAAAAGTTAACCATCAACTGGAAAATTGATGATTAGAGTTTTCTGGGATTCTCAAGGGCCAGTATTGGAACATTATTAGGAAAAAGTTTCAACAATCAACAGTGCTCATTACAGTGAGATGCTCACTGAAGAGCTGAAACCTAAAATGTAAACAAAACACAAAGGACTGGTATAGAAGAGTGTTGCGTTGTTGTACGACAATGCATATCCTCATACCACTGCCCATACTGTTGACATTCTCCAAAAACTTTGTTTTGAGGTATTAAAGCATCCTCCCTATAGTCCTGATCTTGCCCCATGACCTGTTTGGTCTCCCGAAAGAAGCCCTAAGAGGACGAAGATTTGCATCAGCAGCACATTCATGGCCTTTTAATGACTGGATATAAAAGCTTGTTGACAGATGGCCAAAGTGTATTGAAAAACAAGAAGATTATGTTGAAAAATAATGTATTTATCTTTTCTAAAAGTTCTTTAAAATATATTCTACAGTCATAGTATGGATAATCCTTGACTCATCCTTATATATTCATTCATTAATGGATTATAATTATGTATTATTACTTTTTCAGACAAACTACAGATGGAAATTGCCCTAATTGCCTTCAGTAGCAGATGTTCATTACTTCCTGGGAGCATATACAATTAAATTACCATGTTATTAATAATTTTGTAATTTAAAGGGGTGTTTCTATCTCAGCCAAACATGGTTGAGATGGAGATGTAGTCCTTATGCTGCAGCCACTGGTGGTGGGGAGGACAGAAATATTCGAACTCTCTGTTCTACTCTGTTTTCTTAACTCCTGTAAAACTGAATAGGAGTTACAGAAACATCATAGTACAGCACTCTACTCTGTTTCTGTAGTATCCAAGTTGCAGAACCTGCATATCACTCTGTGCTACATTGTTGCCTATCTCCCATTCACTTCTATGGGAGTTTTGGAAACAGCATAGAACACCAAGGTCATCAATTTCCATACTGCTGAGTGCTGACCACTAGTGGCCATGGTTGTAGGGTGGGAGGGGTTGAGTACTCATGTTCTGGTGATGTGTGGGCTCCAGAAGTGAGATAAACATCTATCCCATGGATATATCTGAAATGTCCGAGATGGGAATACCCCTTAAAGGGTACTTTCAGAATTGGCATCTCATGGATCCCCAATACATTACTTATAGAATTTTATGGTTTTGTGATGTTCCCCCTTACATCTATTTTATCTATTGGAGTCCATGTGAAAAACTGTTGTGGCATACTCCGTCAAGGCTCAATAAAGGGGTATTCTCATTTCAGCTTTGCATTGCTGAGATGGAAATCTTAACCCTCTGTTTCTGACCACCTTTCAAAAACAGTCGAGCGCTACAACCCAGCGTGGTATTGAAGTGTATGAGAGCTAAGGAAACAGTGCTCAGCGAGTTTCCATAGGCTCTGGATGGTTGGGAGGTAACTATGGCACGATTACCTATCTCGGTTATATAAAATAATTGCTTTTACCGAATGATCTAGTGCTTCAACATGACAGCACCATACTGCAACAGGCAGAAGCCTTAAAGTGGTTATCCGGGAAGACTTTTTTCTACTGTTCAGTCTGCAGTAGCAACATTAAAGATGATATATTCACCTTCCGTGCTCCCCTGTTGCTTTCTTTCCACATGAGTCAGGCTCCTGCTGGTCTTCATTTTTAGGTGCAGTAAGTCAGCAATGATGTCACCATTCCAAGGGCCATGTGACCACTGCAGCAAATCGCCAACTCTCTTCAGCCATAAATAGCTGCAGCAGTCACGTGACCTGGTGTTGGAAGTTTTCGTTCTGCATCCAAAAGTGAACACAAGCTGAGACTGGCTGATGCGCAACAAAAGTGGTGAGGGAGTGGGAAAGATGAGTATATTTTTCTTTAAGATGCTACTGTAGACTGAGCCTGTTTTTTTGTTTTTTTTTAAAGTCCCCAGAATACCCTTTTTAATAGTAGAAATGCCTTACTACAAGCTGTTCATGCTTTGTTAAAATGCCGTCTTTTTTTCCCTTCTTTCCAGGTTCTGTAGCAAGAAACTTCTTTACCAAGTCAAAGCTTCCTATCCCAGAACTTTCACACATTTGGTAAGTATGGAAGTACAAATAGCCTTGTTCCCACTTATGTCTGCCAGCATTCACATAACACATATATATTTTCATGGGGTATATTCAGTCTACCTCTATTCCTTTTCCAGCACCTTCATATTCCTGTTTATGGAATGTGAGTTATCTCCTCCAATCCTCACCGTTAATGCTGGGTGCCAATAGTATGACACAACTAACACCTACAAGTGAAGACACTGGCCAGCTCCTGAACCGGAGCTATTACTGCATCATAATAGTTTGGTGGCTCATGTTAAGTATATTTTGAGCCGCAATGTACAGCTGAGAGAAGAAGGGGATAATTCTACCTTCTGTATAGGACTGTAGATAAGAAGAGCATAGGCACTACTAAAGGAGTTGCACTTTATTTACTCTATTGACTATAGTATAGGTTTTTTTGTATGGTAATTTGTCAGATCTGCAATTCCTATTTCTTTGTACACTCTTTGTCAAAAAACATCCATCCCTAGAAGGAATTGTTGGAATCACATAAAACTTTCTATGTGTGATTGTAACGTTGATATAAGTGATTACAATATCAGATAAAAATAATATTTTATTGTGAACATTTGACAGGAGGCTCTAGTTCCCTGTTGTACCGCCTCTAGCTTGCATACAAGATGTGATACAGGCGGGCATGGAGGCTCTAGTTCCCTGTTTTACCGCCTCTAGCTTGGATACAAGATGTGATACAGGTGGGCATGGAGGCTCTAGTACCTTGTTGTACTGCCTCTGGCTTGGATACAAGATGTAATACGGGCAGGCATGGAGGCTCTAGTACCCTGTTGTACTGCCTCTAGCTTGGATACCAGATGTGATATGGGCGGGCATGGAGGCATACAGGTTCTGTATGGTATCCTGCGGCGCATTTGCTATAACTGAGACTCTAGATCATGCCATGAGAGGCAACATATGTGGCTGCAGGATGTCCCGAACATATCACTGAGCTGTCATTGTGCCACTACTAGGGGTAACCAACTGTCATATGCGATGGCCTCCCTGACCATCATACCAGCAGTGGGGTCAGTGCGCTGAGCGATAGCAAAGGCTGAATTGTGGCCCTCATCCCTAGGTCTCCAGGCATTAACACGGGCATCAGCAGTGCCCAAACGAAACCTTGTTTCATCGCTGAATACAACCCAGTTTTCCACTCTAGCAGTCCAGTTTCGTCGTTGACGACACCACCGCAAACAGAAGTGACAGTGGGTGTCAAAGGCAGTACACGTAATGGGCACTGTGAGACCAAATGTACTTCAGCCAAGTGCCTGGAAATAGGTCAGACAGACCCAGGGGGCCTATAACGATGGTGCCAAGTATCTCTGTGTGGCGGACAACAAAACAGTTGGAGTTGCTCATGCTTGTTCGACAATTAGATGATCCTCTCTCCTGGTGGTCTGTCACGGACATCCTGAGCTTAGTCACCTTTTGTGCATGCACTCACTGGTCCCAACATCTCCTAACAATCTGGGCAGAATGGTCCAGATGGCGGGCAATTCAGCTTTTTACATTTTAATAATGTGCCCACTCTCAAACTCTGTTAACTGGGCGAAATCTTTTGGATTGCATCGTAGAGGCGTCTAGTGGTCAACAAGTTCTATACAAGCATAAAAAGAGGTCCCCTAAGCACAAGTAGCCTCTGAGAGCCTTTTTATAGGCCACGAATGCAACCAATTTTAGGGCCTCAGGTGGCAAAACCGTTCATCTAATCACACTAGAACTCCAATAATTTACATATCTGCCTGAGATGGAACTGTGTGTCGAGTTTTGAAGCAAATCGAAAACTCCTTCCAGGTGCTCGTTTTTTTGGGGGGTTTTTTGACAAAGAGTGTAGTTATACATATAAAATTAGTTTTCGTTAGCTTTTGAGTTAGACTCTGTCACTATATATAATTTCCTTCCCTTCAATTCTTAAAGATCATTTTACTTTGCTCTGTTCTCTTTTAGGGACCTTAGTGATGTTGATTGTGATGGTGCTTTGACACGAGCGGAGTTTTTTGCTGCGTTTCACCTTATTGTTGCTAAGAAAAATGGTTACGATTTACCAGACACGCTTCCAAAAACCTTGCTGTCTGAAATACTTAATCCAAGTGAGTGACTTTTTTCCTAAAGATTCTTCTGGAACGTACAGTGAATTTGATCTAGTACCTTGCATGGTGCAATATTAGGGTGACTACCCACTACAGTACTTTTTCACTGCGAAATTCGCTGCGTTTTTTTTCCTCCAGGTGTCTATGGGACTTGCTAATGTTAAAATCGCATTGCGCAAAATCGCAATTTTGCAGTGAATTGCGATTTTGCCACGATGCGTTTTTAACATTAGCAAGTCCCATAGACACCTGGAGAAAAAAACGCAGCAAATTCGCAAACGCTAGTGGGTAGTCACCCCTAAGCATATAGATTTTTATATTACTTCTCCATTTGGGGACATAAAAGCAAAAAAACTGCTTATATTTTTCTTTTATGCATTTGGCATATTCCTTAGCAACCATTTGTAACAGTCAGTGGAATCTATGCATTCTAAAATTCCTTAGGGCTCAGTCACACGAGCGGAGGTCCATGAGTATTTCTGCGTGGAAAAACGCCCGCACAGCAGGTGCTGATGAAAATCCGCACCTGCCAGAGAAAGAGCATATGGCTGGCAATGGACCTGGTCATGCCGATTTTCATCCGGAAATATGCGCAGATCGCCGCTCTTGTGACTTATAAAGCGACTCTAATCAGTAGCTCGAAAATCATATGTTAGGCTACTTTCACGCAGACATTTTAAAAATGGCACCCAAGATTCTCTGATGCAACTTGCATTGGACAGCCTATGGCATCAGACGAGGTACTGCCTGCCCTATGTGTGGGAGACCGCACATTTACATGTACTATTCTTGTCCAATAGGATATGCTGAAATATTTATTTGTTCAGACTATTCATAAAGTAAAAAAAAGCCCATGTGAGTACACCCATTCAAATCAATGAGTTCTATTTTCATCCAATTTTTGAAGAATCGATCCGAAAATCGGGTGGAAATTCTGCGGCGGGAGTTCCCGCAGAATTTCTGCCCCTGCCTGACTGCATAGTATTGCATTACAAAATACAAACACACGCGGAAAACAAATAGCGGCATGTTCTATTTCTGTGAGGGTCTCGCAGAGGCCCGCACAGAAATGTCACTCCCGGCGGCCTGGCCCGGCTTTGCTCTGCACATGCGCCGGCTGGCCGGCAGCTGGCACATTACAGAGCCGGAGCCGCGAGAGAAGGTGAGACCCGCACTGGTCACTGCAGAAGATTTCTCGCAGGGGATCCGACCCGACCGTCTACAGGCGGCCTTACACTTAAACTACCCCTAACCCACCAGCATGGGCTCAAACTTCCTCCACGCTACTGTCGGCCTCTGAGCTTTGCTGCCTGTTATTACTTGGGGTTGGTTATATTACTGTTGGGGCAGCAATAGAGGGTCGCTCTGACTGTTGGGGTAGCAATAAGGGGTCGCTATTACTGCCGGGGCCGCAATAATTACTGCCGGGGCCGCAATAATTACTACCGAGGCCACTGTGGGGTTCCCCATTACCACTGGGGCCACCAATATAGGGTGTCGCCATTACCACTGTGGCCACAAATATAGGGGGTCGCCATTACCACCGGGGCCACCAATATAGGGGGTCTCCATTACCACGGGGGCCACCAATATAGGGGGTCGCCATTACCATAGCGGGGCCATTAATATAGGGGTTAGCTATTACTACTGGGGCCACCAACATGGGGGTGGGGGTTAGAGACACTATTACCACACGGGGCAGATTAGTTGTGGAATCCATAGTAGCTGTAGCAGCAAAGTGGATGAGATTTTGAAAATCATCCACACGGTGTGGAAACAATCTGTACAAAACCCGCGTGGACACCGTCATGTGGAGGATTAAATTCCACAACATGTTAATTTTAAATATAATGTATACCAATAGCCCACCCAGCGCTCCAGCGTGCCTCCCTGTGTTTTTTTTTTTAAACAGCCCTGTTCTTTTTATAACAATGTAGGTGAAAATCCTATGTCATAATAAGCCACGCCCATGACCACACCCCCAACTACACCCGCGTTTGGTAGGGATGCCAGGCCGTAAAAATATTTCACAGGGGTGCCCCAAGGCTGAAAAGGTTGGGAAACACTGCTGTACAGCTACAGAATACATATATGCTATGAGAAACCAATGAAAACATTTTATATTTTTTTTTACTAGAGATGTGAACAAAGAATAAGCCGATAAAAAACTAATTTAAACAGGAATATCAAAAGTACGGTTGTGGCCGTACATAGTTCTAAAAGTACTGTATAGTATGAAATATATTGATTTTAAAAATTTGGTTATATAAAGATTTCAAGTACTAGTATAAGGTTTATATGCTTACTACTAACACTAGTTCCTTAATTAAGTTTTATATTTGAAAAGTCCATAGTATGTTATGTGTGTGTCCCAAAAATGTATACACACTTCACCATGAAAAAATATTCATTCTGCAGCGCCGTCTTTTGAAGTATAAAAAAATAATTAAAAAGAAAATCGCTAAAACTCCACTTTTACCACTTTAGGCCGTGGTCAGACAAGTGATTTTTTTTTTGTGCGCGCCTATGTGTGCAAAAAAAATCGCATCTACTAGAACCATTGGTTCCCTATGAAGTGTTCATATGTCCATCTTTTAGGGGCGCAAAATACTCGCACCTGCAAAACATAGGACATGCTTACAGATGTGACAGGGGATGAGGGGACTCCCGGAGGGTTCTGTTAATCACCGCAGGGAGTTTCCTCATCACTGAACACTAACAGCACTGTCACAGTGTTCAGTGATGATGGGACTCCCTGCGGGGACAAAAGAATCCGCTTTCACAACTGTGACAGCGGACCGTGATTGCATCCCTCTGCTTTCAATGGGATGAAGGCAACCCCTGCATGGATTTTCGGGAAAGGGTTTGAAACATAAGCCCTTCCCTGAAAATAAGCCCAAGCTGCTTGAAAAAGTAAAAAAATATATATAACATTCCGGCGCTGTCCGGCTCTGGCGCGTCTTCTCCCTGGCTCCCCAACACTCTTCTGAAGCATTTTCTCCTGGCCGGGGGTTTAAAAATCCCCGCCTCCTTAAAGCGCTGGGTCTAATTGGCTGAGCACTGTGACCAATCACAGGCAGCACTCAGCTATTCATTAAATGACAGCTGAACACTTCCTGTGATTGCACAGTGCATGTCGTGAAAAAAAATACAAAAACATGCTGAAAATAGTTGATTTTGCCTATTTCGCCTTACAAAAAATGGAGTAGAAAGTTGATCAAAAAATGTTACTATGAAAAAGTACAACTCATCTCACCTTTCACAATACTGTTAACAAAAAAAGAAAAGTGTTAGGGGTCTTTGAATGCAGACATGCATATTTTTAAAAAGTGTGAAAAAGTTGCAAGAAAAAAAACTATATTAACTTAGTATTGACATAATTGCACTGGCCTGCAGAATTAATTCAACATTATTTATACTGTACGGTGAATGCTGTTAAATATAAAAAACATGCCAGAATTGCAGAAAAAAATTTAAAAATAGCAACCAAAATGTTATTCGTTCCCAAAAATGAGATAAATGATGACTAGAGTTCATCCAGCAAATAACAAATCCTTATAGAGGTCCGTCGATGGAAAAATAAAAATGCTCTGGCTCTTGGAATACGGCAACACAAAAGCAAATCTTTTTTTTCTGTACAAAATAGCAAAACGTAAAAATACTGCATAAACTTGGTATCGCTGGAATCAGCACATTATTTATTTTGCACACTGAATGCCGTAAAAATTAAATCCAAAAAACAAATACCGGTAGCAGAATTTCTTTATTTTCCCAAAAATTAACCAAACTTATGCATTGCATTATATGAGTGTAACCAAAAATTATGCCATTAAAAAATACAATTTGTCCCACAAAAAAACAAGCCCTCATGTGGTTGTCAACGGAAAAATTAAAAAGTTATGGCTCCTAGAATGCGATGAAAAATTAGTTGTTTATTAAGTCGCAAACAGGCTTTGTCACTAAGGCCTCCATCAGATGAGGGGTTTTTTTTTTGCACACCAATAGGCAAAATCACATGACAGGGCAATTGTTTCATGCACAGAAGACCTGAGCTTCATGCGCAGAAATTCGCCCATTCACTGGAGCAGCTGCGCTTGGAGAAGCACAGCTGCTCCAGGAAGAGAGCGTGAAGAAGGCCGGTAGAGCTTCGGGATTCCCCCATAGCAGGGAGAGAGAGCAGACCTATGGGGGATTTCCCCATAGCAGGGAGAGATGGAGCGGTGCTATGGGTTAATTCCCTGTAGCCCCGCTCTCTCTCCCTGCTATGGGGAAATCCCCCATAGCTCCATATTCCGGTTTTCTCTCTCCCTGCGATGGGGACCCTCAAGGAAAATCCCCTTAGCACAGAAAGAGTGGGCAGGGTTAGAGAGAGGGGGCAGGCTATAGGGATTCCTACATAGATTCCCCATAGCAACCCATAGAGGAAGCCCTCAGGGAAAGCCCAGTAACCTCGCCCCCTCTCTTTTCCCGCTATAGGTAAATCCCTTGGGGTGAGAGGGGGAGGGAGTCCCCTACTGCCCCCAGGTGCTAGGAAATTGCCCAGAAGCACATTTTAAATTTCCCGTTGTAAATTCCTGTTAGTCCCCACAGGGATTAAGGGAATCCTCGGAGAGTCCCTTCATCCCCGCGGGGATTAACAGGAGTTTACAGTGGGACATTTAAAATGTGCTTCTAGGCAGCACCTTTTAAATGGCCTGCTGTAAGCAGTGGGGAATCTATTCCCTACCAGGAGTTTCCATAGACTCCTGCTCCCATAGGAGTCAATTGAAGCTCCTGCACAGCGCGCACCACAGATAGCCAATGTTCTTTCTTTGTTAGGTGCGCGCCGATTGGTGCTATTACATTCTTTCATGTGAGTGCTTCTATAGGAACCCATTGGTTCTTTTAGGCTGAGTGTCCACAGGTGGGACAGAATACCGCAAGTGATATTCCGCCACGGGGGAGCACTAATGTCACTGCGATTTTTCGCGTGGTTTTCCACGATGAACCTATCTTAATGATAGGTTAATCGCTGAGAATCGCGGCATACCGCAATTTTTAGACGTGAGCTGAAAATCGATTTTCGGCTTGTGTATATTGGGCTGCGCTTTCCATAGTTATCCTATGGAAAGTGTGTCATGCGTACTCTGCGTGCGATTTATTGCCGCGGATCACGCTGTGACAAATCTCATAGACCCCTGCAGAAAAAGAAACGCGAATTTCGCTGTGAAAAAAAACTGTAGTGGGTAGTCACCCTAAGGCCTCGGTCAGACGGGCGTTTTTTCGCGCGATTTGCGCATGCGATCTGCGATCTTTTAGAACCATTGCTTTGCAATGGTATCGGACACATGGGCGCTTTTTATTCGGTTGTCCGATAAATTATAGGACACAAGAAATTGCAGATCGCAGATCGCGCCTATCTGCGATCTGCGATTCCTTGTGTTCTATTATATGTGCTCAATGGGGCCAGCGGCAGCAGCGCCGACCCCATTGAGAACATATACTACAGAAATCATTCTCCTCTTCCACAGCTGTAACAGCTGTGGCAGAGAAGAATGATGTTCGCCCATTGAATTTAATGGAGTCGGCAATACAGCTGAATGGGTGAGTGAGTGCTGCCTCTGATTGGCTCAGTGCAGGGACCAATCAGGGGCAGCTTTCAGCTGTCATTCAGTAGCTGAGAGCTGCCCCTGATTGGTCCCTGCGCTGAGCCAATCAGAGGCAGCACTCACTCACCCATTCATGAATTCATGAATGGGTGAGTGAGAGCTGCCTCTGATTGGTGAGGGCTGTGACCAATCAGAGGCAGCCCATTCAGCAGGCGGGGATTTTAAATCCCCTCCTGCTGAATACTACCCAGAGCAGTTCAGGAGAACTGACGGCCGGCCGTGGCTGAACTCCGGCTGCACGGACAAGGTGAGTATATATTTTTTTTTCTTTTTACACATTTTTAGATGATTTTCAGGGAAGGGCTTATATTTTTAAGCCCTTCCCGAAAATTCATCCTGCGCTCACCGGCAACCCATTGCTTTCAATGGAGCCGGCTGTATTGCCGGCTGCATTGAATTCAATGGGCTGGACAGCGCTCCTGCGATTAGGCCCGTTTCAAAGGAAACGCGGCTAGGGGAAGATTTTTCCGGCGATTTTTCGGCCCCAGTCACGCGATTTGCGGATGCGCATCTGTCATGCGATCCGCAAATCGCGGCAAAAACCGCCCGTCTGAACGAGGCTTAAGGGGTTTAAAAAGCGGCATTAATAACCACTATTGCATTATTGAAGAGGGAACACACTAATACATTCTTTGTATAAAAAAATCAAGCACCTAGAAGGATTTATCGTTTTGCTGCAAAACTCGGCATGCAATTTCTTCTCAGGCAGATATACAAATGATTAGAGTTGTGGAGTGATTAGATGAACGGTCTTACATCCTGAGTCCACTATTATACAGTTCATCTAATCTATTCAACTGCATCGTAGAAATGCCTTTACAATGCAATTGAAAAGATTTTGCCCAGTTAACAGAGTTTGAGAGGGGCGCAATACTGGAAGGCAAGAAGCTGGGTGGAACGTAATGATGAACTGCCTGCCACCTGGACTGTTTTGTCCAGACTGTTAGGAGCTGTTGGGACCAGTAGATGTGTGAGGGCATACACACAAGGCGACCGGGCTTAGGATGCCCTCAACAGACCACCAGTAGAGATACTTGTCTGATAGTTGGTCAATAGAGATGAGCGAGCACGCTCGGATAAGTCAGTCACTCGAGCGAGCCTTGCTCTTCTCAAATAACTGCATTCTTGTCTGAGTGTGCACGGGGGGGGGGGGCGGCGGGGGTGAGCAGGGGGGAGAGAGAGAGAGAGATCTCTCACTCTTTCCCCACCGCCCCCACCCGAGCATGCTCGGACAAGAATGCAGTTATCTGAGAAGAGCGAGGCTCGCTCGAGTAACTGACTTATCCGAGCGTGCTCGCTCATCTCCATTGGTCAAGTATGAACAGTTCCAACTGTTTTATTCTCTGCCATGCATTTGATTTCTGCCCTTATTTGTCCCTGTAGAACACCGGATAAAAGCTTGGTATACAGCACAAAAAAAATATATAAAAAATATTTTTTTTAAATTATCCACTTTGCAACAATAAACGTGGACACAGTGATCATAAAACAAGTAAATCTAGGAACATAGTTCTCAGTGCATATAACACAGTATGTAAGGTTAATGAAAGGGTCTAAGAGCAATGAATGAATGAATGAATTAACATATAATTCAGTATAAGTAGTATATGAGAAATAATTCAGAATATAACTCATAATATAATGGGTGGATGTAATGTAGCTACAAAGGTGAAAGGTTGCAAGCACAGATAGCAATGTAGACTTACCAGGATATCGCTGCTTGTTTACTGATTTAAATAGTTCATCACAACGCGGGACATTATCGGGTAGGGCATGCGCTGCTTGTTGTTATAGATGCCTAGTGGATGGCAGTGTCCTGAAGTGTCACGCCAAGAAACATGTACTGTGCGCATATGTCTGGGATAGCAGGGATCTGGGTGAAGGATATGAGTCCTGCTGATATGAGGAGGGGAGGCGGAGAAGGTAGTGAGACGTGTGGGTTATGAAATATTAATTTATTCAGGTGGAATTAATAAAAAGAGGTGTGAGAACATACAAGCATGCATATAGGTATGTATACATGGGGACATGACTAATAGAATTAAGAAACAAAATAAATGGACATTGATAATGGGGGAATTAGTTGAGCCATGGTGTTTTAATTAAATGAACAGGTATGAATTAGATGGTTTAAAGGGGTTGTCTCGCGAAATCAAGTGGGGTTATACACTTCTGTATGGCCATATTAATGCACTTTGTAATATACATCGTGCATTAAATATGAGCCATACAGAAGTTATTCACTTACCTGCTCCGTTGCTGGCGTCCCCGTCGCCATGGTGCCGTCTAACTTCGGGGTCTTCTTGCTTTTTTAGACGCGCTTGCGCAGATGGATCTTCTCCCTTCGGCTGGTCTCGGAAGCATCGGCGTTTTGGCTCCGCCCCCTTGTACGCGTCATCGCGTAGCTCCGCCCCATGACGTGGCCGGTTCCAGCCTCCTGATTGACTGCCACTGAGATCCAACCCCCCTCTCAGGGCACAGGCACTACCGTCTCCTGGCCTGCACCCACACCCTCACCTCCGCTGTCCTCGGCCCCATCCACCAATGTCTGTCAGCGCACCGTCCAGCCATCGCTAGCGCAAGTGTTAGAGCGCAAGCGCAAGTACGCCACCACGCACCCGCACGCTCAAGCGTTAAACGTGCACATAGCCAAATTTATCAGCCTGGAGATGCTGCCGTATAGGCTTGTGGAAACGGAGTCTTTCAAAAGTATGATGGCGGCGGCGGCCCCGCACTACTCAGTTCCCAGTCGCCACTACTTTTCCCGATGTGCTGTTCCAGCCCTGCACGACCACGTCTCCCGCAACATTGTACGCGCCCTCACCAACGCGGTTACTGCCAAGGTCCACTTAACAACGGACACGTGGACAAGCACAGGCGAGCAGGGCCACTATATCTCCCTGACGGCACATTGGGTGAATTTAGTGGAGGCTGGGACAGAGTCAGAGCCTGGGACCGCTCACGTCCTACCCACCCCCAGAATTGCGGGCCCCAGCTCGGTGGTGGTATCTGCGGCGGTGTATGCTTCCTCCACTAAAGCATCCTCCTCCTCCTCTTCCAACGCGACCTCTGTCTCGCAATCAAGATGTGTCAGCAGCAGCAGCACGTCGCCAGCAGTCGGTGTCGCGCGGCGTGGCAGCACAGCGGTGGGCAAGCGTCAGCAGGCCGTGCTGAAACTACTCAGCTTAGGAGATAAGAGGCACACGGCCCACGAACTGCTGCAGGGTCTGACAGAGCAGACCGACCGCTGGCTTGCGCCGCTGAGCCTCCAACCGGGCATGGTCGTGTGTGACAACGGCCGTAACCTGGTGGCGGCTCTGCAGCTCGGTAGCCTCACGCACATGCCATGCCTGGCCCACGTCTTTAATTTGGTGGTTCAGCTTTCTGAAAAGCTACCCACGCTTGTCAGACCTGCTCGGAAAGGTGCGCCGGCTCTGCGCACATTTCCGCAAGTCCCACACGGACGCTGCCACCCTACGCACCGTGCAACATCGGTTTCATCTGCCAGTGCACCGACTGCTGTGCGACGTGCCCACACGGTGGAACTCTACGCTCCACATGTTGGCCAGGCTCTATGAGCAGCGTAGAGCTATTGTGGAATACCAACTCCAACATGGGCGGCGCAGTGGGAGTCAGCCTCCTCAATTCTTTACAGAAGAGTGGGCCTGGTTGGCAGACATCTGCCAGGTCCTTGGAAACTTTGAGGAGTCTACCCAGATGGTGAGCAGCGATGCTGCAATCATTAGCGTCACCATTCCTCTGCTATGCCTCTTGAGAAGTTGCCTGCAAAGCATAAAGGCAGACGCTTTGCGCTCAGAAACAGAGCCGGGGGAAGACAGTATGTCGCTGGATAGTCAGAGCACCCTCCTGTCTATATCTCAGCGCGTTGAGGAGGAGGAGGAGGAGCATGAGGAGGAGGGGGAAGAGACAGCTTGGCCCACTGCTGAGGGTACACATGCTGCTTGCCTGTCATCCTTTCAGCGTGTATGGCCTGAGGAGGAGGAGGAGGATCCTGAAAGTGATCTTCCTAGTGAGGACAGCCATGTGTTGCGTACAGGTACCCTGGCACACATGGCTGACTTCATGTTAGGATGCCTTTCTCGTGACCCTCGCGTTACACGCATTCTGGCCACTACGGATTACTGGGTGTACACACTGCTCGACCCACGGTATAAGGAGAACCTTTCCACTCTCATACCCGAAGAGGAAAGGGGTTCGGGAGTGATGCTATACCACAGGACCCTGGCGGACAAACTGATGGTAAAATTCCCATCCAACAGCGCTGGTGGCCGAAGGCGCAGTTCCGAGGCCCAGGTAGCAGGGGAGGCGCGGAGATCAGGCAGCATGTACAGCACAAGCAGGGGAACACTCTCTAAGGCCCTTGACAGCTTTATGGCTCCCCAGCAAGACTGTGTCACCGCTCCCCAGTCAAGGCTGAGTCGGCGGGAGCACTGTAAAAGGATGGTGAGGGAGTACGTAGCCGATCGCACGATCGTCCTCCGTGACGCCTCTGCCCCTACAACTACTGGGTGTCGAAGCTGGACACGTGGCCTGAACTCACGCTGTATGCCCTGGAGGTGCTTGCTTGTCCTGCGGCTAGCGTCTTGTCAGAGAGGGTGTTTAGTGCGATTGGGGGAATCATCACAGATAAGCGTACCCGCCTGTCAACCGACAGTGCCGACAGGCTTACACTCATCAAGATGAACAAAGCCTGGATTTCCCCAGACTTCTCTTCTCCACCAGCGGACAGCAGCGATACCTAAACAATACGTAGGCTGCACCCGCGGATGGAAGCATTGTTCTCTATCACCATCAAAAACGTGGACCTTTTAGCTTCATCAATCTGTGTATAATATTCATCCTCCTCCTACTGCTGCTCCTCCTGAAACCTGACGTAATCACGCCGAACGGGCAATTTTTCTTAGGCCCACAAGGCTTTTATACGTTTCAATGCTCATTAAAGCATTGAAACTTTCACCTCCACCAATTTTTATTTTAACTGGGCTGCCTCTAGGCCTAGTTACCAATTAAGCCACATTAACCAAAGCGATTAATGGGTTTCACCTGCCCTCTTGGTTGGGCATGGGCAATTTTTCTGAGGTACATTAGTACTGTTGGTACACCAATTTTTGGGGGCCCTCGGCTACAGTGTAATCAAATTAATTTTTAGCCCACCTGCATTACAGCTGACGTTACATCAGCTGGGTTGGGCACTGCAATGGGATATATTTACACTACCGTTCAAAAGTTTGGGGTCACATTGAAATGTCCTTATTTTTGAAGGAAAAGCACTGTACTTTTCAATGAAGATAACTTTAAACTAGTCCTAACTTTAAACAAATGCACTCTATACATTGCTAATGTGGTAAATGACTATTCTAGCTGCAAATGCCTGTTTTTTTGTGCAAAATCTACAAAGGTGAATAGAGGCCCATTTCCAGCAACTATCACTCCAGTGTTCTAATGGTACAATGTGTTTGCTCATTGGCTCAGAAGGCTAATTGATGATTAGAAAACCCTTGTGCAATCATGTTCACACATCTGAAAACAGTCTAGCTCGTTACAGAAGCTACAAAACTGACCTTCCTGTGAGCAGATTGAGTTTCTGGAGCATCACATTTGTGGGGTCAATTAAACGCTCAAAATGGCCAGAAAAAGAGAACTTTCATCTGAAACTCGACAGTCTATTCTTGTTCTTAGAAATGAAGGCTATTCCATGCGAGAAATTGCTAAGAAATTGAAGATTTCCTACAACGGTGTGTACTACTCCCTTCAGAGGACAGCACAAACAGGCTCTAACCAGAGTAGAAAAAGAAGTGGGAGGCCGCGTTGCACAACTAAGCAAGAAGATAAGCACATTAGAGTCTCTAGTTTGAGAAACAGACGCCTCACAGGTACCCAACTGGCATCTTCATTAAATAGTACCCGCAAAACACCAGTGTCGACATCTACAGTGAAGAGGCGGCTGCGGGATTTTGGGCTTCAGGGCAGAGTGGCAAAGAAAAAGCCATATCTGAGACTGGCCAATAAAAGAAAAAGATTAAGATGGGCAAAAGAACACAGACATTGGACAGAGGAAGACTGGAAAAAAGTGTTGTGGACGGATGAATCCAAGTTTGAGGTGTTTGGATCACAAAGAAGAACGTTTGTGAGACGCAGAACAAATGAAAAGATGCTGGAAGAATGCCTGACGCCATCTGTTAAGCATGGTGGAGGTAATGTGATGGTCTGGGGTTGCTTTGGTGCTGGTAAGGTGGGAGATTTCTACAGGGTAAAAGGGATTCTGAATAAGGAAGGCTATCACTCCATTTTGCAACGCCATGCCATACCCAGTGGACAGCACTTGATTGGAACCAATTTCATCCTACAACAGGACAATGACCCTAAACACACCTCCAAATTGTGCAAGAACTATTTACAGCAGAAGCAGGCAGCTGGTATTCTATCGGTAATGGAGTGGCCAGCGCAGTCACCAGATCTGAACCCCATTGAGCTGTTGTGGGAGCAGCTTGACCGTATGGTACGCCAGAAGTGCCCATCCAACCAATCCAACTTGTGGGAGATGCTTCTAGAAGCGTGGGGTGCAATTTCACAAGCTTACCTCAACAAATTAACAGCTAGAATGTCAAAGGTGTGCAATGCTGTAATTGCTGCAAAAGGAGGATTCTTTGACGAAAGCAAAGTTTGATGTAAAAACAATGTTATTTCAAATACAAATCATTATTTCTAACCTTGTCAGTGTCTTGACTCTATTTTCTATTCATTTCACAACGCATGGTGGTGAATAAGTGTGACTTTTCATGGAAAACACAAAATTGTTTGGGTGACCCCAAACTTTTGAACGGTAGTGTATGTACCGCCGGTGGCTTCCTGGCACCCACCCATGCTGTCGGTCCACACGGAGTTGTAACTGCATGTGTCCACTTCTAAAGAACCCCAGTCTGACTGGGGCATGCAGTGTGGGCCGAAGCCCACCTGCATTAAGCACGACATTACCTCAGCTGTGATGGGCAATGCAATGGGATACATTTATGTACCGCCGGTGGGTTCCAGGGAGCCACCCATGCTGTGGGTGCACACGGAATTCCCATTGCAGAGTTGTACCTGCCTGTGACTATTTATAAAAAAACGCGGTCTGACTGGGGCATGCAGACACCTTGACAGAATGAATAGTGTGTGGCACATAGGTTCCCCATTGCTATGCCCACGTATGCAGCTCCAGATGGAGGTGGCACAGGATTGGATTTCTCATTGCTTCTGTACAGCATTGTGGACTATCGCCCCGCCCCTTTTAAGGAGGGTCGCTGCCTAGCCGTGCCAACCCTCTGCAGTGTGTGCCTGCGGTTCCTCCTCATGGCAGACGCACTTATAAATAGACATGAGTGTGGCGTGGCATGAGGGCAGCTGAAGGCTGGGCAGGGACAGTTTGGTGTGTGCTGTGGACACTGGGTCGTGCGCGGGGGGGGTTGGTCAGCATGTAACCCAGGAGAAGTGGCAGCGGAGTGTCATGCAGGCAGTGATTGTGCTTTGTTGGAGGTAGTGTGGTGCTTAGCTAAGGTATGCATTGCTAATTAAGGCTTTTCAGAAGTAAAAATTGTTGGGAGGGGGGGGCCACTCTTGCCGCTATTGTGGCTTAATAGTGGGACCTGTGAACTTGAGATGCAGCCCAACATGTAGCCCCTCGCCTGCCCTATCCGTTGCTGTGTCGTTCCCATCACTTTCTTGAATTGCCCCGATTTTCACAAATGAAAACCTTAGCGAGCATCGGTGATATACAAAAATGCTCGGGTCGCCCATTGACTTCAATGGGGTTCGTTACTCGAAACGAACCCTCGAGCATCGCGATAATTTCGTCCCGAGTAACGAGCACCCGAGCATTTTGGTGCTCGCTCATCTCTATTACCCACTAATGTTGATCCAGAGGAAGGCCAAAAATAATTCCTTCCTGATTCCCATCTGGTAATCAGAATAATCCCTGGATCGTCAAGCCTTTTGAAGTTATTAATAATTACAACATATAATATTGTACCACTCAAGAAAGATGTCCAGGCCCCTCTTATACTCTTTTATCAAATTTGCCATCACCACATCCTCACTGAAGGCACTGAAGTCACAGTTGTGTGTTACAGCTGCATGTCTTGATATACTGTGTTTTACATAACCACTGCTGACGTTTGATTTGTGTTTATTAATGTGACATCATGAAGGTTGTATAGTTTGTCCAACATACTGTAGGTGGCAAGAGCATTCTAACAGATAAATCACAAAGTTAGATGAACAGTTTTTGAAAAAAGTTTTGATAGAAAATGTCTTTTTGGTCACACAATATGTGAAGTCCTTCTTTTTATTTTCTATGTTAAGACATTTACGTTTTGCACACTGGAATCAGCCTTTTATTTTAGGGAGTAATTGACCACAAGAGAAGTTTTTAAGGTTTTTAAGGTTGGACATGCAAAGGGTACTAGGGTCTAGTGCGGTTTTTAGAGTTCTGGCTCTCCTGAAGGTGAATTGAGGTTTGGATGAAATTCTCCATGACAGGTAGGGATCCTGAAGTAAAATTAGCCAGTATTTTTCTAGAGTAATTTGTGTAAGCTTATGATTTGAATTGAATGTGATGATGATGTTTTGGCTATATTTATTGTTACTTTCGATTGTTATCGAATCCCGGGAAGCGGTAGATGATGCGCTGAGGGTATGTGAATTCCTTGCTTTGTTTAGGGCTGTTTAGATAAGGCTGATAGGATACTTCTTTTGTCTAAATGTTTTGGCTATGGTCTTGCCTTGTTTCTCGAAATCTTTAATTTTTGCGCAGTTCCGTTTGACACATGTAAACTGGCCATAATGAATATTTAGTTTGCACTTCTTGTAATGGGCATTGCAAAATGCCAGGAAGATGTTACTGTCGGTTGGTTTGAAATATGTTTTAGTAATGATGGTACTGCCTTTGTTACTGAGAGCAAGATCCAGATATTTGATATGTGTGGGATAACTTTTGCCTTATGTGAGGTATTTAGCACTTATAAAACCTAATATTCTTAGACCAATTGTGATTGGAAATTTTTTTTCAAAGGCACCTACCAAACGGTTGGCAAAACTGGGCGCGAATCTTGTGCTCATTGCTCTTCTTTTCCTTCGGATGTATATTTGGAAGTTGAATGTGAAGAAGTTATTTGTGAGAACACCAGCAATTATGAATTTTTTTCTGTATAGGTGGCATAAGCAGTTATCTGACTGGACTGACGAAAAACCTTTTGTGTTTAAATTATGTGAAATATTGAAGTTTAGTTAGGAGAGATCTAAGATGGGCCAAATCTAGGAAGGTTTCCATTTAATTTCGGTCAGAATAGATATGAGATGCAGTGTCCATGAGGTAAGATCCCAAATTAATGATGTTTTTCTGCAGAGGGTTGTCAATGTAATGTGATAAGTTGCCTGTAATGGAGTTGTAAAAGTAACTAGAAATAGTTTTTGACACATTGTTTTATTTCAGGGTCATAGCTGACTTGTGGAAATAGTCAAAAATAGAAGTCAGCAATGGGTGAGGCTCTAGCAGAATATGTGTTCTCTGTGCAAGCCTTAGATAAGATATTTGGCAATTTCAGCATTTAGCAATTGTATATGTTTACAGAAAGCCTGCGGTAACGTAAGTGCTGACTATAACATTTAACAGTTTTATATGTTCACATGTTAATTTGACAAACTGTAACTTTTAAAATAATTTGATAATTATTGCTGAGTTGAGAAAACTCAACCTATCTGTCATACAATGATTGGATGCTAGCCGTGCGGTATCTGCTCATGATTAGCTTGTGCTACAGTGCGTTTTTCTAAATATAATGTTTACCCAAAAAAAAGCTTCAGAAGAGGAAGCGAACTTTGAAACCCCACTTGTCTATTTCACGCTGTATTTTTTTTCCACTGCACTGTCGAATCAGGCATACCTGATTGTTAAGGCTTCAATACTCCTTAAAGGGGTTGTCTCGCGAAAGCAAGTGGGGTTAAGCACTTCTGTATGGCCATATTAATGCACTTTGTAATATACATCGTGCATTAAATATGAGCCATACAGAAGTTATTCACTTACCTTCCCTGCGCTGGCGTCCCCGTCTCCATGGCTCCGTCTAATTTCAGCGTCTAATCTCCCGATTAGACGCGCTTGCGCAGAAGGGTCTTTTCCCTTCGGCTCGGTCCGGCAGCAGCGGCGTTCTGGCTCCGCCCCTTCTACGCATCATCGCGTAGCTCCGCCCCGTCACGTGTGCCGATTCCAGCCTCCTGATTGGCTGGAATCGGCACACGTGACGGGCAGCGGCAGGAACCCGGACAGCGCCTGCTAGGTGAGTTGTTTTTTTTAGCTAGTGTAGTTAGGTCGTTAAGAGTTGTTAAAAATGCAGCACCAAGTTGTGCCGCGTTTTCAGCAGCGCTGAAAACTCTGCCCATTGATTTCAATGGGCGACGCACAGTGTTTAAAAACGCTGAAACCTCAAAATTAGAACATGCACCGATTGAGTGTCTGTCAGCGCCTGTGTGAGTGGTCCTATTGAAAACAGTTGGGAGCGTTGTACCACGACTAGCGCGGTGCTTAAAGCACCACGCCAATCGCAGTAAAAAGCACCTGTCTGAGGGGACCCTAATTGATAGCCACATTCACTAATTCTCGTTATGTATTTATGTTCCCTATTCTCTCCCTCCCCTTCCTGACTTTACCTTTAATTCATACATATAAGCCTGCTATCTATTGTAACTGATGAAGAGACTTTTTTGCCTTGAAACGTGTTTTATTCCTGATTTTATCCAAATAGAAACCGCCTACTCCTGTCTGCTATAAGAACATTTCTTTGGAGGTCTGTGCTGTGTACCAGGCTTTTGTGTGGAGTTGTAGTTTGTTTCTCACACCCCCTTTGGGTGAAGCATTCACCTGGTTGGCAGCACCTCCGGTTCACTCCTATCAACACTTACCGCTTCAGGCGTACACCTGGATTTGCTCAAACTCCCTCTCATTCGCTCTCATTTGTCCCTGGCCTATCACTATCAATTACTGCTGTGAGGCATTTGCTAGGCTGATGCGTTTCTTCCATGAGCAGAATGCATAAAATATACTATGATTCACAATCCTTTATTTTGGGTGTTATTAACACAATGTCAAGTTAATATGGTAAATGTATTTAACAAAATTATAAAAGAGAGATTGACACTGTCTTTTTGTATTTGTATATAAAAAACAATCTGCGCAGCATCTCGTATGCCAATGTGCCGGGCAGCTGTTCCCCGGAGCAGACATTGTTAGCTTCATGTCTAGAATGAGAATTCCAACAGCTAGCTGATATGGAGCGGCAGACTTGTGCAGTCTCTGATGCTGGTGTACTTACCATTTATATACAAGAAGATCAAACTAGATACAAATATTTAACTGGTGAAAATAAAAAGATTTACATAAATTCTGAAAACAAAACATTAATTTTAAGGATACTCATTTAAGTGGGTGATAAAAAATGTTTTAGTTTCATGTGCTAAACTGCACTGGATAAAGTAAACATATTCATTGACTGATTGCTATGGCATTTTTACAATGCCCATTTTTACTTGTACAGTTCTAAAATTTGGCCATTTCCCCCTAAATAAGTACTATCATAAAGTTCCCAGAAAATCCAATATACAGTGATCAAGCAGCTGCTACAACACTACAATCCTTAAATAGTGCTAAATTAATAACTATAATAAGGTATTATTAAAATCCCATTAAAAAGGGGTTGGAGCTATCTGTTTTCATTCCTTATAATATGTTGTGCTGACAGCAGGCTCCCAAACAGCTGAATGGCCAGTGTCCCAAGTGGCGGACTCCAGCCGATCAACTATCAATAGAAATTGCACTGAAAAGTCCTTTAATTATTGTAGGAACTCACCAACTATATCACTGCTATCTAGAGATGAGCGAACGTACTCGTTAAGGGCGATTTCGCAATTGAGCATCGCTAGTTTCGAGTACCTGGCTACTCGGGTGAAAAGATTCAGGGGGCGCCCGGGGGCGGGGGGCGGCATGGTGGAGCGGGGGGTAGCAGCGGGGAACGGGGGGGAGCTCTCTCTCTCTCCCCCCCCCTCTCCCCTCTGCAACCACACCCTCACCCCCGGCGCCCCCCGAATCTTTTCTCCCGAGTAGCCAGGTACTCGAAAATAGCGATGCTCGATTGCGAAATCGCCCTTAACGAGTATGTTCGCTCATCTCTACTGCTTTCCTAATTTCTTAGGCAGGGGAGAAAATTTTAAAAAATCTTGTTATTTGTACAGCGCCAACTTATTCCGCAGAGCTTTCAAGTCATTTATTTATTACCCCCCACCAAGCTGGGTACTCATTTTACCGACCTCAGTAGGATGGAAGGCTGAGTCGACCTTGAGCCTGCTACCTGAACTTGCAACCTTCAGGTTGTGAGTGAGAGCTTAGGACTGCATTTCTGCAACCTTAACACTCTCCTCTATGTGTCCCTCCATACATAGACTTCAGAAGCAGTCTATATATGGAGGGACATATAGAGGAACAAGAAGAAGGGCAGTGCCTAAGAGCTGCCAGGAGGGATTTGATAGATGCGATGGAATCCTGTAGATCACAGAAAATCCTCCACACAGAGAGCAAGCTCTAGACTGGTGGTCAGACTACGATCACATGATTCAGGAGTCCAAAATGAAAGGGCTCTAGAAGAGAAAACAAATTAAAACCACTCATAAAATATCCATAAAAATTATTTTATAGATGTACAGGACCCTCCAGAAATGGGGATACACTTCAAGAAATATGAAATTAGAAAGATGTAGTCCAAAATCTTTGTGCTTTGGGATGTGTTTATTGAACCAGACAAGAAAACAAGAGCGGATCAATCTTCCAACTGTCTCTTGTAATCTAGAGATAACTTCACATTTTGAACTCCCTGGAGTATTTCCCATTTGGCAGTATGACAGCCTTGCATACTCTCACCAACTTTACGCTTTTAGTTGGGATATGTTTCCATTCTTGGTGAGAAACCTCCCAGAGATGTTTCGTACTAGTGATTTACTGCTTAAAACATGGCATGTTTCCATACTCCTGGAAGATACTGTATATGGGGAACTAAATTTCCGTAGATTGAAGAGATGAATAGGTAGATTTTGTTCAGCAGTAGAGATCATTGGTTCTTAGGTATAGACATTTTGTGAAATCCTTAGGCTGGGTTCACACAGGGCAGATTTGCGGCGGAAATTCCGTCCGGACTTTCTGCGTGCGAATTCCCCTGCGGCCTCGAATCCCAGGATTAGCCAGCCATGTGGATGAGATTTCTCTGAAATCTCGTCCACGCAGGACAGCGAATCCGTCGCAACAAAGCCGGCATTGCGGTGCGGATTCGCCGGCCGCAGTACGTGCTCTATGGGAGCGTGGCCGCAACGGGAAAGCATTCCTTTTAAAACAAAACTGCCATGAATTCTGCTTAAAATACAGTGTACAGAGACTAAATAATACTGCTATTCAGGACACAAGTTACTGAACCATATGGTGTCCAAATAAAAGTGCCTTGCAGTACCTAAAAACTGAACATCCTGCCATGTGTTCTTGTAACAGTACCAGCCAGCCATATACCATCAAGCTGTGCCACCTAGTGTCAGCGCCACCAGTGCAATGTCAGCCAGCCACATTTGCCTTAGCACCAGTCAAACTGTGCCCATGCAGAACATACACAGTACTTGTTGACAGGCCTCTGCATTCAATGTAGTCCAATACTGCAGAAATTACTCAGAAGACTACTGCATTGAACTACATTCTAAATGCAATCCCCGCCTCCTTTCTTAGTAGGTGTACCATGCCTTCATAGTATATATTCCACTACATGTAAATGTTTCCTTAGTAATATTTGAACCAAGAACTCCAACTGTTGGAACTCCACAATATTTTGAATGAAGTGGCTATTGTTCTTGGATCAGACAAGCATATTTTAACTCTATACCCAGTTTCCCCGAAAATAAGACAGTGTCTTGTATTAATTTTGTAAAGATGTGCTAGGTCTTATTTTCAGGGAATGTCTTATTTTTCTATGAAAAAGTATTTACATTTATTGTTGACCAAAAAAAAAAAGAACATTTATTATATACAGTAGTTGTCATCACAAACCAGCATAACCAGACAAACTGTGAATCCCATCAAGAATTTCTTGTTACTACCATGATTTCCATGTACAACACTCTATGGTACATTTAGCGATCCCGATATTTATGAACACAAAGCAAGATTTGTTTGATGATAGTCATGTCATCATCTTCTGGAACATCCCCATAACAATTCAAACCCGGAATTTTCTGGTGAATTTCTTGTGACTCCATTTCTTTCAGAATCATTGGCCCAAATCTCTCATGTCTAGCAATAGCACTGTCCTTAAATGGGTACTTCTGGTCTTGCCTGACACACACAGGGCCACAAAAAATAAGGGCTGTAAAGTACCTGTCTCCCACACACTGTCTGGAGACTGTAGCAGGGACGGTATTGCAACTTCCAGCCACCAGAGGAAGCTCATCACAGCAGACTCGCACAGCAGGGACAGAGCTAGGTCTTACTTTCAGAGGAGGCCTTATATTTAGCACTGCAGTAAAACCACTACTAGGTCTTATTTTCAGGGGATGTTTTATTTTCAGGGAAACACCATAGATTGTAATACAGAGCTAAGGTAAATCTATGTATTTCTTCACATAGCTGTATTTTTCACAACCTTTTTTTAAAAATGCTGCATGACCTATTTTTGTTTGTTTTTGCCTACAAATTGGTATTATTTTCTATTGAGCAAATACGGAACAATATTTGCCCAGTAGAAAATATAACTAATGACAGTAAATGCCAGTCAAATACTCATGACATACAGTTGTAATTTAATCTGTAACATATCAGTAACTGAAACTGGACTAAAGAGAAGAAGACGCATTTTCAATGAATAGCACTTGGTCAATGGTGACTCTGTTTTAGGAAAAAGGAGCAACGATCAGTATAATTCCAGGGATTTCGAAGATCCCAGCAACTAGACCCCAACTGATCAGACTCCGATGACTTGATATTTACATGATATGTCATCAGTTCACATTGTGGAAACCCCCTATTAAAGGTGGTCATTCAGTCTACTGGAAACAGGAGAGCAAAACAGGAGAATTCAAAAAATAAACTTAATAGAGTTATGTGTTAAGACAAGAAATATCATAAATATATGTATAATTATTTATTTGACAGCACCTATAAAGCCCGGCACAGATGGTGTATATGAGGCATATCGTGGAACAAACACTGTTTGCTCAGCCAGGAAGGAGGTAAGAAAATATTGATTTATACACAGGCTCTCATACAGTGAACTTTTGAAACAGTTTTTACATAGTATTTTTTTCTAACTCAAACCAGGAGTATCATCTAAATAGAAAAATGTATAAAAATGTTTCACACATTGAGGTTTTAAGAAAAAAAAATGTGTTTTTTTCAAGCTTTGTTTTTTTAAAACAAAATATGTTGCACCTAAATGTTACTTTACTGTAGCTGTTAATTAGTAGGCAAACAGTGATAACATAGTTAGCTTTTTGTGATGTTTTACCTTTTTGTGTTTTTTGAGTCTATAGCATTTTTTTCAATGCACAGCATGATTTATTTATATTTATATATACATATATATATATATATATATATTGTGACAACATGGGGGTTAAATAGCACCACGGGGGTTACATATCACGCCTTCTTTACTTTCACTTTATTCACACAATCTTTAACCGAAACAAAGACAACTGGGTCTCCAGAGCAATAATAAATGTTTGGCAACACAAAGTCTCTTTTAAACGTCCCTTCACAGTCCTTTTCAAAGTCCCCTCAGTAAAATCCTCCACAGGGTTGAAGGCAACAGCAACAACAAGTCCACTTGATTTGCACAGACCTGTGAATTTCCAGATCGCAGCTGGTCCTTAGTCTGTCGTGCCTTCAGACCCTTAGTCCAAGGGCAGGCGTACTTCAGGGGTCCTGCTGGAACCACGTAGTTCCTGGTCCATAACGTCTCTCTACTGCATACAAAAGGAGTTTTCTTTCACCAGCAGTCTGGTCGCAATACAGCCTTAGTTGAAGTCTGGTCCTCCCAGACACATACCTCTCCTAGGTGTTGAGGTGAGGGGCGTCTCCCTGTCCACCTCTGGCCTTCTTAGCCACACACTGGGCCTGGCAGCCCTACAGCTTCACTGAGCTGTCTCTCTCTGGCTCTCTCAGCCACACACTCTCTCAGGTGTTGAGGTGAGGGGCGTCTCCATGTCCACCTCTGGCCTTCTTAGCCCCATAGCGGGCCTAGCAGCCCCAAGCTCCACTGAGCTGTCTTCCTGGCTCACTCAGCCAGACACTCTCTGTCACTTCAGCAGGAACCACCTTTTTTATATTTTTTATATCACTGACCACACCTGTGGGTGTTTTCCATCTTGCTTCAGGCACCAGACTGATTGTCTGTTGCCCCCTACAGGCCATCTTCTGTAGCGCACCCCTAATATATATATATATATATATATATATATATATATATATATAGCCTTTTTTGCAAGTGTTTTTCCATAGACTTCCTTATAAAAAATGCGTTGAAAAACACATCAAAAATATGTAAATAAAAAATGGCTTCCAAAAAAGCTAGAAAATCTTGACATGTTTGCAATAATATTAACGGGTAGTATAATAAATATGTATAACATCTCTGCACTACTTTTCTTTTTTATTTTTGGTGTTAGAAAACTGTGGCTGATCCTCTTGTGGTCTTGTTTGCATAAATTAGATCTTGAAATGAAACTTCTAATATTTCTCCGGTATCTCATTTTCTCTTCCAACCAGCTTGAGACGGTCTGTGAAGATCCTGCTAACTCAGAGCCCCTGATCCTCTTTGATGTGGAAACCAGTAACAAAGAGCCAGTCAGTAATAATTGATGTTTGTATGTTTTCGTGCTCTCGCTGTATACATCAGTGCTTATTACATGAATGCTTGGCACATTTCAAAGACATCATGGGCACAGGCTTTTGTTTTATATACAATCTCTCCACGATAGATATGCTTTTTATGCCCTGAATTGCATCAAGTATACATGTGTATAGCTAAGGAAGATTGGTACAAGCCTAAAAGTGCACATTCAAATTTAATTACACTGTGATAGAGTTTATACTGGACTATGCCAGTGACCTTCCAACTAAGATGGAAACTTTAGATTACTTTTTTTATAGTGGGTACATGTTGGTTACACGCTAATCAGCTGTGTCTGCATTCACGGCTCATTAAATTAAATCCTTTGGTTCTGACAATAAGGTTTTTGTAATACTGCTGGTTTGGTATTTCAAATCCAAAGGTAGAAGGGCATTTTGGTCTGTATAATTATGTGATGTAAGTAAGTGACACGACTTCTCTAAACTTTATAGAAATTCATAGTGTTTTGTAATAGAAATGCACATAAACTCTATATAGTAGCAACCGTTTAATAGGAGAAAAACATGTCATGTTTAAGCCCAGTTATATTATATATATTTATATAATAGGTAAAGGAGCTTGGTAACTCACAAGACCATACAGCAGAAAGTCTAGAGCTACACTTTGACAAGTGTTGTGCAATATAAAGGCTCAGGTGTGACTTATCTGTAATTTGCTTTCGAACAACTGTTATACAATAGCCAAATCTCAGAAAGCCTGCTCTCCCTGTTGTGAATGCATTCACTGCCTATCCACAGAGCTATTACAGAGGACTGTATGACAGTGCCAGGGGACGGTGGAGAATATCCAGAGGGCAGACAAAGCTACTATTAGAAAGGGCTGTAATTCACTCTTCATTAATTTTCTGCTCCTATCGGTAGTGAGGGGAACGGGGCTAGCAGCTACACAGAGAAAGAGGATGAGATAAAAACAGAGAGCTCTGAAAGAGGGGAGGGGGACTTGAAATTTTGCAGGTTCATGAAAGAGAAACTTGAATGTAGGAGAATCTGTAAACCAAGGATGAAGCATTCTAAATGCACGAGAAGGAAAATGCAACGCAAAAACACATAAGTGCATTGTTTTTTCTGCAGGGCATTAGTACGTACGATACACGTGTATTTATTTTTCATGCACAAAATTTAAATCATACCTTAAAATCATTCACAACATGTGCTATTTATTTTTCTAAGACCACTTTTACATGAGCATATGGTAGCACGTCCGTAATATGGACATATTACAGATGATATAGCAACTGTATGACATCAGTATTTTATCAGTATTTAATCTAAATTTGCCACCATATTTGCTGTCATTGGTTTTATTTTGAGTTGGGCAAATACAGATCCACATTGGTGCAATAGAAAATATTACCAATGAATACAAATACGGAAGCTCATACAGATCAAATACTGATGACCTATGGATGCATCTGTTTTTTACTTTCCAAAGACTACATGGACAAAAGTAGCACATGCTGCATTTTTAAAACGTGAAAAGGGGCGTGAAAAATACACCCATATAAATAGATACATAGATTTCCATTAGCTCTGTACTACAGTCCACAAAACACAGACTAAACAAGACCTAAAGATATGCTGGGCTGAAAGTGGCCTAAGGATGGTTTCACATCTGCAGCAGGGTTTCTGCTTTCCTCCTCTGTTCAGAAATCCCCGAGGCTGAACAGTGCCGGACGGACCCAATTGGCTATAAGAGGGTCCGCACGCTTTCCGCCCAGCCACTCGGCTTTTAGACGGAAGAAAAAGCGCAGTAGATGTGAAAGCAGACCTGCTCGCGATTTCAATAGTCTAAAAGCCATACAATTAAGTGTCAGTAGGATCACCTTGAAATGCTAATTCAGAGTTTGCCATTTATTGTATAGTTTGGTATAAAATAATGTTCTTTTCTTTGAACACACAGAAGTCCACCACAGAAGTACCACCTGGTCAAAATGCATTAAAGGAAAATACGGTGAATGAATCAAAAGGTATAACTCTGGTTTGGTTACTGTTGTTTCCCTTCTCAATCATGGTGTTTGGTTTCTTTGTTGCAATGTTTAGATTCTCTTCTAGATGCTTCTTTCACATAATCTTATCCCCCTGTATTGCTCCTTACTATTCTATTGGAAAAAATGAAAAATAAGTTAACAAAAGTGAAGGACAGCAAGTAGTAGGACAGACCTTACTTTTGTTCGAATTGCCCCTTCTTCCCCAGAGGGAGGATGAGATCATGTGAATTATGCATGCTGGTCTCCACACTTTACATGATTGCTATACTTTATTACTAAAGAGCACTGCCTCTGATTAGTCACAGCACTCAGCCAATGAGGGGCAGTGCTTTCTGGAGGTGGGGATTTCTCAATCCCCGGCCACCAAAATACAGATGAAGACTGCCGGAGATGGGGAGAAGAGCCGGACAGCCCTTCTAGATGAGTTTTTCTTTCCCTGCAGCTAAGGATGATTTTCGTGGTAGGGCTTATTTTTTTAGCGATTTTCCCCCTTTCTGAAAACCATCACTGCAGGGGTTGACTTCATCCCATTGCTGTCAATGGGGTGGCAGCAGAGCTGGCCCAATTGAAGGCAATGGGATAGCATTGCGAATATCCCACAGGGATGAAAGAATCTTCTGCCATAGCTGTCACAGCTGTGTCAGGGAAGCATGATGTACTCCCTATGTTGATAGCATTCCACTCCCATTGCTTTCAATGGGGCGGCAGTAGCGCCGACCCCATTGGAAGCAATGGGATAGCATTGCGCTCCTCTCCTATCATCAATGAACACTGTGATAGCCCTGAAGTTATAAATAGTGGGTAGAACAGTCCCATGTCACACACTACACTGTGTGTGTGTGTATGTGTATATATATATATATATATATATATATATATATATATATCTCTGTCATGTACGTTTCTCCTTCCCCTGTTTTTTCTTCTGATGGTTTGGGGGCACCAGAAGGGAGATCTCCGCAAGGTGCCATCCAATCTGAGGCCAGCCCTGCCAGTTTTGTACCAAATGTTGAAAGGCCAGGAGGATTACTTTTGAAATGCTGTGATAATCCAGAAAATGTGATCATATAAATGTGCTTATGGTGCCTAACAGAATATTCGTAGAAGAGTTTTCTGAGCATTAGTTGCACAACATATTCTTTCTGCATATATAAATAACATATTTTTTATTCTTCTTTGAATTCAGCTTTAAAAGAAAGCACATTAATTCATCTCGGACCAACTGAGATAAAAAAGTTCCATTCCTTCAAAACCGGTAATATGAAAGAAAACTGATCAAGCCATTGTATGTGTTTTAGAGAGATGTTTAGTCTTACACATTCTGTTATTGCTAGTCTTACTCGGTTTGTTCTGAAGCTGCTGTAATTCCCATTATGACTGTCTGGCCCTGCAACATGCAGAGATACAGAATTTTTTTTATGATATTGGCTGTTTAGAAATATATTGCACTGCTTACATATAACTGCAAGCAATACCCACATTGCAAAAATACACATACGTACATTTAGTTTTTAAGGCCGCCTGCACACACGTGGAATCCAACCCTGCGCCCGACCGGTAACCCCTGTGTACCTTTCCAGCGTCTTCTATACAGTCCTGCAGATGTGATGGCCGGCATGCCAGCGCACCCGCGCAGTACAGAATAGGCCGCGCTCTTGCGGATGCCTGCTCCGGATTCCGCAATGCAAGTCCGTGTGTGTGTAGGCGGCCTTTAGCTTTGCAATTGTGGTTTTGAGAACAGAAACAGCTCTTGGAAAATGCTTCTATGAACTGTCGGAGTGCTGCAAAAAAATGTACTGTAATTTTGTTTCCAGTTGCAGTTACATACTAAAATCAATGGCTAAAAAACAGCACTGTACAGTTAAAAAGAGTTAAATACAAACACTTCCCTAAGACTGCTTGTGCCACCATGACCATCCTACTACATGTGATTGCATGGGTGTCACAAGCTCATAGGGTGATACACTGATATCACACACAGTGTATATTGAACATGTTTGCCTATATGTATCTGCTTTCACTTCTATAAAGAAACAATTACACATATTTGCTACCACTATGCATGAGTGACAATTATTACTTTTGGGTTAAATGTAGTTGTAAACTCGCTAATGTCAATCTCAAAGTTAAAGAAAAAGTTACATTTTCCTATATTTGTATATAAATGAATAACATTAAAAGATATTCTAATAACATACTAAAGCCAAATCTGTTCATGAAAATATTAAGAAGAGTATTAAAAAGAGACCAGCTTTAGGATTAGAGATGAGCGAACGTACTCGTTTAGGACAATTACTCGATCAAGCATCGCTTTTTTCGAGTAACTGCCTAATCGGGCGAAAAAGATTCGGGGGGGGGGCGCCGGGGGTGAGCGGGGGGTTGTGGTGGGGAGTGGGGGGGGGGGGGGGAGAGAGCTCCCCCCTGCTAACCCCCGCTCCACCCCGGCGCCCCCCGAATCTTTTCGCCCGATTAGGCAGTTACTCGAAAAAAGCGATGCTCGATCGAGTAATTGTCCTAAACGAGCACGTTCGCTCATCTCTATTTAGGATATTTAATTCCAAAGGGCGAAATTTTGCTCTGGGTTTGGATGAGCATTGGCACACTTAAAGGGGTTGTCCCGCGCCGAAACAGGTTTTTTTTTTTCTCAATAGTCCCCCCGTTCGGCGCGAGACAAACCCGATGCAAGCATAAAAAAAACAAACCGTCCAGTACTTACCCGAATCCCCGCGCTTCGGCGACTTCTGACTTACCTTGTGAAGATGGCTGCCGGGATCTTCACCCTCGGTGGACCGCAGGTCTTCTGTGCGGTCCATTGCCGATTCCAGCCTCCTGATTGGCTGGAATCGGCACACGTGACGGGGCGGAGCTACAAGGAGCCGCTCTCCGGCACGAGCGGCCCCATTCAGAAGGGAGAAGACCGGATTGCGCAAGCGCGTCTAATCGGGCGATTAGACGCTGAAGATTAGACGGCACCATGGAGACGGGGACGCTAGCAACGGAACAGGTAAGTGAATAACTTCTGTATGGCTCATAATTAATGCACAATGTACATTACAAAGTGCATTAATATGGCCATACAGAAGTGTATACCCCCACTTTGTTTCGCGGGACAACCCCTTTAACACAATAAGGCCTTAGTCAGACGGGCGTTTTTTCGCGCGATTTGCGCATGCGCATGTGTCCGGCGATTTTATGAAACCATTGCTTTGCAATGGTATCGGACACATGAGCGCTTTTTATGCGCTCGTCTGATAAATTATAGAACAGAGATCGCAGATCGCACCTATCTGCGATCTGCGATTCCTGTTCTCTTCTCTATATGGGCTCAATGGGGCCGGCGGCAGCAGCGCCGACCCCATTGAGAACATATAGTAGACAAATCATTCTCCTCTGCCACAGCTGTAACAGCTGTGGCAGAGAAGAACGATGTTTGCCCATTGAATTCAATGGAGCCGGCAATACAGCCGGCTCCATTGAAAGCAATGGGCTGCCGGCGATCGCGGGATGAATTGTCGGGAAGGGCTTAAATATATAAGCCCTTCCCTGCAATTCATCCAGAAATGTGTAAAAAAAAAAAATATATATATATATACTCCCGGCAGACGGAGTTCAGCGCGGCCGGCTGGCAGTGGGTGTGAGTGAGAGCTGCCCCTGATTGGTCCCTGCACTCAGCCAATCAGAGGCAGCTCTCACTAACACCCATTCATGAATTCAGGCTTTGTTCACATACTACAGATTGGGGATTCCTTTGCAATCTTATTTTCTAGCACCTTAAAATGCTTTAAAAAATACATTAAAAAACATTTTTTAACAGTGAGGCCTTAGTCACACGGGCGTAAATACGCGCGTATATACGCGCGTAAAAACGCACCTACTAAAGATAGAACATATTGGTGGCAATGGACATGGTCACACGTTTTTTTTACGCGCGTATATACGCGCGTATATACGCGTGTATTTACGCCCGTGTGACTAAGGCCTGACATGCATTTTTAGGGTGTTTTTCATGGAATTTTTAGAGGTGTTTTGTGCATGCAGTTTTCAGTGCATTGTTCAAGTCTTTGTTTTACAAATGTGAAAATGAAGTTCTCACACAAAAACTAAGAATTAATAAAGTTTACTTAACATAATGGCAAAAATATACAATCATCAACAGACAATTACCTGTACATAGAACAAGCATACTGTAGTGTACAAGATATCTAAAGACATCAAATGAATATACAAGATATTAACGGATTTCATCAAATGACAAATATGAAGACAAGAAGCAATATCAAAATATACATCAAAAGGTATAAAAAGAGTATATCAACAACATGATATAATACTTGGTGTCCATCATATGCAGTCCAGTGCAGGAAGACCTTTGGAGAGTAGCTCTTTTACACATTAACCTTTCACTAGACTTTCTTTGCTTAGGGTGCTTTTGTATCTCTGCATGGTGCTGCATATTTTTTTCACTATATCTATCAGGTATTGTACCACCATTGTCTTATACCCTTAGTGATATTAGGACCTTTGATTCTTGTTTAAAGTGAAACCTCTCCTTATCAGCTAAGATCCATTTACATGCAAAGATAATCGTTCAAAAGATAGGTTTTGAGTGATTGTTTTGCATAAACTGATAATGGACACTTATGTCCTTTAGCACCTTATCACCTTCATTTGCATGTAAAAGAGCCTCCGGGACCTGTATGCAGAGAACAGCAGGTGGTCTGTTCTCTGCATACAGCTCTTTTGTTCTGTCAAGGGGCTGCAAGCTGAGTACAATGTAATCAGCGCTCCCGTGGAGAATACAGCACCATGGACAGCAAAAACAGCAGGCAGTTTGTGTTAAGCTAAACGCTGGATTTTATGCTCACCTAAAAATCATTGCTCAGCCAAAGAGTAAGAGATGGGAGCATTTACACTCAACGATTATTGCTCAAATGATGGCTTTTGAGCAAATTTTAAGTGATAATCGTTGCTTGTAAGTGGCCTTCTAGAGTCACTCTGCATGGAAGGATCTAAGGGTCCTTTTTCGCAGGACAGCTGTCAGGCGCTTAAGCACTCAACAGTTGTCCCACAATTATCACTTCTGTGCTTTCACACAGGAGTGAGCATCCAATCTAGTGAGAATCTGAACATAATAGTTTTGTGTAAAAGGACTCAAACACTCTTGAATATGATAAAACCAATTAACCTTTATACAGTCCTATAGAGAAACCTATCTTGGAAGAAACACAATAATCAGAGTATGCTGTGTTTTGAAAAAAAAGCTGCTGTCCCAAAAATTGCCACAAATACACATGGAACGTAGACTTCAACTTAACACCTGGATGAAAAACAGAGCTTAAAGGGGTTTTCTGGGACTATAGTATTGATGGCCTATACTCGGGATAATTTATTGGTGGCATCCACCATTTCGGATCCCCATCAATCAGTTGATTGAAGAGGCTACAGCACTCGAGTGAGCTCCATGGTCTCTTTTTAGACCTGTGATTGCAGCACTCGAGTGAGCTCTGTGGTCTCTTTTTAGACCTGTGATGTCATGTACATATGTCACATGGTCTTAGAGCAGCTCAGTACCATTCAAGTGAATGAGACTGAGCTGCAATACCAGTCATAGCCTCTTTATAATGTATCGCTCTGTGCCTGTTATGAACTGAAATGACAGCAGGACTTGCCTTAGTCACCACCATTATTTCACTCAGCTGATTGGCGGGGATCCCAAGCAGCAGATCCCTGCCGATCAACTATTGATAACCTATTCTGAAAGATAGGTCATCAATAGTGTACTGCTGTAAATCTGCTTCAGAGCTCATTTACACAGGGAGGTAGGCACATAAAAATCACGCACTTAAAAAGCATGCGGCTATTAGAACCAATGGTTTCTAAGGGGACGTTGAGATTCCTTCATCTGAATGTTCCCACAGGAAACCATTGGTTCTAATAGCCGCATGCTTTTTAAGTGCGTGATTTTTGCACGACTAGCTCCTTGTGTAAAAGAGGCCTTTAAAAAAATAGTTAAAAGCTCACGAAAATTAAAAGAAATATAAAGTTGCCTTTTTCAGAAAAACGCTGTGTGAAACGAGCCATGGTGTGTTTTTGCTATTAGGAAACATATGCCTTTTGGCAAAACAAATGGCCTCTTTTATCCTGATTGGTTGACCATTGGGGCGGATCATGACTTCTTTCTGCAAAGGTGCTGTGGATGTAGCCATGCGGTCTGCTTTCAGTCAGGCTGAGAGGGGCCTCTGCTTTGCAAACTGTACTCATATGCAACTTGGGGGATTGGAACGAAATAGCATCAATGCTAACATGTTGCAGCGCAGCTTCAATTAATGTGTAGTGTACTGAAGAGTTCCTGAACCGTAGAAGATCTCATTATATCCCTGCACATCCAGAAGAAAGTCTGGGGCATTGGGTAAAAAATATGTTTCAAGTTTTCAATTTTAAAAAGGCATGAGATTCATAGCAATGCAGAAAGGTATGGCTCCAGCCCGGATCATACATTGTTGCCTGTGTAAGAGGTATATCTGTGTATACCAGGGCAGTTTTAATAAACCTCTTTAGTCCTGAAATTTACAGCAGGATTTACTTGGTAATCTCTTAATCTGATCCTTATCTTGCAAAGTAATTTTACAGTATTAATGGGATTTTAATAATCTGTTTTTTAGTAAATATGCCGAAAAGAAACAGTTTTGCTTAGTTATATACAAACTGCTCTCTAAAATACATATATATATATATCCATGATTAAACATAATTCACGTCTATAGTTCTCTACTCTTATAATCAGTAACGTAATTTGCAATATTTGTACTGGTAATACCGGTAGCAGCCTAATCTAAAATAAATTTTAATCTAATGTAATTTTTTTCCAGTTACGCACCAAGAACCATACACACACAAAACAAGACCAAGATCTAGGTAGGATCAATGCTAGTATATTTACTTATATACATATATTTGCAATATGTGTGTATCTAAGGCAGTGTTTCCCAACTCCAGTCCTCAGGGACCGCTAACAGGTCATGTTTTCAGGATTTCCTCAGTATTGCACAGGTGATGTCATTCTTGTGAATGCCTCAGACATTGCCACAGGTGTTCTTACCATAGGATATCCTGAAAACATGACCTGTTGGGGTCCTGAGGACTGGAGTTTGGGAAACACTGCTCTAAGGTATATATTAATATGTGAAACACAAATGGTGTAGTTTTACTACGTTAGGATATGCTCACATGTGGTGGATATGCTGCAGATTTTCTATTCGGATTTGTGGTTGTAATACTAGTTATTACAGTGTTAGCAAAGTGGATGAGATTTTAACAACATCTGATCTGCACAGTGTGGAAAAATAGCTGGGTGGAAATTGACCTCCAGTGTGGATTTTACATCTGCAGCGTGTCACTTCTGCCGATTTTCACTATGGAATTTACCCTTTGCAATTCATAGGGTGAAATTTACAGCAAATCCGCAACCAAATTCATATGTAAAACATGCAGATTTTGCTGCAGATTCACAGTAACATTTGCATTCAAATGAGCAATTAAATTTCCCTAGCACATGTGGATATACTCTTTTTGTCACGCCCATATGGGGTCATTTGATAAAATTGCTCCACAATTTTTAGACTGAGTTTTTCATAGACTCATGAACATCTATCCATCTTTGCTTCCGAGAGACTCTGCCTCTCTAACATGCTACTGTTATACACAGTTGTGCGACTTAGTAGAAAATTGACTTTCACTCTTATTAGTGTATGTGATATGTTAGGCTCTTGTAGGATTTGTTACTTTTTACAGCAAAAAGGTAAAACTTAGGATGTTGTCCACTTCTGATTAGCTACTATACTTTCTTTTGTTCTGTTTTGCACAATAAATAAACACTAGGCTAGGCAGGGTAGAAAGAGCACAGTGGTTACTTCACACAGTTGATGTCTCTTCTTTTTTCTCCAATAATCATTAATTTAGACACATGAGAAAACTCAGATCCTGGTTGCCTTATTGCTGATTCCCAGTCAAAGGAGAACTCTGAGGTCCAGTCCTGTTCTGCATTACACACACAGCCTGTTTAAATGTATTGGCACTGTGTAATGCTTTATTAGTGGTGGTTAGAGATGAGCGAGCGTACTCAACCACGCCCCCTTTTCGCCCGAGTACCGCAATTTTCGAGTACTTCCGTACTCGGGCGAAAAGATTCGGGGGGCGCCGTGGGTGAGTGGGGGGTTGCAGCGGGGAGTGGGGGGAAGAGGGAGAGAGAGAGGGCTCCCCCCTGTTCCCCGCTGCTACCCCCCGTGCCGCCACGCTTCCCTCCGCCCCCCGGCGCCCCCTGAATCTTTTCACCCGAGTACTGAAGTACTCGAAAATAGCGGTACTCGATCGAGTAATTACTCGAAACGAGTACATTCGCTCATCTCTAGTGGTGGTGCTATAAGGAAATTGAACACTGGTTTCCCCAGAGATTACAGCTGACTACTGGGGGTGAGAGCAGAGGGACAGTTTGTGATTATCATATTGTTAAGGGACCCTTCTAAAACTAGGGTTCTCCAAAGCCCAAAAATACCTTTAATGATATCATTATTTCAGAGATTACCACTAACTGAATTTAGATTTGCTGCGTAGCCTTTTCATTTTAAAAGACAGTGGAAGCAATCTTCTGACATGTATCTACCACGCTTAGTTGTTTTCTTTCTGGATGGATTTCTGTTTTAGGCATATGTGACAGTGAATAAAACTGACAAAAGGAGACAAAATTGGTGACACTTCTGAATATGTTTTTCCCTACCTTCCAATCAGCCTGCTTGACATCTCCTCTACTAAATATACTAATAAGCTAAAATAACAGTTTGAGTTGAAGTACAATAAATTAACATGGAAATATTATACATAAGGAAGAATGCTATGTCTTAAGAATAATCTGATTGGAACAATTACTGAATTCTTCCTATGCTGTTGGGGGGTGTCGTCCTGTCCGATAAGTACGTCCTGCCCTCAATCATTTGACATCTCAAAGCAACAGTGATTAGTCTCTTCTCCAGTTAAAATCTATGGATGAGATTAACATAAGATATACATGTGAGGACATTACTCAGGGTTTAGGCTACACACTCATGTTTTACACTCATGCTATCATTATTATTATTTTGCTTTAGGGCTCAGTCACACGGGCGCATCGGCACCCGTGTTACTGCAGGTAGCAGACGGCCGTACCTGCAGACGGACGTCTCTCTGCAGCGTCGGAGGAAAGAACATGTGACAGGCTTCATTGCCGCTCATGTGTTCTTTCATCAGCGCTGCAGAGAGACGTCCGTCTTCAGGTACGACCGTCTGCTTTCTGCAGTAACGGCTCAGTCCCACGGGCGCATCGGCACCGGTGTACGGGTGCCGATGCGCCCGTGTGACTGAGCCCTTATGTTGTAGGATACAGTGCACAATGTAGAGATAAAAGGCTTCAGACGCAGATTCCGTCATAAATGCTGGAATAAATGTAGCATTTTTCCGAATGCCCTAGGGTTGACAACTTCTCTACGTGTTTTCCTATAGATTTCTCCATAGGAAAGAAAAAAAAACACTTGAAAAAGCATGCATGTGTAGAAAAAAAAAAAAAAAAAAATTTGTTAAAATCTCATAAAGTTCATGGTGTGATTTTACAATCCCCCAAAAATTCCACAAAAAAAACTGTCAGAAGGAAGCCTTAAAGGGGTTTTCCAGTCCTATAGTACTGAAGACGAATCCTCAGGATGGTCATCAATATCAGATCAGTGAGAGTCTGATTCCCTTCACCTAGCTGACCAGCTTACATGAAAGAGCTGCTCATGTAATAGAATGGGGAAATGCTGCAGTACCACCACAAGTCAGTACACAATGGACAAAGTTTTGGTTCTTCCGTTGTACCACAGCTCTTCAACATCAGTTGGTTGGCGGTGTGCCAGGTGGCAAATCCCTGGCAATCAATAAGATATTAATGATATATCCTGAGGATAGGTCATCAATATGGTATTTCTCATCCTGGTATTTTCTGGTAGCTGGTATTTCTCATACAACCATTATGCAGCATGCTGCCCAATACAGGATAATTTAATGTGCTGAATAAATACATTTAAAGAGAGTGCTTATGTACTTATATGTGAGTTGATTCCAGGTATATTAAATAAAGCTCATTGATTTCACCTTATTATTCAGGTCTTATTCTAGCACTTCTATTGAAGAGACCATGAAGAAAGTTGAAGAACCTCCAACCCCACCTCCAAGACCACAGAAAACACATTCAAGAGCTTCTTCCTTGGACCTGAATAGAATCATACAACATCATTCTCCAGGTTCTTATATTTTACATATCCTCTATAACACCTCTTACTGGATGGAAACATTATGACTATTTATTGTTATTAATATACAGTTTGTTATAAAATGAGGTGGAAAATATTCAGTGTTCAGTGACAAGGGGACTCCCCGTGGGATGAAGAATTCCCCTGCCACAGCTGTCACAGCTGTAGCAGAGGAGTGCAATGCCATCCCATTGAAAGTAATGGGATGAAGGCAACCCCTGCAGCGATAATTTTCGAAGGGGGGAGGGGGGCTTGAAGTATAAGCCCTATCCCAAAAATCAACCCTAGCTGTAGAAAAAAAATTAACTCATCTAGAAGTGCTGTATGGCTCTTCTCCCCGTCCCCAGCAGTCTTCTTCTGTATTCTAGTGGCCAGGGATTGAAAAATCCCTGCCTCCAGGAAGCACTGCCTCTGATTGCCTGAGCACTGTGACCAATCAGATGCAGGGCTCAGCCATTCATTTAGCTGTCTCATCCCCACGGGGGCTAGGGGTTAACAGCGGAACATTTAAACGCTGAGCTGTGTGATTGGCTGCAGCAGCCTGTTTATGTCCTATACACGGGCTGACTGCACCTTGCAAACATAGACTGGACATTCAGGAAAAATCTGTGGTAGGGTACATACAAGGATTCAGGAGAGGTGAGCATAAGCTGTTTTACTTTGTTTTACCATGGTGAAGACAGGTTTAAAAAAAAATAACTTGGACAACCCTTCAAGGTTGTAGCAGATGTCTGGGGTTTTAGGTTCTGAAGGGTAGGAGAATGCCAGGTGGGCTGTGATGCTGAGAGGCATGGTAGAAGTATTAGAGGTGACCATATGAAGAGGAGGAGATAGGGAGAAAAAAAAGTTGTGAATGTAAAACAAATTGTAAAACTGCGGAAGGAGCACATTGGGGAAAAGAACTTGGTATGTCGGTGTATGGATTTCGATTTGTATTCCTTGTGATGGACTCACAGAAGTGAGAGGCATTAGAGGAACGAGAGATGGAGGAATTTGCTGGCTGTGTTGAGTGTAGTTTAGAGATCGTCAGTAGGTTGACAGGCTTATTGGATGGGTATATAAAAAAAAACTGAAGCCGCTTGTTTCTTCTATATTAATTTATGGCGTCCTAAATGTCCAAGCAGAGAAGGATTGTTTTAAGAGGAATGTAGCCATTTAGGTAGAAATATCCTTCCTCTGCAGATTGAACTGTGATTACAGCAAACTGACGGTTAAATGTTAAAAAGACACATACACTCTTATATCATGCCGCCAGACAAGATTAGACTGTAATTTACTCTGTAGAAATCTGTAGTTAGCTGTAATTCACCTTCAATTATCGTAATTACAAAGGGTTGTGTAGAAGTAGAGATCAACGTTATACAGTGTACATACACACAAACTAAAGAGCTCTACGCCGCGGGAACTAAATCCCATTGTACTGGCAGTATGAATGGTATGAGCAGGCTTCTCAGGATTTCTCCTGTCACTAGCAGCATGTTGTTTAAGGTTGTCCTCAACCGCTATGGAATGTTTATATTTCAAAACTCGATTTGTTTGCTAAATATATTGTGGATGTTACTATGTCCTAAATACAATAAACTATCCACTGCTGCCTTCCCTTGATCAAGGCATGGAATATATGGCACTGCGTCTGGGTGGATTTGCAGCAACGGCTCCTTTCATACAAAAACAAAAAGTTTAGGGAAGAATGATTATTCTTGCATCTGAAGTATATTATGGTTGCACTGTGTTGGGGCAGTAGTTATGTACTGTGCGATGTACATGCTGATTAAGTTTGTGGTTACTATATGGATATCCACAAGAGTATGTCTTTGAGATGTCCACTAGTATTGTATATGATATTGTTCCTTTCTTCTTATAGAATATCTGATAGATCCTACAGTGAGTCTTCTCTTTATACTTCTAATGTGCTTCTATCAGTTCTCATGGATTCTCTGTGCAGAATGATACTTGTATATTGGGGTTTAGTATGAGGCAGAATTTATACACCCGATTCTCTCTAATTACATTATGGCTTCGAGCTGCATGGAGCCATAATATAGTGGTTATAGACTGCTATGGGGTCCTACTGTACCTCTGTATGCCTACAATTTCATATTACGGAATACATTTTTTCCAGTAGGACTGTTTTCAAACCCGGCAAAAATTTGCAGTATGTTCTATCAGAGCATTATGCAACAGTACATACAGTACCTGTGTGGCTGTAATTGTAAGCTAGTTATAAAATAAGGTAGCGCTGCATAGTTTGCATTGCTACATCATGACATAAATGTATATTTTGAATGACTGCATCTGACCTCTGAACATAAGACTAAATGCTTTTTTCACTGGTTTGCATAGCACCTCGAGCTGGATGGATACCTCCTCCACCTGCACTACCTCCAAGACCATGTGTGTCCCAGGTAGTATGAATGTTTGTGTAATACGTTAAATTGTGACCTTCCATTACATGCATCTTTCTTTGGATTAGCCTTAGTATGGTTTAATTAAGTGCAAGAAAAAGTAATAAGTCAAATCAGAATATCAGGTTGGCATTATAACAACTGGTATGATGATATGATATCCTAAAAGGAATCAATTTATAGATCAGCCAGTATAGCAAAAATAAAAATGGTAGAAAAAGAAGAAAAGTTGTTGGTAGGGAGGAAAGAGGTGGTAAGCAGGTGGGGGCCAGGAATGGCTATTTACTACTGTGTTTCCCGAAAGTAAGACCTACCCTGATTTTCAGGAGGTCTTGAAATACGAGCCCCACCCTAAAAATAAGCCCTAGCCAGGTGCTGTCTGGGTCCCTCCCACTGTTCTCCGCAGTTCCAGGTTGTCTTGCTTGCAGCTCTCCCCGTTACCAGCAAGCGATCTTCTGAGAACTGCAAACAAGCCTGTCCGAAACTGCGGAAACCAGCGGAAGGGACCGTTATTTTCGGGGAAACATGGTATGTTTTCTTAGAGCTGAAGTTTTATTGAAGGCTGGAAAGCCATACAGAGAGGAAGTCTAACCCTTTAAACAGAATCTAAGAAAATGTAAGAAAATGATCACTCCTGTCTTGATCCAGAACCAGAAGCCCCTCTATTCTATACAGGTCACAGAAAGTATCCAGCTATTTCCACAGTGATGGAGTTTGGGTGTATTTCCAATGACATGAGATTAATAAGTGAACTCCTCGAAGGAAGAATCTTAGCTGACTCTTCTTTTAGGTAGCATAACAAGGAGGGCCAACTTAGGGCCCAGGACAGAGAATATTTGATTATACTGTGTAAATTGTTAATGGACCACCAATGATTTATCCTTAGTAAAGGTGTGAATACAAATGTGCAATAGTGATGATTCTTGGAATAATTACTTTTTTGAGGTGGGTTTTGAAATGTTACACTACAGTTGCAAGCAAAAGTAAGTGAACTCTTTGGAATTACCTGGACTTCTACATTAATTGCTAATAAAATGTGACCTGATTGTTATCTAAGGGTACTTTTACATGGGCCTGACAATTGCCAGAATAATCACTCGAACGAGCAATTACATGCGAATGTCGGCCCTTGTGGACATGGTACTCAACAGAGTACTGAGCAAGAAGTTATTCAGTAGTTGCTAGCCATTCCACTTCAGCTGGCTGAAATGAAATGAACTAGGGAGTGACTTCTATTAACAGGCTGAACTAGATGGACGTTGTCTTCATTCGGCCTAGCTTACTATCTTACTATGTTACTATGTTCTTGCTCCGTATAATCAGGCAGTCATTCATCTTTGAATGATTGCTTGCTTGCAGTGAATGGAGACAGTTATCACATCTAGATCCACACTTGTGTCCCATCTAGTTGGGACAAGCTGTCTGACAAACGATGCATGACAGCATGTCCTAGTAATGCTCCCTCCTGTGCAAGTATCGCTAGCATCGGTAAAAAAAAGCATTGACGGCATAGAGGCGGAGCGACTGGGGAGCATTTTCCACCCAATATCCCTCCACCCCTATCTATTCACTGTAAGCAGACAGTTGTTCACGTCGCTCAGTTTTCTGCATGCAGAAACTGAACAACTAAACAACTCTCATCGGTCATTCAGTCTCTGCATGCATTTACATAGGACGATTATCATTCAAATTTCCGCGGGAGTGTGGGAACTTGAACAATGCTGACTGATAATCCTCCCATGTAAATGGCCACTCACAATTAGGCTAACACAATGTAACTAAACTAATAATACACAAACAGTTGTACAGTTCATGTCTTTTATTTTGTACACTGAGTAATCATCCACAATGCAGGAGCAAGAGAAAGTAAACTCTGAAATTTAATAACCTTTAGGCTTCAGTCACACGGGCGCATCGGCACCCGTACACCGGCGCCGATGCGCCCGTGTGACTGACACCAGCAGAGAGACGTACCTGAAAACAGCCGTCTCTCTGCAGCGCCGGAGGAAAGAACATGTGATCGGCTTCATTGCCGGTCATGTGTTCTTTCCTCCGGCGCTGCAGAGAGATGGACGTCTTTAGGTACGTCCGTCTCCTTCCTGCAGTCACACGGGCGCATCGGCGCCGGTGTACGGGTGCCGATGCGCCCGTGTGACTGAGGCCTTAGATCGCTTTTCTAGCAGGAATCAACTCCACTAATTGTTTCCTGTATAGTAGATGCAAATAAGATTAGCACAACATTAAAAAAGGAAGTTTGAACAGTTCTTCCCTACAACTGTTTTAGTTCATTAATATTTCTGGGATGCTTTGAGTGCACAGCTGTCTTCAAGTCATGCCATAGCATCTTGATAGGGTTAAAGGGATTGTACGAGAATTCACTTTTTTTACCTACTGGGTGACGTCCGGTCTTCACCACTCAGCCCACCAATTACAAGAATAGAGGTTTTGTGTCTCCCTCACACTACGGAACGACTGCACCCCTTCAGTGAGGAGATTAAATGCAATGGTGGACACGCATGCATAGCTCTATTCATTTTCAGTGGGACGGTTGGAGATAGCTGAGTGCTATTTTCTTCAACCCCACTGAAATGAATAATGCAACGTCTTGAGTGTGTGCCTGCTGCTCCATTCAATTTGATGTCTCTGGGTGCAGTGAGCTCACAGTGAGAAGGAGAGGGTTACATAGGACCCCCCTTTTATGGATCACTAGGGGTCTCAGCAGTGAGGCCTCCACCTATCAGACTTTTATCGACTTTCCTGTGGATAGGTGATAAAGGGAATTCTGGTACAACCCCTTTAAGTTCAGAACTCTGATCTGGGCATTCCAAAAGACAAATCTTTTGTTTAACCCTTCTGTAGTTGATGAACTTGTGTCCTTTGGGTCATTGTCTTGTTGCATCATCCAGCATCTCTGTAGCTTGAGGTCACGGACTGCTGCACTTACATTCTCCTGTGAAATGTTATTAAACACCTTAGAATTCATTGATCCTTCATTGTGCCTGCAAGGTGTCCAGGCCGTGAGGCAGCCAAGCAGCCCCAAACCATGATGCGCCCTCACCAGGCTTCACAGTTAGGTTGAGGTTTTGGTGTTGGTTTGCAGTGTTTCTGTTTCAAAAGTAGCATTGTGCATTCAGGCTAAAAAGTTTCACTTTTGTCTTATGTTTCCATATAACATTTCCCAGAAGCATTTTTGGAAAATGTAGGTGGTCTAGGGCAAACTTGTGATAGGCCACAATGTTTTTTTTGGCACCAACACCTTTCTTTGTGGTGTCCTATCATTAATACTACTTTTGTTCCCGGTTTCTCTGATAATATACACATAAACAGAGGTTTTTGAAGTTTGTAGACTCATCTCTAGATCTTTTGCTATTACCCTTGGATTCTTTCTCACCTCTTCCGGGATTACTCCTTGTGCTCTTGGGAGTGGCCCTAACTGAACATCCTCTCTAAGAGAAAGTGACAACAGCCCTTAATTTTCTCCATTCGTAATTAGTTTGTCTAAGCATGGATTCATGAACATCAGTTTTTTTTTTAGGAATAGTTTTGTAACTTCCTGAGCCTCTATGATGCATCATATGAGGACTTGTGAAAGTAGTTTGCATTGAGGAATGGTTCACACTAACCAATCTTTCTTAAGAAGTACAAATTTGTCAGTAACCAGGCTTTATGTTACTTTATTTAACATGAAAGGCATATGTAAAACCCACAGCTCCATTCTCCTGAAACATCTTTTGCTAGTTAGCTCTTGGAGAAGTTATTAACACAGATGTTCATGAACTTTGGAGGTGTTTACTTAATGTGCTCAATATAATACATGAATGGTACAACTGTTTGTGTGTTATTAGATTAGTTATATTGTTATCCAAGTCACAAATATAGACAAACGCAATCAGACCACATTTTCGTAGTAGTTCCAAAGGATCATATTAGTTTTCTTGCAACAGTAAGTCATGGACCATTTAAGTTAATTACTTTATTTAAAACCTGATTGTAATATATTTTTTTACATAAGTAATAGAGGGGTACAAAACAAAGGCTTGGTGGTATACAAAGCATGTATATAACACTTAGGCCGGGCTCACACAAAGGGGTCGAATTCCGCATTAGAGAGGCCCGCAGCGGATTCCGTCTGGGAGCCCGGCCGGTCACCGTGCGTACCTGATTTTTCTGTTCTGTGTGCAGTACGATTGTTTTTTTTCATTGTTCGTATTTCCTGCATCGTTGCTAAGCGATGATACTGGTACCTGCTGCCCATACGCAATGTTAATTATGTATGAATTGTGGGTTGGACGTCTCCATTGACTTCAATGGAGGCCATCTGTGCGGAGTCCGTGACGGCTGTCTCACAACTTCCCTACCTGTCAGCTGTCTGAAGAGGTAGTGGAACTTGAGTGAGTGCTGTAGTCACTTTCTCAGCCTGTGATGTCATGTTTATTGGTCACATGACTTTTGCGCAGCTTAGTCCCATTCAACTGAGAAGGATTAAGCTGCATTTCTTAGCAGTTGTGCCTGTTGTTGAGCGCTCCCAAGCTCTGTCAACTTTTTGAAGAGCTGATTGTGGGTTGCAGGGAGTTGGCTTCCCATCACCACTGATCAGATATCGAGGACCTAAGGACAGGCCATCAATATTTTTTTTCCATTAAAATAATTTTTATTGAAATTTGTTTTTCATTTCTCCAAAAAAGTAACATACACATCAATACAATAACAGAACCCCTAACCCCAAGTCTCTTTCAAATATCTTTACTGAGTTTCTTGTAGGCCGACAGATATCAGTGTCATAAACTTCTTTGAAAACTTCACATCATTTTGTAATACATAACTGAATAAAACATTTCTGTGATTTATTATGAATGGCATTTGTGATTATTTCAGTCATATTCCAGGCCATCAATATTTAAATCTCAGAAACCTACTTTAAGTTTTCGTTGCCTGGCGCCATATTAATGAGCCATACAGTATGCTGAGGTACAGGTTCTGCCTGGTGCCGCAGGCATAGAGTTATCCTCTTCTAAAGGTAAAGCATATGGTATCACATGGAGCCTGTCATGATTTTTGTTCACTGTATTTGTACAGAAAAAACCTTTGCATGCCTCCAAATGAAAGCAGAGACATATGCAGGTACAATAGAGACCCATGCGATAGAATTAAAGCCCAATTAAAATTTGGTCATAATTTGGTCATATGTACATAATGAGGCCTAGCATAGTAATGAGATTTGCTATGCTTGTGTAGGTTATTCTGTAAGGCCCCCTGTCCACGGCAGTGATTTCGTCGGCTGAAGCTTTCCATAGCATTGCTATGGAAAGCACCAGCCCCGTGTCCACGAGCAGAGAATCAGTGCGATTCTCCGCCCGCAGCTGGCAATTCGCAGCATGCTGCGAATTGCCCCGATTCTCCGCAGTCAGCCTATCAATCACATTAGGCTGACCGGCGGAGATTCGTCTGTGGCTCCTGCTCCCAGAGCTCCGCCGCATGATACCGCAACGCCCGTGGACAAGGGGCCTTATATATACAGTCTGAACTCCAGGCTGATACATTTTATTTACATTGATAATTGTAACAAACTATCAGGACAGAAGAGACGATGTTGCTCCTGATTGACTTGGCTGTATACAATTGGAGCTAACGCATCACTGGATGTTAACAAGAATGCAAAAAAATACACATTCAAGCACAGCAAGCTGAGATCTTGCAGATGGTTAGCAAATGAAATATATGGCATTTTACTACATTGCATTGTCCAAGAGATGGATACCTACTGTGATTGTGACTTACAGAAATTGTTGTATGTGTCTTGGCAGCTTTCTTATCCCGGTACTAACACTGATCAAAAGCTACAAATTCAGCAGCCAGCTTTTGCAGACTTCAAGTCTCAAGAACAGGTATGAAAACTCCTGTGCTTATTTTCAAGTTTCTGCATCATTCTTTTTCCAGATATCCAAAACTCCAGGTTGCCTTGCCAGGATCTTATCACAGTATTTCTGAATATTTTATTTGTCTTGGGTATTTTACCAGTACTGTTTTTATTTCTGTCTTTTTAAGGGAACATGTCGTCTAATGAGCGAACGTGACATTATTTACACTTATTACATATTTAAAGTATCCTAAGAATGCTGAACTCCTGGTTAAAAAGTCATCTGCAGTCATTATTGACATCTTATAGAGCAATTAGGGTGAGTTCACACACCACTGAATTGTTGTGAAATGTGAGCTGAAACCCCATTCACTTAGGGCTTAAACAGACGAGAGTGTTACGCAATACGCTTGATCCTGTGCAATTATTTTGCGCAGTGAACTAGTGTATTTTGCGCTCGAGCCTGCTAAATACTGAACGTATTTGTGTAGGCACTGGTCTTTCACACAGGTGGGAGGATTACCTCGCCCTGATTTAAATGGCTAATTAGCAGATTTCCTTAGTTGCAATGCAGCAAGTAAAATCTGTTGTAAAATCCGCAAAAAAGTCACAGGTGGATGTGGATTTTCTTGTTGAGTATTTCCGCTTTGTGTGCTTTTGCTCATATGTTCTTGCTGTGAGACTGAGAATTGCATGATAAAGCTCATTAAAACTGAAAAACAACAGGAATTCATGGAAGGGGCAAAAACACAGGTGTGCATACGCTAATATGCTCGCCGGGTTATTTTTTGGGGACTATTCAAACTGCGCTAGTGCACGTTTGTTTAAGAAAAAAAAAAACAGGAATTTAGGGCCTGACCTATCTTTCCCGCATGTAGTATTAACTATGTGCAAGAAAGATAGGGCAAGTCGTATCTTTTCTCGCCCGTACAATTACCGGGTGAGAATACCACTAGTGAAAATAAAACCACCAAAATTAATGGCTTTGTTTTTATCACGTTATGTGGCTGTGAAAATCACGGCCATGTGGACAAAATCATGCCCATCTGTTTAACCCCTCAAACTGCATATGCCCATAGCCATGTGGCAAAAAACACTCCTTAACTGTATTATCTGAACTGACCACTATAATCTTTAATTCGTTCTTTTTCAAAAACCTAAGATTCATGAAAAAATATTGAATAAATTGAATTGTGTATGATCTTAACCCTTTGCAATCCAGTTTTGGATTCAGGGTTTCCTAGGGGGCTTTCTCTTACTGCCATTATACAATGGCGCCGTCTGCTGGCTGGAGCCAGTACTGCGGTATGAGACATGCTGGAGAGGCCCCCGACAACAGAGCTGCCGGTAATATACAGTAAGAATACCCTGCCAGACATCTTAGAACATCAGAACTGTACAGCCTTCAATCAGAATGTCTTCAGACGTCAGACAGTGGATTGGAAAGGGTTAAAGGAAGCCTCTGTAATGAAACGTGCAAATTGCATCGATCTAAGTATGGATAGATACCTAACAGGTCATTTGGGAAATTACCACAATCTTTTGCTGACCTTTTACAAAAATCCACCCAAACACGAGTGTCGTAGAGACGTGTCAGGAGGTCGCATTGGTGGAGTCATACTGCATAGTGTGCTGAAATCCCTGGCTCCTCACAGATTTACATCACTAGAAATCCCTGGCACAATGTTTCACAATCAAGGACCATTGAAGGCAATGGCCCTGGCTTAGAATATTGTGTTTTTTGTTTTTTTTTAAGCAAATTTCCATCTTTCTTTTTAGAATGTAATTTGCAAGTCTTGTCTGGAAAATAAACACAAAATATGTAATTGATTAACAAAATTCCTTATCAAAAGAAAAACCGTTAAAGCACAGATTGGCAGTATTACCCCAGTAGTTACCCATGTGGTGCAGAATCCTCAGGTTGCACCCTCACAACCTTTTGTATCAATCAAAACTCAGAAAATAGGATTGAACACACTTATTGAATTTGCAAATGTTTGTGAATGTTTTTATTACTTTAAGTCTCCCTTCACAGTCCTCTGGCATCGATCTGGTAGACTCGGCCATAGACTCTGCTACCGGCTCCTTCAGGACTTTTATTCTATGTTGGATCCTGATGTTTTCATTTTTGTCTTAAAAAGGGCTATATTGCCTGAAACATTGCTTGGAGATACTGTGAACATCTGGAATAAAAGCATTCACGAACTTTTGCAAATCCAAGAAGTGTGCAATCATATTTTTTGAGTTTTGGTAAAAAGAGTCATCTCTCTATGTATATGCAAAAGTGAATTGATACATTGAAATTACCTACCCAAACTATTATTATTCTCCATTGTTATTTGTGTAATGTATATACATTCTTTGAACTGGATACATTTTTTTTTTTATAAATAAGATAAAATAACAAGATATTCCACTAGGTGGCGCCCAAAGGACATCTAAAGTACATGCATCTGCGAGTTTTATAAATAAAGCTTATTGAAACAAGCAGATTGAGCACACTCATGCTCACTATATGCTACATGGACCGCATTGCTTGCATATTGCATGGGACAGTATGCACACAAAGGGTTTCAATAAGCTTTGTGTACAGTAACTAGAGATGAGCGAACGTACTCGGATAAGCACTACTCGTCCGAGTAATGTGCTTTATCCGAGTACCGCTGTACTCGTGCTGAAAGATTCGGGGCGCTCCACTGCTGACAGGTGAGTCGCAGCGGGGAGCGGGGCAGAGCGGGCGGGAGAGAAGGAGAGAAAGATCTCCCCTCCGTTCCTCCCCGCTCTCCCCTGCAGCTCCCCGCTCCGCAGCACGTCCCGAATCTTTCAGCACGAGTACAGCGGTACTCGGATAAGGCACATTACTCGGACGAGTAGTGCCTATCCGAGTACGTTCGCTCATCTCTAACAGTAACCCAATAAATCCATTTAGTCTGAAGATTTAGTTGTGCACATGGCTGCAGATTTGCGTTGCAGAGGGTAAAATCCACAGCAAAAATTGACATGATGTGGATTCAAAATCTGCAAATATCAATTTCTGGGCTTAATTTGTGATTTTTTTTCTGCAGCATGTATGTGAAATTTGTTTAACCCCTTCGTGAAACGACCTATTTTGCACCTAAGGGTGCTACCATTTTTTGGGGGCATTTACATCTCCACTTTTCAAAAGCCATAACTTTTTTTTATTTTGCCATTGACATGGCTGTATAAGGACTTATTTTTTGCATGGGGAGCTGCAGTTTTTAGTGGTATCATTTTTTGGGTACATATAATATATTCCATAACTTTTATTAATTTTTTTGGAGGGCAGGGAGGAAAAGCACATCAGCTCTGCCATTGTCTGGTGAGAGGTTGTAGCTTTGCATGACGACTAGAGCTCTAGTTTTTATTGTTACCATTTTGGGTTACATATGGTTGTTTTGATCACTTTTAGGGTGGCTTCACACAGCCATATACGCAACTACGCTCGCCACTAGGGAGCGTAGCTGCACATGACAGGTTTTTTTTTTCTTCTCAGGCCGTTCTAACTCCTGGACCTATCTTTTCTTGCCCGCACTATTAACAGGCAAGAATACCGCTAGAGAAAATGAAACCATTGAAATCAATGGTTTCGTTTTGTCCTCTCATTCAGCCATGATTATCACGACCCCATAATGGAACAAAAACATGCCCATCTGAAGAAGCCTTTAGGCCCGATGTCCACAGGCGGGTTGGATTTGTGGAATTTTCATGGATCAACATTGTTGTGGCATGTAAGGAATTAATAGGGGGAGTCTGTGATCTACCCGCAGTTGCAGCAGAAAGCTGTCTGTCAGTTACAGCAACTTCCACTGCGGAAGGCACAGACCCAGCAGATGTAAGAGTACACCCATTTGTGGGAACCCCTTCTCACCCAGGGCTTATATATACGCCCTGACCTGGGAAGGGGTTAATCTCATCCACTTTGTTGCTAACATACCTAAAGGTCCCCATACATATTAGTATGAAGTTGATGTAAGGAGGACGATTTCAACCATAAATGTTCATCGGGTGAAATTCAGCAATAAACAGTCATTTCAGCCGGCTGATGACATGCCGTCTTGGTTTGGAAAGAAGTCGGCCATGCTTGAAGCTTTCAGACAATAAATCTTCCATTCTTGCAGAACATCCTTCATCCACAAAAGCTCTTTCCTGAAAGAATGCACCCAGATAGTTCCCAGAAAGACTGTTTGTCCATCGCCAGTGTCATTAAACAGGACTGGCGAGTACGAAGGACTGTAACAGCCAATGTAAATTGGCGACATCTGCGAAACAACCGTACACCTGCCATCATTTGCTCAACAGTTTCTTAAGAGTGCAGCTAAGCAGATGAAGCTTCAGTTAAAGAGATCTGGAAACGTAGTACGATTGATGAGGGCCTGTCATTTCTGTAAGCAGCATGTTCTTGGGGGTCTTCTTGGTTGTCTGCAGGTAGTCGGGTGTAGTAGAGGTGGACTCTCCATACTATTAACAGCAGTCTTTGATAGGCACATGGCAAGAAGTTTGACACTTTATAGAGATGCTAGCACTAGAAACCTTCAGTGGTCTGAAGCTTTCTAGTCTTTCACTAGACAATAAACTGATCCACTTAAGTAGGCAAACATTGTAAACTTTGGGTAGTCCTTGACCATGTACCAGGACTACAGGTAGTCATAGGCAGCTTTTAACCCTTTCCAATCCAATTTGCATCCTGGTTTTCCTAGGGGGCTTACTCTTTTTCTGCTGTTATGCAACGGCGCTATATGCTGGCTAAAGCCAGTACTGCATGAGGTGACACGTTGGATAGGCTCCAACAGCAGAGAGGCTGGCAATATACAGTAAGAGAAGCCCGACGGACGTCTTCCAACATCAGAGCTGTACGGCCTTAAATCATAATGTCTTCAGAGGTCAGACAGTGGATTGGAAAGGGTTAACATTTGATTAATTGGGTATTATTCCAATACAGGTACTCAGAACAAGGTTATATTGATCCAGGGTACTTTTACCCAAAAGAGTGATTACGGGTGACTATTGTCCTGTGTAAACAGGCAGTTGTTCATCTATCAACAACTGCCTGTTTACTGTGAATGGAGGCGGGCTGCCGAGAGAGATCTTCGTCGGGTTCTGCCTCCATTCAGTGAGCGATCATTGCTCCTGTGTAAAAGCACAGGAGTTGTTGGGCGCTTAAGCGCCTGTTAGTCATCCCGTGTAACAGTCCCTCTAGTCCTCCAACCCCATGTATTACTAAATAGGCCTTGTAGACCCAACAGAGAAGTCTATGGGTGCCATATTTCGCCTTGCCATCGGCCTAATATTGCGAGGAAGTGCTTGTCTGCAGAGATAGCCTATAGACTAGCCACTTTCTCTCATAATACATGGTACACAAGGAACCGATGAGACTCCTGGCAGATGTTTACAGAAAGTATTGAAGAGGCTCATAAAACCCAAATGCATTTTGTATAAAAATGTGAGTTTTCTCAGTATACCACTATAATAACAGTATAATAAAAGCATTCAGCATATCTGCTTCTCTTACATTTTCTTTTCTGTCTTCTAACAAGCTCACCTTCCAGTCGTTCTGTCCTCTCCTAAGGTGAATGCTATCTATTTTACAGAATGAACGAGGAGTAGAGATTGAATTACAGACTAATAAAATGTTGCCACAGATGGAGGAAAGCAGTCCTGCCAAAAAGGTAAATCAGACTTTTTTTTACTGTTGCAGCGTTATCTGTCACTCACAAGTTTATCTCCAAAATCCTTTCTAGTTTACAAAGCCACATCCATTACTCCTATGTGTCAGACAGGCTGCAGATAGAAGGGCTTTAGTGCAGGCATCCCTATGCAGATGTTTTACATTTACTTACTCAGCTACATTCTCATACTTCATTATACTTAGGACAAGCCAGACTATCAGATTAGTTTTTATGAAATAAAATGCAGGAAATTGTGAATTCTCATGTTATTCCTGCTCCCCCCCACACACACCCCTTCTCTAGATAATGTAGTTCCATGGGAGTTCCAACTTAAAGTGAATTAGTGTCATAAATATATTATCAGCTTCACACGAGTTATCTTATTATTGCTTTAATGGACATCACAGTCTTATATAACTTTGAACTCCAGGGTGGGCCATGGGACAAGTGATTTTGGTCCTAGCAGGGTTTCCTCCATAAGGCTGGCTTCAGACTGGCTCGCCGCTACGGAGTGTATTAACTCATGAACCACTGATTGTTTTGACTATTCAAACTGTGTTATTGCACACAAGTTTGAAAAAAAAAGCAGTAAAGATAGTTTTTCCCCGTACAAGAAAAGATAGGGCAAGTCCTATCCTTTGTCACACGTAGTAGTAACGCGAGAGAATTCCGCTAGTGAAAACTAACTGGACAAAATCGCGGTCTTCTGTTTAAGGTCCTTAATGCAAACATATTTCCCCAATGAGCCCCAGTCACAGTGCATCACAGATTATCCCCATCAGGTTTCTTTCACACGAGCGCATGCACGGCAACAGCTTTTTTACGTTTTCATGCCCGCTCCGTATAAGCACATGAAAGGGCGTTTTTCCGCGATCACAGACTGCCTTTTCTCGTCCATTCACACAACCGTGAGCGTCGTTTTTAGCGAAAAAATACGCCGCACCCCAGAAATCCCTCGCTCTGCCAGAATCCTCGGGATGCCTTCCAGTGCCTATATAGAGGCACCTATAAGCTTTTCACAGCGTTGGAAGCTGCAAAAATTCCTCCCTCTCCCTTCTCTTTCCCTGCTCCCATAGGAGTCTATGGGACCCGCCGGCATATATTGGCCAAAAGATAGTTCCAGAACTATCTTCTGGCTGAGCGTATATGCGCCGGCCGCGTATATGTTCTATTTTTCATGCTGCCAGCATATTTACGCGCCGTATATTCGCCTATGTGAACGAATGCATTGAAAATCAATGCCTCTTATGGCATGGTATATACACCTGGGCGATGTTTATGCGCTCGTGTGAAAGAGACCTGAGTACCAGCTTTAGTGTTCCCCTGTGCACTAGCCCAAGTGTCCTCCAAATTGCCAACCACAGTGCCATCTGTGAGTACCAGCCATAGTCCCTGGCATAGTCCCTGACATGCAGACACCTGTATAACTTATCCTGTCCTGGTCGCATATTTGGGATTTCAGCCGCACTTAAGCAGCGGTGCTGATTAGAGCCACCTGATTAGCTCTTCGGCACCACGTGACTACACAGCGTGCACGCGGATTGCCTTCAGCAGCCGTGCACTGCACTACACCCTACACTTAAGCAGCTGTGCACAGACCCCCCTTTAGGGTTAGGTTTAGGTTTAGGGTTAGGTTTAGGGTTAGGGTTAGGTTTAGGGTTAGGACTAACCCTAACCCTAAAGGGGGGTCTGTGCACAGCTGCTTAAGTGTAGTGTGTAGTGTGCGGCTGCTTAAGGCAATCCGAGTGCACGCAGTGTAGTCACGTGGTGCCGAAGAGCCAATCAGGTGGCTCTAATCACAGCAGCGCTGCTTAAGTTCGGCTGAAATCCCGAACCCCTGGTCCTGCTTATATTCTCCTCTCAGTCACTATAATGTGTTATACACGCTCAAAATCGTTTGCGCAAACCACAGACAGTACAACCCATTGGTTTCAATGGGTTCTCCCACATTCATGCTTCATTTTTGTGCGCATTTATGCACGCAAAGCACCATAGTAGTCTATAGGGGTGTGCAAATGCGTACTCCATCTGCACTGAACTGCGCGATTTAGCGATGTTATTCGATAACACCAAGGACTAATTAGGCTGCCCAGGCAATTCAATCACATTGCGAACGATGTGAACGTGCCCGGTACTATAGAATAGTACAATAAAATGTGGGGATATGCCCCCGAAAGCACTTGGTAGCACTCGCTTCACAGCGCAATTATGTCACGCTCTCGCAAGTGCATATATGCCTACGCTCGTTTGCAGGAGCCCTGAGGGTGTATTTACACAGGTAATAATATGTAGTTACTAGATACACAGATCGCACACATTGAAATAATCAATTTTTTTCAATGGGTTAATTTACATGAGCGTCTTTTCACTTACATTGATATTGCAAAATTTTAAAATCGCATTATTTCCTATTTTTGGGTGATTCCACTGTGAGAATTGCCCATTGTTTCCCATGGGAGCAAGAAAAAAATGGGATCATTTGCCATGTAATTTGCATGCAAATGCGATGGACAGCAACGCAAATCATGCGTATTTAACACAGAAACACATTGTAAGAGACAAAATTGCAAGTTTAGTAGTGTGATGTAGGTCCACTTTTCTCTAACCTATATCGCACTCACCTGTGTAAATACAGCATGAGGCTTTATTTACACAAACGTATATCGGCCACGCTTTCATGGCCGGCATACGCTCCCCATCTGATGCATTGGTTTACAATGCATCAGTTTACATGGGTGTATTACCGCGGTGTAAAAGCTTTCACGCCAGCCAGGAAAGATAGTCCTGGAACTATCTTCCTGGCCGGAATACGTCATCTGCAGCCATAGACTTCAATGGTTAGCTACCGGAAAAGGGAGGTGGGAGACACGCTGCTAAACTACCACCCCCTTCCCTCCTTTTCTCCGCCCCTTGTCGCCTGTTTGCAATGGGAGGGGACGGGAGCTAGTTGCCGTCTGAACGGGCGCACAAATGGCATATTTGTGCGCCCGTTCATGTGTATTTACAGCACCGGCGGGCACACGTAAAAACGCCTACGCTGGTGTGAATAAGCCCTGATGGAGATACCTATGATTATTTGTAGGTTTATGGGACTAGACCGGTGCTGGGATGTAGGACAATTTTTCAAATGTATTATTGATTCTTTTTAGCTGTTCCCGGCCTCTACCCACCGTCACTGAGACAGAAGCGACCTATTATCAATATGAATTTCCCTGACTAGACGCCTAAAATAATAAATTTTATTAGATACCAGCTAAAAAAATGGGGATCATAGAAAAATCACCCATCCATGGACAAACAAACACAAAAAACAACCAGAGGGAGACCAGTGTTATACACACTAGTCCCTGTGCATAATTCAGCAATGAAGCCAATATGCCTAGGAAAAAATGAGGAAATGGATAAATTAGATTTCAGTTTAATAACCGAAACTAATTTTGTAGTGCCTGTAGGGTCTGAAATTCCAGCCAGCAGTGTGTTGGACTAGAAGACCCAAGCACTGATGTTTACTACAATGTTTGCGCCAATTAGGTCCACTATTCATGCCCACTATGTTAGGGGCTGAAAGGTCACACTAACGGACCAACGCGTGTCAATAGAGGTATAATCTTCAGGGACCTAAATACCCTCATACAGTGTTAGAATAATGTCCTGATCGTGGTATGTCCCAGATATCGATGGGTATCCTACCCCACAATCAGGAAAGGCAGTATCAATTAGAACCTCTACCCGTTTATACAGAGAGGAGATGGAAATAAATATATTTCTATACTCGGTTTCTAAGGCCTCTTTCACACAGGGAGCTAGGTCTGCAAAAATCAGGTGCGTAAAGACACGCGGCTGTTAGAACCAATGGTTTCTGTGGGAGCATTCAGATGGAGGAATCTTAACATTCCCATAGGAAACCATTGGTTCTAATAGCCGCGTGTTTTTTACGCGCCTGATTTTTATACACCTAGCTCCCCGTGTGAATGAGCCCTAAGGGTTTATCCTCATTGGATACGTTCCTAACGAAGCATATGACAGAGGTGTTCTCCTATGGCCTGAGAGAATCCTACTCATTAGACACACACAAATAGTCCAGATTCTCCAAATATCTTCATCCAAGTCTTGGATTCCCACAGGCCCTTTCTTACAGTTCTCATGTTAATGAGCATGTTTTTCTAGATGTTTGGTTAATGTCAAGATGTCTGTCATGTGTTTCTCCGAAGGACCTTTCACATGATATTAAACAGTCAATAATATTTTTGTTCCGAATTAGACAAAGCCTGTAGTTCTTCTATTAATCCTCTTTCACACGGGGAGCTAGGCGTGTAAAAATCACACGCTTAAAAAACATGGGGCTATTAGAAACAATGGTTTTCTATGGGAACGTTCAAATAAAGGAATCAGAACATTCCCATAGGAAACCATTGGTTCTAATAGCCACGTGATTTTTAAGCGCCTAGCTCCCTTGTGAATGAACCCTAAGGCCTCGTTCACACGGGCAATAAAATCATGCAAGATGAAAAAAATCCCAGCTAGCGCTGCAAAAACTATATGACTGGACGATTTCCCGCTGTCAAGTCCCAAGCTTAATTATCGGTAAAAATGCCCATTCACACGATTGGGAGCTGCGTGTTATAGCCAAAAGGTGCTGCAGTTCTGGGTGGAAAAGAGAGATGGACAGCCCTGGGAAAACCCTCTTCTCCGTGGTGCTTCCCTTTATTTCAGCGGAGCTGGAGGAATCCCCCAGCAGAGGCGAGATCAGTGTTTTCCTGCAAGTTTAGGACTTGACCGAGGAAAATCGTCCATTCACGTGATTTTTTTTTTGCTCGCAGAATTTTTGTGCGATTAGGTCCCTCATGTGAACGAGCCCTTAACATCCGAAAAACTGAAAAGAAGGAATGCAGTAAAGTTGATTTTCCTGAGACTTATCTTTTTTCAGTTTGCCTCAGTTTCATTTGGAGTCTGTTTTTTGATGGAAGGTAAAGACTGAAGTGTGGGCCTTTTTTAAAATTTTCTGTCCAAAAAAATGGAAACCATACAGAATGAAGTATAGTTTTTTATTCTTTTCATTGTACTCAATGGTTTACTGACAAACAGAAAGTATTCCGTTTGAATCCATTGGTTTTCCTTTAATGGATTCTTTAAATCACACTACGCATGTGCAGTTATAAAGCTAAAGCTTAAGGGCTTTCACAGATGAGCGCATGCGCTTATACGTTCACAGCAACAGAAAGTATTTGTGCATGAACTAGGTTTGGAAATGGCCCTAAACGGGCTGATACGTGCGTGCTAGCATGTAGTACTGTAACTTCTGTGCTTGAAATGCCAGTTCACAGGCACTTATTACTCCCTTTCCGTGGAATAGATTGGCTACTTGATGCCAAATTAGGGCCAGCTGTATCTTTTTCACAGTGTCACTCCCTCCCCATCCCTTTTGCCATAGACTACTAAGGGCCTATCTACTCTCACACGTAGAATTTGTGTGTGAGAAACACACTCTTAGGGCTTATTCACAGGAGCGTATATCGGCTGCTGTTTTCACAGCCGGCCGATATACGCTACCATCTGAGCTGTCTTCCCTGTCCCTCACCGTCTCTCTGCCTCTCTCCTCAACTCCGGCTGTTTGCAATGGGAGGGGACAGGACGGGGGGGGGGGGGGGGTAAGCTCCTGCCCCTTGTCCGCAGCCAGCAATGAGAGGGGCAGGATGTGAGAAAATCATAGCACAGTACATGCGATTTTCACGCGCACGAAAATCACGTTTAAATAGGAAAAATATTAAAAATCATGCATGAAACTCACATGTATATGGAAGTGCAATGCGATTTTTAACTTGCCCATAACAAATGATGAAAAATAGGGCATGCTGTAGTTTTTCCATCCTGTAGCATAGCTGCGTGAGAAAGATCACAGGTAAATAGACACATTTAAAAGAATGGGCGCTATTTTAATGCAACTTTTGTGCGTTTCACACAAAAATGTCAACGTGAGAAATGCATCGAACTCACATGAAAATCGTGTTTATATGCAAGTGGGATGGAATTTTTTTTTCTTCGCTCCCGTAGGAAATAGTGGTCAATTTTGTTAAAAACAGGACATGCTGCACTTTCCTGCTCTGTTACCCAAATTGCTCCCGTTTGTAAGAGGATAAATGAGGTGATGGCTTGTGACTCCCTTCCATAATACAATATATTAAAGTGACTCTAAACATGGAGCTCCTTCCAAATCAGCATAACTACTGTATATCTGTAAATACTACACTGAGTTATGTTAATATTTATGCAACCTTCATGTATTTCTTCCTTGAAGGAGATCCTACTTAACCAGCCACCCACCAAACCATTAAGAAGAAAATTCCATCCCGAAAACCAAGTGCTGGAAAATCATGACTTGTCCTCGGCATCAAGCGTGACCTCATCTGCTACATCCTTGAAGTCGCATCATGCTGTCCAAAAGTATGTTAACCGTGAATATAACGTGTATTTATAAATATCAGTGTTATTTCCCTGGCTTATGATGTGCTGGGCACATGAGAATTCCTACCCTGCAGAATACTGACCTCCACTAAACCATAAATAGCTGGCTTCATAATGACTCCCCACTGTGTCTCCGTTCAGTCTGCAATGTAACCAATGCTGATATTAAACAGCATCTACACCTAAGGGCTCATTCACATGAGCGTGAAACTCACGCCGAAGTTAGCCCCCCAAAAATCGCAGCTAACTGCATGAAAAATAGGGTGAATGGACATTATGAAGACACAAGCTTAATTAGCGGTGAAATTGCCCATTCACACTATTGGGAGCTGCGTGGTGCTTCAAAAAAGCGCTGCTGCTCCCGAGGAACCTCTTTCTCTGCAGGGCTTCCCTTCATCTCAGCGGGGCTAGAGGGATATCCCCTGCATTGGTGAGACCAGGGTTCACCTGCAGGAGAGAATAAGGGATTCCCAGACTGCTGGGGATTTCCTAATTCTCCCCTGTAGGTGAACCTATGTCTCGCGCTGCTGGGGATATCCCTCCAGCCCAGCTGAGATGAGGGGAAGCCCTGCAAAAAAGGAGATTCCTCAGGGGCTTTCCTTCATCTCTCTCTCTCCCTGCTATGGAGTGATTCCCCTGTAGTGGTGGAAAAAGAGGTGGAGGGGCTATATGGCTTTCCCGAGTGTGGGGAAAGAGAGGGCATCGCGAGAGGGAACCGCCCTCTTACCCTGCCCGCTATTTCTCTTTGCTATGGGGGAATCCTTGGGAGAGTCCCTTTAGCCCCGCCCTCTCTTTGTTGCTTTGCACCACCTCTCTCCCCGCTACAGGGCAATACCCTCATAGTGGGGAGAGGAAGAGTGCTATAAAGAGATGGCAGGGCTAGAGAGGCTCTCCTAGGGATACCCCCATAGCAAAAGAGAGAGAGGGCGGACGAGAGGGCGGTTCGCTCTAACCCCACCCTCTCTCTCCCTGCTCTCAGGGAAGCCCCATAGCCACTCCCCCTATATTTTTGCAGGACCAAGTTTTGACATGAAGTAAATTTCAGTCTATGGGTAGTAGTCTACCTACCCTTACGGTAATTTTTTGAGCATAAATGGTTTTCAGGAGTTTTCCCAATATATATATATATATATATATATATATATATATATATATATATATATATTATTTTTTTAATCAATTTTTATTGAAAAGTTTTTGTATACATAACAAACAAAAACCGTCAAGTAGGGCAGACAAAGGTACAAGTATTGACAGTAAACATCAAATCCTTACTCACATCATAATACCGAAGTCTCCCCATCTTACCGGCCAACCAACAAATAACTATATGCTGTTAAGGTTAACATCTTCTGCGGGAGAATCCCGAAACAGGGTCAGCCGAGAACACAGTAATAACGACCTAAATTGTAGACAAGACAGACAGGGGGGGAAAAAGAGGGAGGGGGTTGGAAGGGGGGCGGGGTTGCTAATTGTACTGCTCAAAGGTGGGGAAAGAGCCACACCCGGATAAAACCGGGAGATGCTATGTACACAATTCCAGTCTGCGTTAGTTAGGACATATGCACGTTTGCGCTAGAGTTGAGTCCCCCATCCACGGAGTAGGGCAACCATAGCGCAATTCCGTTTCTTTAGCCGGAGAAGAGGCACACCAACCGCATTTTACTCTATTTCGCCTCTGATTAACCTCCAGGGGTACCAGATTTTGTGGAACGTCTCATGTGAACCTCTCGTCCAACTAGAGAGTTCTTCTAAATTCATGAGAAGATCCACTTTATCTTTCCACATACAAATAGTGGGGGGGTCTAGCTGACGCCACTTAAGTGGGATGAGGAATTTCGCAACGTCAATGAGAAACGCAATTAATTTATGTTTTAGGGGATGAAAAGTCGCTGTAGGCTTCCAAAGGAGAACCACCTCAGGGGAGAGGTCCAAACCCGGAGATAACTTTTTCAACACAGAACCGACATCATTCCAGAAAGGTCTCAGAGAAGGGCATTCCCACCAGATATGGAGGAACGACCCAGTATGCGAATCGCACCTCCAACATTTATCCTGCGAGGCCAATTTGTGATCATATAACCATTGATGGGTTCTATACCACCTCACCAATAACTTGTAGTGCGACTCCTGTGAGGTGACACAAGGGGAAAACCCATATGCTGTTTTCAGTATGAGCCGCGTTTCGCTAGGAGTGAGAGAGATCCCCAGCTCCTTTTCCCAGGAAGTGATAAAAGTGGGATTTGACAGAGTAGCAGGAGCAATGAATTGTTTTCGAATAAATGACATCTTTTGCTAGGGTTTTTTACAGCTAATGTAGTCTCGAAAATAGTTAGAGGGCGGGGAGCTTTATGAATCTTCAAAAAGTCTGCAATTGTTTTGTTTACGTGAGCTAGGGCAAGGAATGAGAGGTTGTGGTTAGGGAGCAGCTCCGCAATTATTGCAGAGGTGGGTTCGTGGGCCATAGAATGGACTTCCGAGATAGTCTTATTTTTAAATAACAGCCAAGCACTGATTGAACAAGCGTCCAGCCTAAGACCCAGAGTTCTGTATAATGCGCACATTGGAGTGAGAGGCGAGGGGCAGGGAGCTAGGGAGTTTCTAAATTTATTCCAGGTCTCGAAAGTCCCTCTAAGCAGTGGGTTGCGCACACCTCCACTTCGGACCTTCACTGTGGGGAACCACAGATCTTGTAGAATGGTAGGGCCATATGACCCTTTAGCTAACATAAATGGGGGTACTTCTCTTTAGTATAGTGCACTGTTGTCTCACACTCATACTTGTACAAATGTCACTTACTTGTTGTCACCCCTAGGAGACTGATCTGTATGCAGGCCGAGAGGATTCTTATATAGTTAGCGGTCACAAAAGGCAGTTTAATTTTTTTATTTATAGCCTCAATTAGTATAAAAGGTAAATGCTCCAAATCGTTATGCTGCTGGTTTCTTGGGGAGAAATAGTAATGATATGTTGATTTTAAGGCACATGCCACAATCTGTATAGAATTAAAGGGGTTGTGTGACCCTATGAAACTTTATTGCAAACAGCTGACAATGATATAAAGTAACAAAAGGCATAGTATTCACCTTGTTGTTCATGTGCCAAGTGCTGCCTTTCTCTTCCGTCAGTCTCTCCTCACCTGGACACAGCGATGACATGTCATGTGACCACTGTAGCAAATAAGTGATTGCAGTGGTGACCACAGTGGTGCAGACACATCACTGCTGCAGGTAGTCATTGGCTTCTGTCATTACTGGAGTGCAGGTAAATAGACGAGCACAGACCAAGGAAATGTCATGGGAATGGCAGAAGATTGCTAAGGAGAAGATTTAGGCTAATTTCACATGGGCGAGTGTGATAATGGGCTGTGGATCAACAACATGCAATTTCCCAGGGAAGTAGTGGAGTGTCTCCCATTGTTTTCAATGGGAAACCTGGTATTGCATCGCAGTTGCGTGCACCTAGCATGTGGTGCGATGCTCCCGCCGGCCCCTATTAAAAACAGTGGGTAATGTGATGCAAGGGCACGCCCAAAGATAGGACATGTCACGATTTCTTTCCCGTGGTGCGATGCGGGAAAAAATTGCTCATGTGTTAAAACCCCTTTAAATTTAATTTAATACATAAATAAGTGCTACAAACATGCAAATGATTATATGGCACACTATTGGTATTATAAATGCTGATATAGTATCATTTCCAAGTTACAGGTAATAACATTGTCATTGCTGGCGTCGGCTAAGCACTGAAAATTGTAAATTGCCTATAAAAGAAGAGCTAGACAAATCTGAAATATTCTGTAAATATTGAGATCGTTTTAGGATATCAGATAATACTGGCAGAAGGAATTCCGTCTGTCACTGGCACCAGAGTGAAAGATTGTTGTATGTGATTAATTCACTTGTTTACACATTTTAAGAAATGTATCACATTGACTTTTCAGTGATTCTATTAACACTCCCATGACTATAGTATATTGGGCAGCGGCTCAATCGTTAGCACAATTACCTTGCAACGTTGGGGTCTTGGGTTTGGCATGTACATATGCATGAACTTCATCATAGTACTCTGGTCACCCACTGAACTTTAAAACACACATGCACTCCAAATACGTGCTTGACTTTCCATGAAATTGGCTAGTATTTGTGAGACAGTTAAATTAAAACATGAATGACGCAAACCTTTATAACATAGTGTGTTACATTGTCTGTTAGGCTGAAGGGAAACAATGTTCATCTAATTCAGCCTAAACGTTCTAGTTCATCTACCGGTAGTTTATCTAGTTCAGCATCTGCCTTGTGCTGCAGATTACATTAATGCTACCCTATTTCCCCCAAAATAAGACCTACCCTGAAAATAAATCCTAACCTGCTTTTTCTGGATTTTTGGGGAGGCTTAAAATAAAAGCCCTACCCCAAAAATAAGCCCTAGCTGCATTACATGAAAAAAGAAATACATTAACTTGCAGGCTTGGTCCAGGTCCCTCCCACTGCTCTCTGCAGCTCCAATGCACTTTTTCTTGCAGTCCTCAGCCGCCCACAGAAGATCATTTCCTGGTTACAGGATTAATAAATCCCACCTCCAGAAAGCTCTGGCTGCGATTGGTTCATCGAACACTCCATTGATTGGTTCTTCGACTGCTACTCAGCCAATCACAATCTTCATGTTCTGGAGGCGGGATTTATGAATTGGCCAATCAATGCCATGGCTCAGCCAATTCATAAACTCCGCTTCCACAACGTGATAGCTGTGATTGGTTCTTCGACTGCTGCTCAGCCAATCAATGCAGCACTCAATGAACCAATCACAGCCATGTGAACTAGTGTGTTTAGCGCTGGGGCTCGTGCAAATATGGAGTGTTCACAGCTGGCTGCAGTGAAATAAGGCCACAGCCCTGAAATCCCTCGGTCGTCAGAACAACTTTACCCTTTGGTGAGCACACCATACTGTTTTTACGTCCTGGTTTGCTGGGCTTTAACCCTTTGCAATCCAATTTTGGATTGAGCATTTCTTTGTGTTTTTTCTCTTTCTGCCATTATACTCGCTTGTACAATGGCACAATCTGCTGGCTAGAGCCAGTACTGCGGTATGTGACATGCCAGAGAGTCCCCCAACAACAGAGCGGCCAGTAATATACAGTAAGAATACCATGCTGGACGTCTTCCGACATCGGAGCTGTACAGGCTTCAATTAGAATGTCTTCAGACGTCAGACAGTGGATTGGAAAGGGTTAATCCCCAAGGCCATAAAAACATGCTTCCTCTGGGGATTAAAGCCCAGCAGGCTGTGGATGTTACAGCTCCATGCTGATGGTTACCGGAGTTAGACCACAACCTGGAGCTGTCATGGGGGGCCGCAGGAAGCTTTCCCCAGTCACACCATCGCCGGTATTAAAGTGAATGAAAAGTTAAAGATTTAGCTCCCCTCACAGATCCGATCCATAAAGGGAGCTAAGGTTACTCACCCCCGATCTCCGTGATGTCCCGCAGCATTCATGTCTTTCAGGACCTACACGCCAGACATCATTATATCACACGCAGAAATATAAAAACTCCCTGCTACCAGCTAGTATGAGTAGCTGAGAGCAGAGAGCTGTCACTGGGAACCGCTGTATGCGTGTCATGGTCACATGATCGCTGTTATCCAATGGATAACAGCAATTATGTAAAAATAAAAAAGTGTAAAAGAAGAAGAAAAAAAAGTTGGGGAGATGAAATTACGTATCTAAGACTCCCGAATTTATCCGCGTACCTTACCCCGGCCTCTGCACACGTGCCTGTTGCAGCATGGCGGACACATGTGCAAAGGCAGTGGATTGCCGGGGTAATTAAAAATTTCCCCACACCTGGTTATCAAACATTGCCGAGAGCCTGGAGATTTCATGAGGGGCTGCGGTACGCAGTCCTTGGTCACGTGATCACCACTATCAAATGGATAATGGCGATCACATAAAAGTAAAAAAAAGTTAGTTTCACCTCCAGAAATGGATCCGATCCGTTAGGTGAGGTGAAATTACTTACCATAGGCCTCCGGTGATGTCCCCAAACAGGATCCTTATCCGTGGACCCTTACCCAGCTTTGGCGCAGATGCCTGTCTCTAAAATGGTGGGCGCAAGCGCAGAAGCTGGGGTGGGCACAGGAAATTTAAAATCTCCTTGTTATTAAGGGTAGCCGAGAGCCTGGAGCAGTAACCGAGGTCCGCAGTGAGCGGTCTCCGATCACGTGATCCCCGTTATCCAATGGACAATGGCAATCACCTAAAAGTTAAAAGCCAGTTGAAATTTGATGCTCCATTCGGTTTGGGCCCCATTGTGCATCCAGACAGAAGAGCCACAATGGGTATGTTTCTGAACACAGGACAAACAGTGGTGTCCATTTTGGGGTGAAAGTCTTCATTCCTATGTATGCTGTATGAAAAAAAACCTTTTTAAAATGACACAACTGCTAAAAAAATGAAAATCGTAATGTTTTCCTTCTGCTTTGCTTAGATTCATGCAAAAACTGCAGGATGAACATACGCAGTACACCCCTAGATGGATTTTTTAAGGGGTTTAGTTTTCAAAATGGGGTGATTTGTTGGGGTTCTCTGTAGTTTTGGCCGCTCAAGGGCTTTACAAGTGGGCAATGGAGCCTAAATCACCTTCAAGTAAAATGTCTGTTCTGAAAGCCACCGGCTGCTCCTTTCAGTTTGGGCCCCGTTGTCCATACGGATATAAGATTAGGGCCAAAATGGGTATGTTTCTGAACACAGGACAAACAGAATATCCATTTTGGGGTGCAAATCCTCATTTTCCTGTGCACTATTAAAAAAAACCCTGTTTTTAAAATGAATATGAAATTTTATTTTTTCTCCTCTAAATTGCATAAAGGCCTGAAAAGAAACTGTGAGGTCACAATACTCACGACCCTCCTCAGTGAATACATTAAGGGGTGTAGTTCTTAAAATGGGGTCATTTGGGGGGGGGGGGGAATATATCATTCTGACACCTATGAGCCTTTGCAATCTTGGCTTGGTGTAGGAAAACAAAATGTTCCTCAAAATGGTGATAATTAATGTTAAATTTCTATGTCTCCTAAATGGTTAAAATAAAACGAAAGTTTTTGAAATGTGCGCCCAAAATAAAGTAAACAGATGGAAATATCTATCTCATCAAACATTTGTACAGTATGTTTTCACATATTTGAGATACTGCAGTTGAAAATGTGAAAAAAATAATTGTTTCAAGATTTTCCCAATTTTGGCACTTTTAATAAATATTCACAAATTCTATCGGTCTATTTGTACCACCTAAATGAAATACAAAATGCGGCGAAAAAACAATGTCAGAATCATTTGGATATGCAAAACCTTTACAGAGTTATTCTATGTTAAAGTAACACATGTCAAATTTCCAACATTTGGCCTGGTCATTAAGGCGCAAATAGGCTAGATCATTAAGGGGTTAATGACTTTTAAATGCCTCTAAAGGCACCTGTCATTCTTTAGCAGCACTTGCCTCTGCTGAACTTCCTTCCCCTCCTCTTTTTCGGACAGCTCCCATAAAATCCCACTGGAGTCTATAGAGCCACCTGCGTTGGTTCATCAAAAATGTGTTTGTCTGAAGGAGCCCATGACAAACCATTGGTACTAATGGATGTGATTGTTTGACACTCCTACTTACTGTCAAAATAACACTCTTGTGAGGCCAAATAGTGGAATTTCTGAAGCAGATTTTCCTTTGACGATGCTGCAGATCTACACTAACTCCAATTGGGCTAATTTGAGTATGCTTGCAGATTTTCCAATGCAGATTTTGCATCAATTTTTTTTTTCATTTAACTCAATGGGATAGTAAAATAACATGGACTCCGATAACGATGTTGGTGGCATGGAATCAACTTCAGAAGCCAAGTAAAAAACTCAACGTGAACAGGGCCTTGGACAAGAACTCTATCAGTTGGAAGCCAAATATTTTAGTACAATATTCAACACTAATTTTTGTTACCAAACATTAAATAGTTTGGGTCGTTAATGGTTACATCTGTGGTAAGTTTAATAAATAAGGGAGTAATACAATGTGCCAAAAAATGGATGTTAGGGCGCATTCAGACGACCTTATGGTTTTCACGCCCAGCCGATATACGGCATCTCTCTCTGCAGGGTGAGGAGGCTGGAAGAGCCGGGAGCAGTGCTCTGAGCTCCTGCCCCCTCTCTGCCTCTTCTCCACCCCTTGCACTATTTTCAATGAGGAGAGGCGGGGTGGGCGGAACTAATTCCTGTAACTTACCCCGCCCCCTTTCATTGCAAATAGTGCAGAGAGGTGGAGAGGAGGCAGAGAGGGGGTGGGAGCTCAGAGCACTTCTTCCAGCCTTCTTCCCCTGCAGAGAGAGACGCCGTATATCGGCCGGCGTGAATACCCGGCCGATATACGGTCGGCTGAATAAGCCCTTATTATATCAAGGATGTAATTGAGTTACTTTAGATGTAGGTTCCCAAGTAATTTATTGTTATATGTACAGAATATGCCATAAGGCCTCTTTCACACTGGCAACAGCGATTTTGCCGCCAGAAAATCGAATCTTTGTTCCCGCGATTTTTCAGTGATTTCGCAGCTTTTTTTCTAGAATATTATCGCATTGTGACTCAAGATTTTTTATCACAAAAGTCAATAAAACTTTCCAATGTTAAAAATGTATTGCATAAAAAAATCGCAAGTTCATGCGATGCGATAAACAAGGAGGCTCCATAGGGAAACTTGGCCTACAAATAAAAAATATTGATTTTTTTTTTCTTGCAACATAGCATTAGTCAAAACATAGCTAATGTGAAGGAACCCATTGAAAAGCATGGGCTTCACAAACATGCGCTTTCTTGCGCTATCGCACCGCGTCCTTCTAGTCTGTCCTAATGGGGACTGGTTTAAAGGGGTTGTCCAAGTCTCTAAAAGCAGCGCCCCACCTGTTTACGTGCTGTACCTGCAGCTCAGCTCCATTAATGTGAATAGGACTGAGCTGCAGTACCACCCACAAACCTGTGTATACGAGATATGGCACTGCGTTTAGGGGAAAGCAGCTATATTTTTCTAATCCCAGACCTTTTAACTAACCTCATAGCAACTGCTGAGTTTGCCTCTTTTGTACAAGTCCCCCGGATTACCTCAAATATCTAACCAGGAATAATATTTAGAGGTTTATTTCATTACATCATCAGTGAATGGAACATTCCTAAAAACAGATAACTGTAACTAAAGTTGGGCTTGCCTGTTAAATCTGTTCTGCAGATTCTCCCTTCTCTGTAAATACATGTCTACATTAAAGAGACGATGAAAGAAGAATATATTGATATTGCATGTAACAAGCTTTCCTATTTTATGGCACAGCGAGATACACTTGTGGCCATTATGTCTCAAACTCATTGGAACATTTTAACCCTTTCCTCCTAACCAATCAGTAAGCTGTAGGCAGCGGTAGATGTGCTGACCAGCACTTTCAGTTACTGCTAGAGCACACCATCCTCATCTGCTAGTAACCTAGTTTAATCCAGGGAACAAAAAGCCTGATTATTGCCAGTTATCCCCGTTCTAGGAAACAGACACAGTTTTTATCCCTTCGACTATTGCAGCCATTAGCTGAAGTGTGAGATGCTCCATTGAATGTGTGCAAAGCATATCTGCAATGAATAGATGTTGCATCATAGGCAGGCTGTGTTAACCAGGATGCTGACTGGGGCATAGCCCAGTGATTAAAACTGTTAAAGCCCTGCAAATAAAGCCGCAGACTCAGCAATGTCATGGAGCAGTTCTTAAATGAAATGAAAGAAGGGGACGTGCGGCGCTTACTGGGGCTGTAAACCGTAACTGAGCGTCGACCAAAGGTGAAGATAATGACTGATTCTGGATCAGTAAGAAACCTTGTTACTGTCGTAGGAAAGATGTATTGCTGTGGCAATGATCTCATCTTGACTGGATGCCACTAAGTCTAATGTATTCCATTTATTACAAGTATTTAATAATATTCTCGCTTGATTCAGACATCGCTATCTTTATTGCATCTACTACAGACAATGGAAAGTTCAGGACAAGAGGGAGGGGACTGATTTTGTTCACCACATCAATGCATTGGCATAACATTTGGCATTGTACTCCGGGGTTGTGGCCCATGTATTGTCAGATAATTATTTACAGATGCTCGGGTGGGTGTGTGGTCCTCTGGAAAGAGGGGATTTATCTTTGGACTGGTTTTTATGTACTTATCCTTTATTTTAGGCAACCTTCCAAGCAGAAGAAAGCTATCCAGACAGCCATCCGTAAAAACAAGGAAGCCAATGCAGTGCTGGCCAGACTGAACAGTGAACTCCAGCAGCAACTCAAGGTGAGGAACGCACCCCCATTTTATTTTAATTTGTGAAAATTATTTGTTGTTTCTGTACTAATTTTACAATTTTTTAATAAAATAACCTATGAGTTAGGAGCCACTCTGAAGGCCTTATTCACATGACCATATATGCGCAGATGTTTAGCTGTGTCTAAAAATCGGGCAAAAGTCGCAACCATCTGAAGCATTGGAATCCAACGTGTTCATCCAGATAAATGATTTTTAGGGCTTATTTACACAAGCCTATATCGGTCGGGTTTTCACGCCCGGCTGATATATGCTCCCATCTAAGCAGTTCTCCCCTTCCTTCCCCCTCACTGGCTCTCTGCCTCTCTCCTTCAGTCTGGCGTTTGCAATGGGAGGGGGCGGGAGGGGGTGCAGCTAAGCTATGACCCGCCCACTCCCATTGCTGGCTATGGACAATGGGTGGAGAGGGGGTGGGAGCTTAGCTCTGCCCCCGTCCCGCCCACTCCAATTGCAAACTGCTCAGAGGAGGGGAGTGAGGCAGAGAGACGGTGAGTGGGAGGGAAGGGGAGAACTGCTCAGATGGGAGTGTATATCGGCCGGCCGTGAAAACCTGACCGACATATGCTCGTGTAAATAAGCCCTTAGACATGTAAAAAAATTGCGCTGGCAAAAACAGCACATAGACGATCGTTTTAGTGTTGCCCTATCTATGGTACAGTGGAAACTCCTGTACACTATGGGAGCTGAAAAAAAAAGAGGGAAGGCAGTTTAGCAGCGTCCAACGTTGGGGAAAAGATGACAGCTACCTCTCTTTAACCCTTTCCAATCCACTGTCTGACCTCTGAAGACATTATGATTTAAGGCTGTACAGCTCCGATGTTGGAAGACGTCCGTCGGGGTTCTCTTACTGTATATTGCAGCCTCTCTGCTGTCGGAGCGTATCCAACGTGTCACCTCATGCAGTACTGGCTTTAGACAGTAGATAGCGCCATTTTATAATGGCAGAAAACGAGTAAGCCCCCTAGGAAAACCAGGATACAAATTGGATTAGAGAGGGTTAAGCATTAGTAGTCATTCCGAGGATTTCTTTTGATCGAGGGATTTGCGTGATGCAGCATATTTTTTTGCCGATACACTGCAGCTGCCCATGTAAATGGCAAAATATCCGCGACTGAAGATCAGGACTTGATTCTTCATCCATGCGATTTTACAGCACGTATGGGCGACCATAAAAACGCATACGGTCATGTGAAGGAGCCCTAATAGTGATTTTAGGGGACTGCAGAACTATCAATTTTCTAACACAGTGAGAGCATTTGAATTGATTAGATATTCAGAAGCAGAAGTCTCCAATAGTAATAATAAAAGGAACAATACGTCAATGCCTCATGGCTGTATCTAATTAAAGCCCCATTTACACGCAAAGATAATCGCTCAAAATTCGTTCAAAAGATAGTTTGAGTGACAGTTTTGAGCGATCATTTTGCATAAGCTACTAATGAGCACTAATTGCCATTAGTAGCTTACTAGTTTCATTTGCATGTATTTAGAGAACAACAGGTGGACTGCTCTCTAAATACATCTCCTTTGTTCAGCCACGGGCTGTACACTGAGTTCAACATTTTCAGCATTCCCCGTGGCGAACTCAGCGTGCGGTCCCTGCTATCGGAGACAATGGATTTTATGCTGACTTGAATTCAGCGATGAATGAACAAAAAAAAGAGAAAAGAACACACAAAATTTCATGGCCACATAACGGGAGAGAACTAAACCACTGATTTCATTGGTTTCATTTTCACCAGTTCTTTCTTGGCTGTTAATTGCACGGCCAAGAGAAGATAGGACTTGCCCTAATTCCGCTCGTTCTGGCTCAACTACACTCTGTGCCTCCGATCGTAGTTGCGCCCACGCTTGTCTAAATAGACACTGATATCATACATAAATATGCAGTGTATATGCAGCTTTTCTACATATTTGCTTAGTATTTACCCATTGATTTAAGTAGGCTATTACGGTGTGTAATACACACCAAGATCGGACATACTGTGTTTTATTTATACAGGACTGCAACTCACTTGAAAAAAACGCAGCTGTGAATGAACACATTGAAATTAATGGGCTCTATTCACTGCGTAATACTTTACATATTTATGCTGGTGTGAATGAGCCCTAACAAACAAAAATAAATAGAGTTTATTGAAAACCGCTATGAGGCAGCGTGCTATGTCACCCCGTATTGCGCAAATTCCTCAGGAATTCAATAAAATCTATTTCATTTTTCTTTTGAGCTGTAGTTATGCTCCTACTTGCTTTTCTTGGTATTCTCAGTTATAATGGAGTGCTATTAGTGACTCTCCTTAATATGGTGGGTCGGGCGGATGGGGACAGTAAAAGTTGATTGACAATGTGCCCAGCCGCGTGTCGCAGATGCCGTGTTTCTTTATATGAATTGACGTAATCAATCATGTAACAAAACAAGGATGTGTTGCAGCATTCCCTAAAAATAGTTAGTTCTAGAACATATGAGCTCACATTCATTAAGATTGGTGTTTTCCAATAAAAGGTGCATGACTGTTAGTAAATGTGGTGCATTTGGGACTGCGTGAAAGTCAGAAGATGTAATCTGCATAGATTTACACCAAAAATGCCTGATTTTTCTGGCATAATACATTTCTCACAAACTTGGAGACCACGCCCACTTTACTTACCATGCCCACTTTTCGGTTATTTTCAGCTCTTGGCAAGTACTGTGTAAAACGTGTATTTCTTGTGCAATTTTGGCGTGATAATATGCAACAGTTGTTTGCACAGTTTAGATCAAAAACTATTGGAAAATACTTCAGAAATATGGACCATAAAACTTTTAAAGATCCCATTTATTACTATGTGAAATCTTTGTGCTACATTTTAGTTCTACATGAAAAAAAACGGAACAAATAACGGAACACACCCTGTATTCAGTGTATTTAGTAAGAAGAATCCCTAATTCAATAAGCTCCCTCTTGTGGTTGCCACCAGCTGACAGGATGTTGAGTTGAGGTCTATGACAGATACCATACAGGCGTTAATAGTACTTCCTTTGATTGGGCATAACTGTGCTTCTTTCTGTGTTAGGCAAGTCATAGACTTGTAGTTAGAAGTATGTATTACACGTGAGAATGACTGTCCTTCGTCTTGTACTTTGTAGGAAGTCCATCAAGAGAGGATTGCCTTGGAAACCCAACTGGAGCAGCTCCGTCCTCTTACCGTGTTATGACCTTTGGCCCACCGGACGATGTGGCAGCCCCTGTACACGGATATTCTACTGTGCACGCATCTAGTAGCCTGGTTGTCATTCTTGTTGTCACTGTATATTCATGGTGCTGAAGTTAGTTACTTTTGGAAGGAGACTCTGTGTTTGCCATTTCCATGGTTTTCAAACACAATAAACTAAGTATGTTTTAAAGGCACTTATTTTAGCTAATGTACTACAACTCATTTTGCATCTTGATTTGTACGAGTGCACATGGACCAAGTAGCCTGCTTATCTGAAGGTTGATGGACATCGAATAAGACGCCAAAGTTGCAATGAAGCACATCCATTCTCATACCTAGATCTGTGGGGACTTCAATGAATGTAAAGCTGATCATTATATAAAAATCCAGCGGAATTAAGTGCTTTCTTGTAAATGTTTGAATTCAAATTGGGTCTGTCTTTATTTTATCAGATACAGGACGTCTAGTAATGCAGTTATAGGGGCAGCACAAATACATGTGCAAAGAAAGCCAAGAGTACACCTGAAAGATTATTTCCTGTACTGTAGATGAGGGAGCTCCATCATAATGGCTTATGCCAATTTTGCTACATTACTTGTGCCTGCTTAGTTGAGTTTCCACCTTAGAGTAGAGTGGGCGCCATTCACATCATGTTTCGGACATACAACTGAATCATACTTTATTTTCCTGCCTGGAAAAATGGATTATCTGCTGTATGTAACAAAAGAAAATTCAAAAGTGTAGCAATATGGTTGCATTCATCTGATATTGACTTTTATTGCAAAATAAATGTATACGTTTTTGGGTGATATTGGATGGTGCAGCAGCCTACGCTTTCTAATACTGTCAAAACACATTGTGTAAAGGGGTGCTATTGGCAAAACCCTTCCACAAAGTTATCTGAAAAATCTTATTGGGGCATACATTGTAAATATACAGTTTCTGTCCTGTGGAGACACAGAAAAACAAAATATCTTCTCCTGAGCACCACCTGTATTTAAAAGGAATCTGTTGAACATGTGATCCACTCTTTGGGTAGCATGGTATAGAGCAGGAGCTGAGCAGATTGATATATAGTGTTGTGGAGAAACAATTGTATAACTTGTATTTTATTACTAATCTCTATTTATTCTGGACTTTGGAGTTCAGTGAGCGGTCTTGACAGCCTTCCGATAGAATTTTACATTAAGAGATAGCTATCAATCATTGAGGAGGAGTGACCACTTGACTCCTTAGTGTCACATCTGCTTCAAACGTGCAATAACTGCAAATGGGACTTACGAGCAGACATCCAATAACAAGTAACAAACACAAAAACACTTACTTAAAATACCAACACACATAAGCAATTTGAATAGCTAATGTATGTACGAAGTATTGGTTCATATTTTATCCAAGATACTTAAGCTCACGAGACCACAAAAGGGTCCTCATTTTCTTATGAGTCCCTACTCTAACAAAACAACTAAAACCACAGGGAGTCTTGCCTGCAAGCGGGGTGATCGTCCCAATAGGGACGGCCCCACGCTGAAACCTAAGGGCTGGAGAATGCCACACCCAGCTAGCTAAATCATTCCACACCTGTGGAAGTGTGCTCCTTGGAACCCATAAAACTACAGGTGCCAGGAGAACAATGTGACAATAAGGTCATTTGAAAGAGCAGCAGTTTATTATTAAATATAAGTTATACTAAATCTTTCCCCATATAACTATATATCAATCTACTCAGCTCCTTCTTCTCTATAACATGTTGCTAGAAGTTCGGACTGCACTTTCAATATGACAGGTTCCCTTAAAGGGATTCCCCACTTAAATAAAATCTATTCACATATCACTAATTCACTATGTATTGTTCATTGCCATTAAAATAAATTGTTTTTCCGATTTAGAGCTCTGTTATGGATCTCATATTACAAAATTGCTCCCTTTCTCCAAACACTGTTGGTGACAGTTCACGGAGCCATAAAACCATCATCTTCTATCACTATGCTGTCTTAATTATGTGTCAAAAGATTTTTTTCTAAAGTGGAATTCCCCTCTATGCATTCACCATTTTAATGTTATGCTGAAGGGCTACTCTTGTGAAACTTCGACATGTGCTTAAATGGAATGTGTCATTAGAAAATGAACTATTGTGTAAGTTTTTATGTTAGACATATTTTTTAAGAATATTTGGTGAGTTATTTTTCCATTTTCAATGCCACAAATCTGTTTTTGTATCCTACAAACCTTCATTTTTCATACCGACCATTAAGTCTAAGCCTAATAATAGTCTCACACTTCCTGTTCTGCAGAGAGACCTTTTCAGCAGTCATCTCATTCTCAATCCAGGCAAGATTACAATGAGAGGTAATATATCAAGATATAAAACATAGGATCCACCAATCACAATAGATAATGGTTACAGCTCACCTCCTCCCCCTCCCTGTACAGTGACATCTGCAGAGTCACAGAGCATGTCTAAGAACAGTCTACCATAGAAGTCAATCGGTCAGCTCCTGTCCATTGTGTGGATGGCCTATGATTTCTGATGTAAAGTATACTTCTAAACGCCGTTAACTGCAGCTAAGGCAAGATGGCCAGCCCATAGTCATGCACAGAAAGAAGAATTTAAAAAATGTATGTCAGAAAATGAAAAAAGATTTTTAATAATTTAATGTTTCACAATCCGGTTTTAATTAGTAAGAAAAAAATGTAGGTGATACATTCCCTTTAAACTCCTGCTATTCATGTTAAACTGTTACATTTGTCAGCATTTTTGAATGATGTATTACATTTATATAAATATATTTTTCATCAAACAAACCGATGTTATTATACAATATGTAAGCAGGTGACAGAATTCCAGATGCAACATTGTTTCTGGCATATAAAATGAAAATAATGTAATGTTTCAATAAAAGTTTAACATGCACAAAGATATCTGTTGTAAATGGTGTGTGAATTGCTTCAAAACAGGCTTCTAAGGGACTTTTCACACGACAGTATTAGTCAGCATGAAACAAGCAAGCCGCTGTAAATTCCACACAGCTCCCTGTGGATTTTGATGCGGAACTGAAAATTACTTATTTCTGCTAGCAATTCTGCATCAAAATCCGCAATTAGGCTTACAGGTTTTGGAGCCGAATTTGCAGCAGCGGATTAAAGTGTCGATTTGCGTGCAGAATACAGGCTTATTTTGCCTGTGCGAAAGGTCCCTAAAAAGGCAAAAGGCGATTACTCCTGCTTCTTCAATGACTGTGATGTACAAGGGTAAACACTAGAGATGAGTGAGCACACTCATCCGAGCTTGATGCTCATTCGAGCATTAGGGTACTCGAGATGCTCATTACTCGAGACGAACACCACGCGGTACTCAAGTCAATTGCATTTCCAGGAAGGCATGACCACTTCCTGCTGTGACGTGCCAGCCCTCTCCCCCCCACAGCAGTGAGTGGCTGGGCCGATCAGATGACAGCCGAGTACTTAATCCCTTAACGACGGCCCCATCGGGAAACTACGTCCTCAGCAAGTGGGCTTTAATCCTAGAGGACGTAGTTTTATGCATCCTCTTTGGATTAATGCCCACTTGCCTGAGGACGTGACAGCTCCATGCTGTCGGTGCCCGCAGGTAGCCGACAGCATGGAGCTGTCATCCCAGGATGCAGGCAGTCACCCCCGGCATTGCGATCGGCGCCATCCAATGGATAGCGCCGATCGCAATAAAGTCAATAAAAGTGTAAAAAAAGTCAGATATTCAGCTGCCCTGATGGATCGGATCCATCAGGGCAGCTGAAAATACTCACCCGGCTTGTCCGCGGTGTCCCCCGAAGATCGGGTCCTCCCAGACCCGCCGCCGGCCTTCTGCGCATGCGTGCCAGACGATGACGTCAGGCGCATGCGCAGAAGCCCGGGAGCCCCTGGCAAATTTGAAATCTCCTGGCTCCCGGCTCCTGAAGGTAGTCGGGAACCTGGAGATGTTACCGGGGACCGCGGTGATCGCGAAAAAGATAAGAAAGTTTTTTAAAAAGTGTCAGTTTCACCTCCCCTCATGGATCGGATCCATGAGGGGAGGTGAAAATACTCACCTAAGTCCTCCCCGATGTCCCGGGACCCGAAGTCCCCGTCTGCGCATGCGCAGAAGCCCGGGAGCCCCTGGCAAATTTGAAATCTCCTGGCTCCCGGCTCCTGAAGGTAGTCGGGAACCTGGAGATGTTACCGGGGACCGCGGTGACCGCGGTGATCGCGAAAAAGATAAGAAAGTTTTTTAAAAAGTGTCAGTTTCACCTCCCCTCATGGATCGGATCCATGAGGGGAGGTGAAAATACTCACCTAAGTCCTCCCCGATGTCCCGGGACCCGAAGTCCCCGTCTGCGCATGCGCGCCCGATGTCAATCATCGGGCGCGTGCACAGACGGGCTCGAGCCCCGGGAAATTCAAAATCCCTCTGCTCCTGGCTGCCACATGTAGCCAGGAGCAGAGAGATTATATCGGGGACATGATCACTGTTATCCAATGGATAGCAGTGATCATGTAAAGTAAAAAAAAGTGTAAAAAGTGAAAAGAAAAGTGTAAAAAGTAAAAAAAAAAAAAAGTGTAAAAGTAAAAAAAAAGTTTAAAAAAGTTTTTAAAAAGTTAAAAAAGCTTGCGTTTTATCTCCCCCCCACGGATCATATCCGTGAGGGAAGATTAAATGACGTACCTAAGGCCCGCGGATTTATCCGCGGACCTTACCCCAGCGTCTGCGCACGCGCCCATCGCCAAAATGGCAGGCGCATGTGCAAAAGCTGTGGATTGCCAGGATAATTTAAAATCTCCCTGCTTCTGGCTACAAAACTTAGCCGAGAGCCTGGAGATTTCACGGGGGGCCGCGGTGAGCGGTACCTGATCATGTGTTCGTTGCAATGGATAATGGCGATCACGTAAAAGTAAAAAAAAGGTGAAGGTTCATCTCCCCTCCGATGCGATCGTTGAGAGGAGATGAAACTTTTTACCGGAGGCCTGCGTATTTTCACCCCAACGCGATCTTCCTCCGTGAACTTTCCCGGATTCTGCACATGCAACTGCCGGCAAAACACCGGACACATGCGCAGGAGGCGGGGAGCCCAGGAAATGCAAAATCTCCTTGCTCCCAGCGACCAACGGTCGCCGAGAGCCAGGAGCAGTGACCTTGTTGAGCGGTCCCCGGTCACGTGAAAAAAAGGTAGCGATCTACCTTTGGCCGGTCTCACATGACCGGATAGGAATTACATAATACGCAGGTAATACGCAGATCAATCGCATTGGATTACACAATTCCGCTCACATTAGCGGGTCGGAATTGCGTAAGCCACTCGCAGAAAAGAGAACGCAGCAGGTTCTATTTTACTGCGGATATCCGCAACATAGAGCCCATTGTGCTCCATGGTCGTGGATATACCCGCTGCCCATACGCAACTACGTTGTATACGGGCTGCGGGTACCCGCGTCATCGCTAAGCGACGGTGCAGGAAATACAAACAAAAAAAAAGTACTGCGCATGACAGCCTGTGTTAATAGGCAGTTATGCGCAGTACATTACGTGGCCGTACGCAGGGTCATGGCCGGCTCACAGCTGGGATCCGCTGCGGGCCTCCCCAAGCGGATTCCACCTATGGCTACGTGAGCCCGTCGTTATTCAGATCGCTACCTGTAATACGCAATTTACAAGAAGCCCCGGGAACGCTCGCCTTATTGCAGTTCCAGGAACACCTTGTTGAGCATCTTCTGTGTGAGACCGCCGCACTGCATCAAGCTTACGGAGACTCAGAGTGTGCCACTTTTTACACCCCATACCCGCTACTGAGGTCACGAAATGACCCCCAAAAAGCATGAGAGGAGGGGGGATACACGGTTTTATTGCCCCATGTACCCATCCCAACCAGCCTCCGTAATTACCCCTGTCTTCGGAAATACCACACAGTTCACATTACTTTTATCTAAGATTTGGGAAACCCCGAAAAGGGAGCGGAGGGGGGGGGGATATTTTTAGGGAGTCAATTTTTATTCCGTACAAATGAACAATGGGGCCTGGGATTTATTCAGTTGTGCCCTGCAAACCAACGGGTGTTCCCTGCATTATAGGCCTTGCCATGTGTCCTTTAAGTAGATTAGGGCCACAAGGGGTATATTTTTGAACACGGGACAAACGGGGGTATCCATTTTGGGGTGAAGGTCTTCATTCCTATGTACACTGTACAAAAAAAACAGTTTTTAAATTGACAAAAAAATGAAAATCGTAATTTTTTCCTTCTGCTTTGCTTAGATTTATTCAAATACTGTGCGGTCAAAATACGCAGTACACCCCTAGATGAATTAATTAAGGGGTCTAGTATTTAAAATGGGGTCATTTTGGGGGGTTCTTTATCGTTTTGGACGCTCAATGGCTCTACAAGTGGGCAATGGGGCCTGGAATTTATTCTGTTGTACCCTGAAATCCAACGGGTGCTCCTTCCATTATAGGCCTAGCCATGTGTCCTTTAAGTAGATTAGGGCCACAAGGGGTATGGTTCTGAACACGGGACAAACAGGGGTATCCATTTTGGGGTGAAAGTCTTCATTCCTATGTGTGCTGTACAAAAAAAACTGTTTTTAAAATTGATACAACTGCCAAAAAAATGAAGATTGTAATTTTTTTCCTACTGCTTTGCTTAGATTTATTCAAAAATTGTAGGGTAAAAATACACAGTACTCCCCTAGATGAATTTTTTAAGGGGTCTAGTTTTCAAAATGGGGTCATTTGTGGGGGTTCTCTATTGTTTTGGACGCTCAAGGGCTCTACAAGTGGGCAATGGGGGCCTAAATCACCTTCATGCTAAATTTCTGTTCTGAAAGCCGCCGACTACTCCATTCATTTTGGGCCCCGTTGTGCATCCACACATAAGATTAGGGCCACAATGGGTATGCTACTGAACACGGGACAAACAGGGGTATCCATTTTGGGGTGCAAGTCTTCATTCATGTGTGTGCTGTACAAAAAAAGCAGTTTTTAACACGACAGAATTGCCAAAAAATGAAAATCATATTATTTTCCTTTTGCTTTGCTCGAATTCATTCAAAAACTGTGGGGTCAAAATGGGCAGTACACCACTAGATAAATTCGTTAAGGGGTCTAGTTTTCAAAATGGGGTCACTTGTGGGGGTTTTCTATGGTTTGGGGCGCTCAAGAGCTCTACAAATGTGCTATGGGGCCTAAAATGCCTTCAAGGAAAATTTATGTTCTGAAAACCACCGACTACTCCTTTCATTATGGGCCCCGTTGTGCATCCAGACATAAGATTAGGGCCACAATGGGTATGTTTCTGAACATGGGAGAAACGGGGGTATCCATTTTGGGGTGTAAATCCTCATTTTCATGGGCACTATAGGAAAAAAATATGTCTTTAAAATATGAAATTTTATTTTTCCTCCTCTAAATTGAATTAATTCCTGAAAAAAACTGGTGGGGTCAAAATACTCATGACACCCCTCAGTGAATAGATTAAGGGGTGTAGTTTCTAAAATGGGGTCATTTGGGGGGGGTATCTATTATTCTGACACTCATGAGCCTTTGCAAACTTGGCTGGGTGCAGGAAAACAAAGTGTTCCTCAAAATGCTGAAAAGTAATGTTAAATTTGTACGTCCTATAAATGGTTAAAAAAAACACAAAAGTTTTTCAAGTGTGCATTCTGAATAAAGTAAACAGATGGAAATATATATCTTATCAAAAATTTGTACAGTATGTTTGGACATATTTGAGATGAAAATGTGAAAAAATGACAATTTTTTCAAAATGTTTCCAATATTGGTACTTTTAATAAATATACACAAATTATATCGGTCTCTTTTTACAACCAAAATGAAGTACAACATGTGGCGAAAAAACAATGTCAGAATCACTTGGATATGTAAAGCCTTTACGGAGTTATGCTACGTTGAACGACGTATGTCAGATTTCCAAAATTTGGCTCTGTCACTAAGGCGCAAACAGGCTTCGTCACTAAGGGGTTAAAGTGGTCCCGCCCGTGGCTCGCCTCAAACGCATGCTGGCAAAGGTTAGGGATAGTGCTGCTGCTGATATAGGGAAGCTGTTAGAGTAGGATCCTGTCATCAAGAACCCCAACGGTCCTTCTTAGGGTTACTCTTCATATTGTGCATTACTGTTGTGGCTGGCTGGGAGCAGTAGTGCACCAATTTTTTTTTAAGCATCTCGGTCTGTGCAGGCCATTTCAACTATAGCGTTCTCAGTCTGCAGTGTATTATGCAGAGTTTAGAAACAGAGCTGCTTCTATAGGGAAAGTTATACAGTCCTGATCCCCTGTACAAGAACCCCAACGGTCCTTGTTAGGGCTACATCTGACCGTGTGCTTTACAGTTGTGGCTGGCTGGGAGCAGTAGTGCATCAATTTTTGTATTACGCATCTAGGCCTGTTCCCAGCCTTTCGGTAATTGCGTTCTCAGCCTGCAGTGTCCTACAACCAGCTCTCACCATGAAACTGCACTCTAACATTTCCTAGCCTACTGCAAACTACTTCAGTTATACCATTCTATGTCTGCAGTGCATTAGACAGAGGTCTCACCGCTAAACAGTACTGTAATATTTCCTGGGCCACTGCAAAGTATTTCAGCTCTACCGCTGTGCAGAGCATCTCACAATACCCTTTCCTTGGTGGGGTTGAGATAGCCACAGTTACCAGCACTATCCACTGGCTTTAGAGTCTTCTCCCACTCCATACAGTCTCTCTTATCTACAAGTCTCTGCGAGCAGTAAATTACCCCTAGGTATCAGCGCAAGACAGCGGGTTAATTTTTTCAAGTCACAGCATAGAGCCTCCGCTATCTACAAGTCTCTGTGTGCGGTGAATTAGCCACAGTTGTCAGTTCTGTACAGTGGGGTAATTTATTTGGACCCTGCTCTATTCTTAATCTGCCATGATGAGGAGTAGGGGTAAGAGTCGAGGACGCGGATGCGGATGTCCAAGTGAGCGTGTGGGCATAGGCTGAGTTCCTGAGCATGGTAATTCACAGCCAGCTGCTGCGGGATTAGGAGAGAGGCAAGTTTCAGGGCTCCACAGCTTCAAATCACAATTTACGGGTACGCGTGGTAGACCTTTATTACAAACAGAGCAGTGCTAGCAGGTCCTGTCGTGGATGGCAGAAAATGCGTCCAGCAATGTATCGACCACCCAGTCTTCTACGCAGTCCACTACTCCCAGCCTAGGGACTGCAACTCTGAATCCTCTGGCTGCTCCTCCTTCCTCCAAGCCTCCTCACTCCATGAAAATGACATATTCTGAGCAGGCAGACTCCTAGGAACTGTTCTCGAGTCCCTGCCATGAGTGTGAAAAAACGGTTCCTCTCTCACCTGAGGAGTTTGTCATGACCGATGCCCAACCTTTAGAAAGTTCCCGGAGTCCGGGTGATGAGGCTGGGGACACAGTTGTCTATCAGTGAGGTAGTAGTAAGGGCAGTAAGTCTGAGGGAGGAGCGCACAGAGGATTTGGAGGAAGAGCAGCTGGGCGATGACGTAACTGACCCCACCTGGTTTGCTTAGCCTACTGAGGACAGAGCTTCAGAGGGGGAGGCAAGCGCAGCAGTAGCACAGGTTGGAAGAGGCAGTGGAGTGGCCAGGGGTAGAGGCAGGGCCAGAGCGAAGAATTCCCGAACTGTTTCCCAAAGCACCCCCTCGCAGCAAGCCTCCGTGCAGAGGGCTAGATGTTCAAAAGTGTGGATGTTTTTTAGTGAGAGAGGGGACGACTGACAAACAGTGGTATGCAACCTGTGTCGCACCAAGATCAGCTGGGGAGCCACCACTACCAGCCTCACTACCAGCATGCGCAGGCAAATGATGGCCAAGCACCCCACAAGGTGGGGCGAAGGCCATTCACTGCCTCTGGGTCACACCACTGCCTCTTCCTCTGTGCCCCAAGCTGCCATACAGATCCAATCCCCCTCCCAGGACACAGGCATGAGCGCCTCCCGGCCTGCACCCACACACTCACCTCCACCATCCTCCACTCCATCCAGCAATATCTCTCAGCAGAGCGTTCAGCTTTCGCTAACACAAACGTTGGAGCGAAAGCGCAAATACGTCGCCACCCACCTGCATGCACAAGCATTAAACGTGCACATTGCCAAATTATTCAGCCGAGAGATGCTGCCGTACAGGCTTGTGGAAACGGAGGCTTTCAAAAACATGATGGCGGCGGCGGTCCCCAGTCGCCACTATTTTTCCTGGCGTGCCGTCCCCGCCCTACACCAGCACGTGGAATAGTGGAATACCAGCTGCAACATGGACGGTGGAGTGGTAGTCAGCCTCCGCAATACTTTACTTAGGAGTGGGCATGGATGGCAGATATCTGCCAGGTCCTCGGAAACTTTGAGGAGTCTACCCAAATGGTGAGCAACGATGCCGCAACCATTAGCGTTACCATCCCGCTGCTTTGTCTGCTGAGAGGTTTGCTGCTAAGCATAAAGGCCGACGCTTTGCATTTGGAACAGGAGATGGGGGGGTGACAGTATGGCTTGATATGTCTATATCTCAGAGCGTTTTGGTGGAGAAGGAGGGGGAAGAGACAGCTGGCCACACTGCAGAGGGTACTCATGCTGCTTGCCTCTCATCTGTTCAGCGTGTATTGGCTGTGGAGGAGGAGGATCCTGAAAGTCATCTTCCTAGTGAGGACAGCGGTGTGTTGCGTACTGGCACACATGGCTGACTTCATGTTAGGCTGCCTTTCCCGTGACCCTCGCGTTAGACGCATTCTGGCCAACATGGATTACTGGGTGTACACCCATCTCGACCCACGATATAAGGTGAACCTTTCCACTCTCATTGCCGAAGAGGAAAGGGGAATGAGAGTGATGCAATACCACAGGGCCCTGGTGGAAAAAGTGATGCTAAAGTTCCCATCTGACAGTGCTAGTGGCAGAAGACGCAGTTCAGAGGGCCAAGTAGCAGGGAAGGAGCAGGGATCAGGCAGCATGTCCAGCGCAGGCAGGGGAACACTCTCCAAGGCCTTTGCCAGCTTTATGGCTCCCCAGCAAGGCTGTGTCACCACTCCCCTGTCAAGGCTGAGTCGGAGGGAGCACTGTAAAAAGATGGTGAGGGAGTACGTAGCCAATCGTACCACCATCCTCCGTGATGCCTCTGCTCCATACAACTATTGGGTGTCAAAGCTGGACACGTGACACGAGCTTGCACTGTACGCCCTGGAGGTGCTGGCCTGCCCTGCCGCTAGCGTCTTGTCAGAGAGGGTGTTTAGTGCAGCTGGGGGAATCATCATGAATAAGCGTACCCGCCTGTCAACTGCCAGTGCCGACATGCTTACACTCATAAAGATGAACAAAGGCTGGATTGCCTACACTCTTGGTAACCAAATTTTTTCAGGTATTCGCCAATACTCTTGGTACACCAATGTTTCAAGGGTTCGCTTACACTCTTGCTACAGAAATGTTACAGGAGTCTGCCTATACTCTTGCTACAGAAATGTTAGTGGGGTTTCCCTATACTTTTGCTACAGAAATGTTACTGGGGTCTGCCTATACTATTGCTATAGAAATGTTACTGGGGTAGGCCTATACTCTTGCTACAGAAATGTTACAGGGGTCTGCCTATACTTTTGCTACAGAAATGTTACTGGGGTCCGCCTATACTCTTGCTACAGAAATGTTACTGGAGTCCGCCTATACTCTTGCTATAGTAATGTTACTGGGGTCTGCCTATACTCTTGCTACAGAAATGTTACTGGGGTCCGCCTATACTCTTGCTACAGAAATGTTACTCAGGTCTGCCTATACTTTTGCTACAGAAATGTTACTGGGGTCTGCCTATACTCTTGCTACAGAAATGTTACTGGGGTCCGCCTATACTCTTGCTACAGAAATGTTACTGGGGTCTGCCTATACCTTTTCTACTGAATGGTTTGAGGGATTCGCCTATACTCTTGCTACGGAAATGTTACAGGGGTTCGCCTATACTCTTGCTACAGAAATGTTACAGGGGTCCGCCTATGCAGTTTCTACTGAATGGTTTGAGGGGTTCGCCTATACTTTTGCTACAGAAATGCTACTGGGGTCCGCCTATACTCTTGTTACAAAATTGTTACTGGGGTCCGCCTATGCAGTTTCTACTGAATGGTTTGAGGGGTTCGCCTGTACTTTTGCTACAGAAATGTTACTGGGTCTGCCTATACTCTTGCTATAGAAATGTTACTGGGGTCTGCCTATGCTATGGTAGCACAAAGACTTCCCATCGTGGTGTTTTACCTATCTGGCACAAATACACTGACTGACTTGGGCAGAAATGTGGGCCAAGGCCAAGGTCCTTGGCGGGGTGAAACTCTGCCATGTTTGGGCACTTTAATTTCTTCCTGTGTTATACCATCTTTGTGCACTCACAGCTTAAGTGAGCCCAAGGAACTCAAAGACTTCCCATTGCGGTGATGAGCTATCTGACACCTACACAGAATGAAGTGTGTGGGGACCCATGGATTTCCCATAGCTATTTAACTCATGGCACCTTGGGTCACACAAGGTGGAGGCTGGGACCGAGCCGGACCCAGGGCCCGCTCACGTACTTCCCACACAGAGTATTGCGGGTTCTACCTTGGTCATGGTTTCTCTGCCTTATTATGCCACCTTCTCCTCCTGCTTGGGGTCTGGATCAGCACTGGGCAACATGTATTTTCTCTCTTGTTACCACAGTTATCTAAGACACTGGTTTGGGCTAAACAAAAGGAGTGTTACTGCATTAATGAGACATTCACAGCTGCACTAGCATCTGAGTCCGCTTTATGCCCACGATTACTGAGGGTGTGAGCCGAGGTAGAGGTCCTTTGCAGGGTGAAACTGCAATGTTTGGGCGCTCTGGTTTCTTTATGTGTAATACTTTTCTTGGATAAGACTTCCCATTGCGGTGTTTTACCTGTCTGGCACAAATACACTGACTGACTAGGGTAGAAATGTGGGCCGAGGTCCTTGGCGGGGTGAAACTCTGCCATGTTTGGGCACTCTGATTTCTTCCTGTGTAATACCATCTTTGTGCACCGACAGTATAGGCGAGGCCAAGGAACTCAAAGACTTCCCATTGCGGTGTTGAGCTATCTGACACCTACACAGAATGAATTGTGCGGGGACACATGGATTTCCCATTGGTATGTAACTCGTGGCACCTTGGGTCACACAAGGCGGAGGCTTGGACTGAGCCTGACCCTGGGCCCGCGCACGTGCTTCTCACACAGAGTATTGCTGCATTGTGGAGATGTGTAGAAGTGCTGGCACCTGAGTCCCCTTTATGCCCACGTTTGCGGCTCCTGACAATTTTGTCCTTGGTTGCAGGTAGTGTGGTGCTTGGCTAAGATGTGCCAGCGCGTGTGCCTTGCTAATGAGGGTTTGTCCGAAGTAAATTGTTAGGGGAGTGACCGCCAGACTCTTTCCCCCATTTTGGCTTAATAGTGGGACCTGGGAGCCTCAGGATGCTCCTACCCTTCCTCATCCGTTTCTGTGGTGTTTACATGACTTTTTGATGTTTTCTGGTGTTTCACAAGTCATCACCTATGCGGAGCATCGGTCCCATACAAAAGTGCTTGAGTCCCTCATTGACTTCAATGGGGTTCGTTATTCGAAACGAGCTCTCGAGCATTACGAAAGGTTCGACACGAGCACCCGAGCATTTTGGTGCTCGCTCATCTCTAGTCAACACCATGGGGTGACAGATACCTGTTTAATCACATAAATAAATAACCGATGAATTCAACTCTCTGATCAGGGAAACTGAATTAAAACGACTGTCCAGGAATTAAATATAATATTCACCTGTTAAATCCCCCATCAGTCTAGCACCAATACTCCCATTGTACCCTGCCAGGGCCGCAGTAATGATGACAGTAAGTACAGCCCAGTATTGCTTCTGCTATGTAAACCAAGCATTGGCACTGGATCAGGGGGGATGTAAAAGGTGGGAATTGTGATTCTTCATTATATGCTGCTGCTGGATTCATTTTAACTAGTGAATTATTCCTATATTTGGGAGGGGGGGGGGAGATTGTAATTTAAAGTGATTGTCCAGTTGTGGGTCCAAAATTCTGTCCTAGGACAAGAGAGGTTGGGGGTATATAACCTGCAGTTGTTATTGTCTGCTGTCCCTCCAATGTTCCTGGTCCTGTTTTCGGCCATACAGGATGGCTACCACAATCTACAGGCTACCTAATCCCCACAATGCATTGGTAGTGTTAGACTGCTGATTCAAAAGAATGGGGTTCATATTCGTGCAAGATTTGTGCATCTCGCAAACCAAAAATCTGGCGAGATTCTCTCGGACGTGTGTAAACAGCATAAGAATCTACTTCTTTTTTGCGAAATCCTTCACATTTTTCTAAAAGTACTGAGCAGGACTCAAAACCCCCCAAAGTTGCAAGATTTTTGTACAATTGGGACTTGCACAAAAATGTACACCCGAAAACTGGCACACAGGGGTTGATAAACTTTCCCTCATGTGTGATAGACGCCTAAGAAAAGTAAAAAAAAACCCTACCCATCAGTATACGCTCTGTGTCAAGTTTTAGCTATTATTTTCTGAAAGAAGTCTCCTTAGCTGCCACGCAGATCAAAAACCTTAATGCCAAAAATGTAAGCTTTGAGCACAGGGTTCTCATATAGCACATCTTGGAAGGTGGTGGAAGAGATCGTGTTCTCAAAGACTCAGCAAAAAAGCTAAACATATCTACCTTGCTGGCAGGTGTTATGTGCATGAGAGTACAATGCAAAGAGCTGGGATTATTCTAAAGAATGAATGCGTATAATGTGGCGGACATACAAATGTTTCTGCTCCTTAAAGTAGATGGAACCTGGAGTGCAATGCGATATTGGCTGCCTTTGTTCTAGGGGCAGCAAGGAAACTGCTGCAGCTCTCTATGCTTGTTAAAGCCCAAGGTGTGCCGGAGTCGATGGAGCCCGAGTCCTGCTGGCCGGACAAAGCTTGCATTGTTTAGGATCAGTTTAATCCTTTCTGAACTTCAGCAGGGCCACATGATCTCACCTGTTGCTCTGTCACTAGAAGTCCACCCCTTTGTTTGATTTGGCATTTAAACCATCTTTTCTACTGGATTTTAGCTTGGTTTAACTGCTTTTTTGCCAGTTGATCCATATGATTACAAAATCAAAATGTTACAGCCACAATTGCCAAATCCTGTGATTACATCCTATTGGCATATGTATACTGCCATAGAGAAACATCATCACCAAAAGTATGGATGGCATATGACTAGGATATCCCATCAATGTCTGGTCAGTGGGCATCAGACTGATGTAATCCTTGCTGATTGCTAAAGTGAGTAAAGTGACGGCTGAACTAGGAATACCTTTCAGTTCTGCACAGCTGTTTCCGGAAGCTACATGGCAGCCCTTTATTATATGCACCCTGTGTCCTCTGAAACGAAACCAAGTAAGGCCATATTTACACAGTGACTTTCACGCGCAATTTCTGTACGTTGAGAGATATACAAAGATTGCACGGGAAAAGAACCCATTATTTTAAATGAGTTAATTTAGGGTCTTTTTTCTTCGGTGCAAAAGCTGGGCAGAAAGCGCACCGACCCCGTTATAGTTAACGTGGTCCGTCCAGCCCTGTTCGGTTCAGTCCAGAGACAGAACTATTCGGCCATGGTGAATCCCCAGCACAGATGTCCATTTTTTGGCAATAGCACTTATTCTTTTTTTACGGAAACTGTTCCTGAAACTGCAGGTAGTCATATTTCCTAACACACTTGTTATGTAAAATCGTACTTACGGATGCAGTTCTATTATAGGTGCGAGGTACATAATCCATTGGAGGTAAACATGCCTTCTTCCGTTTACCCCCAGCTTCACTCCTCCCCTTAGCGGTGTATTCATGCCGGAATTGGTCCCGTGTGCTTCGCCACTTTGTTTTCAGTTCATCCACTGCAACATAACCAACAAAACCAGACATATATATTTGTATGCTGCTTCTTATTATTGTGGGTAGAATATCGTACGCAGCGCCGTTCCCAGTAGAGTTATCGCTTATAACCTGTCTGTTTTGTTTTGGTTGCAGAAAATTAAAAATAAAATCTGTGGAGAAAATTAGCTTTTTCCCAAATAAATCTATCTTTATAGTTGTACCAACACAGAAAGATATCCGTTTGCTTCTGTTCTTTCAACAGAACTAATAGCGCAGCATGGTGTAATATTTGATCCGGTAAAGAAAAGATAACAGAAGGAAAGCATACGCAAACCTTTCCGTTATTTATAAGCTATTAACATTTAAATACTATAAAAATAAAAAAATGTTTTCCCCTTTTATTTCCTTTTCGCTGCTCCAACAAAACCTACAGCCAAAAAACACGTAACATTACTGTGAACACAGTCAGCGTCCTATGCCTAATCGCAAAAATAAGGAATCAGCATCCAAAAAAGAAAATAAAAGGAAAACAATAAGCACATAAATCCTCTTTCTGGAGGGTGGAGGAAGACATTCACTGGGCACCATACATCCGGGCTCATCCCATGCCATTCTTCACATTCCTCTCCTGATAATCAGGATGATAAGGGCAAAAACACATGGGCGATCGCACTAATATGCTCACCACTACGGAGTGCATTTGCATGAACCGGGGTTTTTTTTTTTGCTTATTCAATAGAAACCTGATGGAGCAGAAGCAAACTGAAGCCTTTTGTTTGCTTTCCTTTTTTTGGAAACCCCATTGAAATGAATGCGGAAGAAAAGAATCTGCTTTTTTCCATTTAATTTCAATTTCGCTCCTCCAAAAATGGAGCATAGAGACGGAAACCCTGAACTGACCCTAATGCAGGTGTGAAAGCAGCCTTAGGCCTCTTTCACATGAGCATCATTTTGATGCAGAGTAGGTGCATCAAAAATAGCATCTAAGAGAACCTATGGTTTCCTATTGGTTCTTTCAGATAAACGATTTTTTGACGCGCTATAGGCATAATTTTTTGACGCTTAGATTTCTCTCCATAGACTCTTAAGGGAGACCATGAGAGCCGGCCGGAGATGAAGGGAATCCCTTGCCGTGGGAATGAAGGGAGTCCCCCACTACAGGTGATTCCTTTCATTCTCGCGGGGATGCCTTTCATTGTTCTGGTGGCCAAGGGATTTTGGAGATGCGGCGTCAGTGCACTGCAAAATGCCGCAGCCAGCCGTGTAAACTCGTGGACAAAACCACAACTTGGTCTTGTAACTATTCTTCGTTCAAGTGATTTAGCGCTCCGATAGCTGCAATTTTTTAGTGTGGCTATCAGAGCGCTAAAATGACGCTCGTGTGAAGGAGGCCTAACATGGGACATTGCGTTATAGAAACTCAGGAGCTGTTGACTGCTGTCCATAGTAAGTAGGTGGATAGTGAAGGCAGCTAAGGACTATTAGCACACGTAAAGCTGCTCATACACTTTATAGCATCAGAAAGTGTAGGTTTATTGCCAAAGTGAGAATAGAATAATAAATAATAGAATTGCTAACACTACTTATCTTCAGAGGAACAGAGGAGCGGATCGAGAATGTGGATACAATTCATGACTATATTGCACAAAGGACAAGACCTTTAGAAATAGTACTCATTTTGGAACGTGTTGTCCTACTGTGCAGTAGAGATGTGAATTGTATCCGAGACTCTACTGTCTAGTTCTGTTGAGAGCGTTTCTCGTTACAACCTCCATACTGTAGGCCACCGGGGGACTGTTACATTGGACTGTACCCTAATAGAGATTTATGAGGCATAATTAACAAAGACCTGAGGAACCAATTCAGCTTACAAGACAAACAAACCATGTCCTATATATTGCATATAATAACATTAGACGAAAACTTGAGACTATTACAATACTAGTATTGGCGCTCCTCACTACATACATGCCTCAGTGTGTCTTCCCTGTAAGCCAGTCTCTTCAGTTTCATTTCACTCTGATCCTTCTATATATATTATTTCAGAGAAATAAAACACTTTCCTATTATTACAGAGGCCAGTAGTAACAGGTGGGGCTGGGGGGGGGGGGGGCTGAACTTCTGCACCAGGTCCCATGAGCCTTTAGTTACGTCCCTGTAAATCACTATACATTCTTCTTAAAAAGCGCCTCAGGTAACAAAGATCAAAAATCAGAACAATGATCAGTGATGATAGGAAATGTCTGAGTTCTGCAAAATCATGGATGTGTACACACCGAAGATGAGTTTTCACACCAGATTAGTAGGGGAGAAACTATCAATACCCTCACAGGTGCTATGCTACATTTTCCTGCGTCCACCCTGTTTCGTGCTACAAGATACAGAACTCCATATACATGATAACTCCACTCAGTTTCTTTCCACATGTGTGCTTCAGGCCCATAACTCTACTTCATGTTACAGTTAACAGTACACTAGCCTCGCGGTGGACTGCAGCCAGATGGCCTCCTGCCACCACATACTCTTCTCATTTTTGTATTCTTTAATAAAATGCTTACTTCATAGGGAATGTATTCATAAAATCAGCCAGGTTTAGATTATTCTCCTCCGTGGTAATGTAACTGTTCTATGATATCTGTCAGTGCAATTTGGTTTTGGACCAATATGTGATTTCATTTTGTTTTTGTAGTAGCTATCACTTTACTTTGCTATAAATTAACTAAGAGCAAGTCATGAAAGGAAGCTCCCTAATCCAAATTACCAGAGACTGCGGAACTGTTCACAACAAAGTAAAAGCTTGGACGGAATTACAGCGAAAAACTTCCCTCATTAAGGATGTGATTTAGCATTTGTCATGTACACAAGTCAGCCATAACATTAAAACCACTGTGAATAAATGATTATCTCACTAGACAATTAGTCAGGTGATCTGTTAGGAGGTTCCAAGAATCTTCTGCTTTCAGCACATCGAACTGTTTAAATAGTGATGTGTGAACTGCGTGGGTGTTACCAATTGTACTAAGGGTTCTTTGGGCACATGGGTATTATGCTTTCCTGCTCTGTTTTTATCATGTTTTCATTACCATTGATGATCATTAATTCTTGGAAATTAGGTCAAGGGGCGAGAGCATTATCAGGCTGTGAAACTCGGACCAATATCACGCTCGGGAGCGTGTGTGTCCCTGTGGATATAAGGAGTTTTTGGGTCAAAAACGCCTCCCATCATTTTAGGGAAGTAGCAATCCTGTGGTGTGGCTTTCAGGCACGGTAGAGGTTTGGGAAGTGTTTCTTATTGTTTTCAATGGGAAACCTTGCATTGCGCTCATATGCACATCACATGGCGTGCAATGTTTTTTCCAGCCCCATTGAAAACAATGGGCCAGGGGGTTCCGAGGGAATAACCAAAGATAGGACATGCCACAATTTTTTCCTGCAATGCGGGAAAATATAATTGCTCATGTATATGACCCCATTCAAAAGAAAGGAGTTCATATTCGTGCAAGATTTAGGTGCCTCACAAAGCACAAATCTCACCCGATTTTCTTGGTTGTGTGAAAGCGGCCTTAGTGATACGATCACCCAAACATGAATAAACTTTGACAATTATCAACCAGTGTAAGTGGGCACTTTATGTACTTTTGTTCTTTCGGTTTTCCCCCTGACTTTGTAAATGCTGTGGAATATGTAGGCGCTATACAAATAAAGATTATTATTATTTTTATGTGGCGTACTAAGTCTGAGGCCTCATGTCCACGGGGAAAATAAGATCCATGTAGAATCTGCAGCGGGTCCCTCCTGCCCCGCGGACATGAGCGCCGAAAATAAGAATTTAAAAGCATTTACCTATCCGGCGCGGGCGGGGAAGGTCAGCTGTTCCTCACGGCCGGATCTTCTTTTTCGGCCGGCGGATGAATTCCTGACGCCGGCGGCACGTCGCCGGCACGTCGTCGACGTGCCGCGCGCATGCGCCGGGCACATCCGCCGAGCCGAAGCAAGGAAGATGCGGCCGTGAGGAAGAGGAGACCTTCCCGGTCCGCTACGGATGGTAAATACTTTAAATTCCTATTTTAGGTCTCCCGCGGATCCGGACGGCTTCCATAGGCTTCAATAGAAGCCCGCGGGAGCCGTCCCCGCGGGAGACCCGCACGAAAATGGAGCATGGTCCAGATTTTTCCATGCTCCATTTTTTTTAAAATCCCTTTTATTGACGATCCGCGGGTATTTATCTACCCGCGGGTGGTCAATGCATCCCTATGGGATGTGGATCCGCATGCGGGAGATCCGCTGCGGATCTTAAATCATATTTTGCCCGTGGACATGAGCCCTGAGTCCCAAGGGTGGCACAACTGTAAATATGGCCTTGGGTAGGATAGAAAAAACAAAGGGGTTGGAGTGTGGGGCACCTTATATGATGTTCAAACATCAATTAAAATTTCCCTCTGTCCTATCAGCCCTCAACTCTATAATTTTTTATTTTTATACATATTTATAAGATTTAGTATGGCTTTTACATATCCTATTATATGTTCTTATACAATTTATATTCACAATTTATTGTTCAGATGCTCAAGGCAGATGTTTGCTACTATAAGGCTTCATGAATGTCGTGTTAGTTTATGCATTGCGAGACGCACTAAATTCATCCAAATAAGACCTCCATTCTTTTAAATAGAGTTATCCACATGATTTGTCCCCCTCACAGTGATGTTGCAAAGTTAAAAATCACTGCATGTCCTATTTTTTGACATTCTCACGGAAAGCCATGCCCATTGTTTTCAATTAGACATTTAGGTTGGTTTCCTAAGGGTGACAAAAATCACGTGATTTTCTCGCGATGCAAAAGTGCTACAAATCACAGTATGTGAAGCCCATGCCTTCCAATGGGTTCCTTCACATTAGCGATGTTTTGTAACCTGCTACATTGTGAGAAAAAATGAATATTGCTGCGATTTGCAAGGTTTTTTAGCCCCTGTTTCCTTATGGACTCTTCCTTTGTGTTGCTTCACACAAAAACACGGTTTTCGTGCGGTGCAATGCAACTTTTACAGTAAGAAGTCCTACTGTTTCCCCTAAAATCATCCCTAGCTGCATGAAAAAAAACAACAATACATCACCTAAGAGGCACATCTCCTCTGTATCTCCGGCACTTGTTTGAAGTCCTCCAGCAGAGCTTCCTGTTCAGAAGTTTGAAAAACCCCACTTTCAGGGAGCGCTGCCTCTAATTGGTTGAGCTGCGGTGCTTGAGAACCAATCAGAGCAAGCGCTCAATGAACCATTCACAGCTATTTAATGACAACACCTCTTAGGTGATGTATTGTTGTTTGTTTTCTCATGTAGCTGAATTATAACTAATTTAGCATTCAAACCCCTGAGCAAATATATTAGCATAACTGAAACTAGGTGTGCTCTTTGACCAGTTCCCATAGGCTATAAGTGTCCAGGGACTGAAGCCTATGCCTAGTAATGAAGGGAGATAAAACTGCTGGTCAATAAGTTGATAAATAAGTAATAATAATAAAACAATCCTTTGGGCAAGTTGGGTACCTTGAGTGTCAGTATTTGTGGGCATTATTATGGTCTCAAAATGGCTAGGGAAAGACTTGTTTGCAAACTCATCAGTTTACTGCTTTTCTGAGTAATGGAGGATATTCATTGCAACCAATCATTGTAAGAATCTGAAGAACTCTTACTTATACTAATAGGAATGGAAAGAGAAGTGGAATGCCACGGTGCCATGCAGATGGAGCTGTCAGCTTCCAATTCAGTTTCCTCTGACAGCTGATAACCAGAGTCCCAAGCAGCGGATCCCGCATGATCCCCCCCAGTATTGATGCCTTATTCTAAGGATAGAGCATCAATAGTAAAATCCCAGAAACCTGTTTAATACAGGTACATTATAAAAATAAACTAAGTGGTAGGGTGGCTTCAGACCTGTGTTGGAACCTCTCGTTGGAGGTTCTGTCGCCAATCCAGGACACAAAATACCAGAATAAAAAACACAGCATGCAGCACTTTTTCTTCTGGCTAAAACCCGGGCAGTTGAGTGGGAAGCGGAAGGACTCCCTTATAATCAATGGGGTCCATCTGGCACTGTTTGGTTCAGTCCTAAGATGGAGTTGTTCGGCGACAGGATTCCCCTTCCCTGCTCCTCAAACAGAGCAGGAAAACGGAACCCCCAACCGCAGATGTGAAACCACCCTTACATTGGTGTAAATTACATTTTTCATATGTGCGGTTGTAGATGTCAACCAGGAAAAAACCCTAAAAATACGGACATGTGCAGGTTTAAATATTAAGTATACACTCAGCTTTACCTTACATTTCCTTTATAATGTCAAGTTCAACATCTGTTTGGTAACCTTACAATAGAAGGGCAAAGATGGTTATTCTAACTACATTACAAATGACACATGTATGTAAAAATCTGAATAAATATTAATTTTTGGGGGGTAAAATATATAAATCTCAAAAAACAGTCATTAACACTCTTTTACTCCCAAAGGATGAATGCAATTTGACGGCTGTTTAATAAAAATGTGTGTGGCCAGGTGTTTTCCATATGCAAGTTTTCATCTAATGCCTCGTTTTACATACATTCATGCATGACATATTTTGACAGGACACAGAGCATTGTCTACTTACATCATGGGAATGCGGCTAAGTGCTGGTTGGAAATGCAGGGTGGGGCAGGATGCCGCTGGGTATTGTAGTACTCGTTGCACATGTTAATTATTACTGGACCCCATTATGGGAAATAAGGAGAGCATCCTGAAGGACGGTAGAAGTGAGAAACCTGTAAAATGCTAACTCAACGCATTCTCCTAGTGACGTCCTGGTGATCTCAGGGTGATCTAGGGGTTTTACATCATATCATACATCTTCATTTAATACATATCAGCCTTTGTACATGAACACAACTGTGGAGTCAGGCATAAGAAAGGAACTGATGAGGGGAGGCAGATTTAGGGTAAACCAATACCTGTGTTAGGACTAGAGATGAGCGAACGTGTTCTTCCGAGCTTGATATTCGTGCGAATATTAGGGTGTTCGGGATGTTCGTTATTCGTAACGAACACCATGCGGTGTTCTGGTTACTTTCACTTCCTTCCCTGAGACGTTAGCGCGCTTTTTTTGGCCAATTGAAAGACAGGGAAGGCATTACAACTTCCCCCTGTGACGTTCAAGCCCTATACCACCCCCCTGCTGTGAGTGGCTGGGAAGATCAGGTGTCACCCGAACATAAAAGTCGGCCCCTCCCGCGGTTCGGCTCAGATGCCGTGTGAGTTAGTGAGGGACAGTGCTGTTTGTACCGGAGCTGCTGTAGGGAAAGAATTGGTAGTTAGTGTAGGCTTCAAGACCCCCCAAAGGTCCTTATTAGGGCCACTGATAGCTGTGTGTTGGCTGCTGTTAGCAGTGCCATTTTTTTTTCCCTCAAAATCGGCTCTGCAGAGCGTTGCACCCGGCATTAGGGACTGAAGTGCTGCATAGGCAGGGAGAGTGTTAGGAGTGAGTGTAGCCTTCAAGAACCTCAACGGTCCTTTCTAGGGCCATATTTATCCGTGTGCAGTACTGTCCAGGCTGCTGCTAGCTGTGCTGCATTTTTTTTTGCTTCTCAAAATCGCCTCTGCAGAGCATTCCACCCTCCATTGATACTGCAGGGAAAGAATTGTATAGGCAGGGCCACAACACAGTTATTATTCATTGAATATACGCAGTGCTGCCTTTTGCTTGTAAAACAAGTGAAAATAATTCTATTTGTCCTGCCTCTGTCCGTCCTAATGCCGGTGGACACGTGTCGGCTGCGTGTGCAACCTGTAAAAATCATACGCACCCAGCTACGTTTTACTCCTGGCTTCGCCATTTGCTTTCCTTAATTGGGAAAAAAAATACCTGCTCTGCCACAGTTAATAACTCTGCTACCCTCACGTTCTGTGACACATTAGCAGGAAAACAGCACAGTTATTAAACTTCTCATGTTCATAGAATATACGCAGTGCTGCCTTTTGGTGCAAAAAAACGGAAAATAATTCTATTTGTCCTGCCTCTGTCCGTCCTAACGCCGGTGGACACGTGTCGGCTGCGTGTGCAACCTGTAAAAATCATACGCACCCAGCTACGTTTTACTCCTGGCTTCGCCATTTGCTTTCCTTAATTGGGAAAAAAAATACCTGCTCTGCCACAGTTAATAACTCTGCTACCCTCACGTTCTGTGACACATTAGCAGGAAAACAGCACAGTTATTAAACTTAGATTATTCATTCACTAGAGGCAGTGGGGCCTTTCGTTTTCAAAAAAGGGAAAAAATTATATTTGGCCTGCAGTCTTGCGCCAATTTATTAGCTGCCTGTGAAATCAAATCACTGGTAATACAGCATGCTGAGGGGTAGGGGTAGGCCTAGAGGACGTGGACGCGGCCGAGGACGCGGAGGGCCAAGTCAGGGTGTGGGCACAGGCCAAGCTCCTGATCCAGGTGTGTCGCCGCCGACTGCTGCGCGATTAGGAGAGAGGCACGTTTCTGGTGTCCCCACATTCATCGCCCAATTAATGGGTCCACGCGGGAGACGGTTATTAGAAAATGAGCAGTGTGAGCAGGTCCTGTCCTGGATGGCAGAAAGTGCTTTGAGCAACCTATCGTCTACCCGCAGTTCTGCGCCGTCCACTGCTGCCAATCCGAATCCTCTGTCTGCTGCTCCTCCTTCCTCCCAGCCTCCTCACTCCACTACAATAACACCTGCTCAGGAGCGGGAACACTCCCAGGAACTGTTCTCGGGCCCCTGCTTAGATTGGGCAGCAGCGGTTCCTCTCCCACCAGAGGAGTTTATCGTCACTGATGCCCAACCATTCGAAAGTTCCCGGGGTCCGGGGGAAGAGGCTGGGGACTTCCGCCAACGGTCTCAACAACTTTCTGTGGGTGAGGAGGACGATGACGATCAGACACAGTTGTCTTGCAGTGAGGTAGTAGTAAGGGCAGTAAGTCCGAGGGAGCAGCGCACAGAGGATTCGGAGGAAGAGCAGCAGGACGATGAGGTGACTGACCCCACCTGGTGTGCAACGCTTACTCAGGAGGACAGGTCTTCAGAGGGGGAGTCAAGGGCATCAGCAGGGCAGGTTGCAAGAGGCAGTGCGGTGGCCAGGGGTAGAGGCAGGGCCAGACCGAATAATCCACCAAGTGTTTCCCAAAGCGCCCCCTCGCGCCATGCCACCCTGCAGAGGCCGAGGTGCTCTAAGGTCTGGCAGTTTTTCACAGAGACGCCTGACGACCGACGAACAGTGGTGTGCAACCTTTGTCGCGCAAAGCTCAGCCGGGGAGCCAACACCAACAGCCTCACCACCACCACCATGCGCAGACATATGATGGCCAAGCACCCCGCAAGGTGGGACGAAGGCCGTTCAGCGCCTCCGGTTTGCACCCCTGCCTCTCCCCCTGTGCCCCAACCTGCCACTGAGATGCAACCCCCCTCTCAGGACACAGGCACTACCGTCTCCTGGCCTGCACCCACACCCTCACCTCCGCTGTCCTCGGCCCCATCCAGCAGTGTAGTTCAGCGCACCGTCCAGCCGTCGCTTGCGCAACTGTTGGAGCGCAAGCGCAAGTACGCCGCCACGCACCCGCACGCTCAAACGTTAACTGTCCGCATAGCAAAATTCATCAGCCTTGAGATGCTGCCGTATAGGGTTGTGGAAACGGAGTCCTTCAAAAGTATCATGGAGGCGGCGGCCCCGCGCTACTCAGTTCCCAGTCGCCACTACTTTTCCCGATGTGCCGTCCCAGCCCTGCATGACCACGTCTCCCGCAACATTGTACGCGCCCTCACCAACGCGGTTACTGCCACGGTCCACTTAACTACGGACACGTGGACAAGCACAGGCGGGCAGGGCCACTACATCTCCCTGACGGCACATTGGGTGAATTTAGTGGAGGCTGGGACAGAGTCAGAGCCTGGGACCGCTCATGTCCTACCCACCCCCAGAATTGCGGGCCCCAGCTCGGTGGTGGTATCTGCGGAGGTGTATGCTTCCTCCACTAAAGCACCCTCCTCCTCCTCCTCCTCCTCCTCTGTCTCGCAATCAAGATGTGTTAGCAGCAGCATGTCGCCAGCAGTCGGTGTCGCGCGGTGTGGCAGCACAGCGGTGGGCAAGCGTCAGCAGGCCGTGCTGAAACTACTCAGCTTAGGAGATAAGAGGCACACAGCCCACGAACTGCTGCAGGGTCTGACACAGCAGACCGACCGCTGGCTTGCGCCGCTGAGCCTCCAACCGGGCATGGTCGTGTGTGACAACGGCCGTAACCTGGTGGCGGCTCTGCAGCTCGGCAGCCTCACGCACGTGCCATGCCTGGCCCACGTCTTTAATTTGGTGGTTCAGCGGTTTCTGAAAAGCTACCCACGCTTGTCAGACCTGCTCGTAAAGGCGCGCCGGCTCTGCGCACATTTTCGCAAGTCCCACACGGACGCTGCCACCCTGCGCACCCTGCAACATCACTTTAAGCTGCCAGTGCACCGACTGCTGTGCGACGTGCCCACACGGTGGAACTCTACGCTCCACATGTTGGCCAGGCTCTATGAACAACGTAGAGCTATAGTCGAATACCAACTCCAACATGGGCGGCGCAGTGGGAGTCAGCCTCCTCAATTCCTTTCAGAAGAGTGGGCCTGGTTGGCAGACATCTGCCATGTCCTTGGTAATTTTGAGGAGTCTACCCAGGTGGTGAGCGGCGATGCTACAATCATTAGCGTCACCATTCCTCTGCTATGCATCTTGAGAAATTCCCTGCAAACCATAAAGGCAGCTGCTTTGCGCTCGGAAACGGGGTTGGGGGAAGACAGTATGCCGCTGGATAGTCAGGGCACCCTCCTGTCTATTTCTCAGCGCGTACAGGAGGAGGAGGAGGAGCATGAGGAGGATGAGGAGGAGGGGGAAGAGACAGCTTGGGCTGCTGCTGACGGTACACCGGCTGATTGCCTGTCATCCTTTCAGCGTGTATGGCCTGAGGAGGAGGAGGAGGAGGAGGATCCTGAAAGTGATCTTCCTAGTGAAGACAGCCATGTGTTGTGTACAGGTACCCTGGCACACATGGCTGACTTCATGTTAGGATGCCTTTCTCGTGACCCTCGCGTTGCACGCATTCTGGCCACGACGGATTACTGGGTGTACACACTGCTCGATCCACGGTATAAGGAGAACCTGCCCACTCTGATTCCCGAAGAGGAAAGGGGTTCGAGAGTGTTGCTATACCACAGGACCCTTGCGGACAAGCTGATGGTAAAATTCCCAGCCGACAGCGCTAGTGGCAGAAGGCGCAGTACCGAGGGCAAGGTAGCAGGGGATGTGCGTAGATCGAGCAGCATGTACATCCCAGGCAGTGCAACAGTCTTTAAGGGCCTGGCCAGCTTTATGGCTCCCCACCAAGACTGTGTCACCGCTCCCCAGTCACGGCTGAGTCGGCGGGAGCACTGTAAAAGGATGGTGAGGGAGTACGTAGCGGATCGCACGACCATCCTTGGTGACGCCTCTGCCCCCTACAACTACTGGGTGTCGAAGCTGGACACATGGCCTGAACTAGCGCTGTATGCCCTGGAGGTGCTTGCTTGTCCTGCGGCTAGCGTCTTGTCGGAGAGGGTGTTTAGTGCGGCTGGGGGAATCATCACAGATAAGCGTAGCCGCTTGTCAACCGACAGTGCCGACAGGCTAACACTCATCAAGATGAACAAAGGCTGGATTTCGCCAGACTTCTGTTCTCCACCAGCGGACAGCAGCGATACGTAAGCAATACGTAGGCTGCACCCGCGGATGGAAGCTACGTTCTCTCTCACCATCCAAAACGGGGACATTTCAGCTTCATCAATCTGTGTCTAATATTCCTCCTCCTCCTCCTGCTCCTCCTCCTGAAACCTCACGTAATCACGCTGAACGGGCAATTTTTCTTAGGGCCACAAGGCTCACTCAAATAATTTTTCTGAACAATTTTTATAAGTTTCAATGCGCTTAAAAGCGTTGGAACTTTAACTTGAACCAATTTTTCGTTACACTGGGCTGCCTCCAGTCCTAGTTACCACTTAAGCCACATTAACCAAAGCGATTAATGGGTTTCACCTGCCCTCTTGGCTGGCCATGGCCAATTTTTGGGATGTACATTAGTACTGTTGATACAGCAATTTTTGTGGGCCCTCGCCTACAGTGTAATCAAATGAATTTTTAGCCCACCTGCATTACAGCTGACGTTACCTCAGCTGTGTTGGGCAATGCAATGGGATATTTTTATGTACCGCCGGTGGGTTCCAGGGAGCCACCCATGCTGTAGGTGCACACGGAGTTTTTAATACATCTGTCCACTTGTAAAGAACCCCAGTCTGACTGGGGCATGCAGTGTGGGCCGAAGCCCACCTGCATTATGCACGACATTACTACCTCAGCTGTGTTGGGCAATGCAATGGGATATTTCTATGTACCGCCGGTGGCTTCCTGGCACCCACCCATGCTGTGGGTCCACAGGGAATTATAAATGCATCTGTTTCCACTTATAAAGAAACCCAGTCTGACTGGGGCATGCAGTGTGGGCCGAAACCCACCTGCATTAACCCTTTCCAGTCCACTGTGTGACCTGTGAAGACATTAGGGTTTAAGGCTGTACAGCTCCGTTGTTGGTAGACGTCCGTCGGGGTTCTCTTACTGTATATTGCCAGCCTCTCTGCTGTCGGAGCCTATCCTACGTGTCAGCTCATGCAGTACTGGCTTTAGCCAGCATATAGCGCCGTTGTATAACGGCAGAAAAAGAGTAAGCCCCCTAGGAAAACCATATACAAATTGGATTGGAAAGGGTTAAGCACAACATTACTACCTCAGCTGTGTTGGGCAATGCAATGGGATATTTTTATGTACCGCCGGTGGGTTCCAGGGAGCCACCCATGCTGTAGGTGCACACGGAGTTTTTAATACATCTGTACACTTCTAAAGAACCCCAGTCTGACTGGGGCATGCAGTGTGGGCCGAAGCCCACCTGTATTACGCACGACATTACTACCTCAGCTGTGTTGGGCAATGCAATGGGATATTTCTATGTACCGCCGGTGGCTTCCTGGCACCCACCCAGGCAGTGGGTCCACAGGGAGTTTAACCTACATGTGTCCACTTCTAAAGAACCCCAGTCTGACTGGGGCATGCAGTGTGGGCCGATGCCCACCTGCATTATGCACGACATTACTACCTCAGCTGTGTTGGGCAATGCAATGGGATATTTTTGTGTACCGCCGGTGGGTTCCAGGGAGCCACCCATGCTGTAGGTGCACACGGAGTTTTTAACACATCTGTACACTTGTAAAGAACCCCAGTCTGACTGGGGCATGCAGTGTGGGCCGAAGCCCACCTGTATTACGCACGACATTACTACCTCAGCTGTGTTGGGCAATGCAATGGGATATTTCTATGTACCGCCGGTGGCTTCCTGGCACCCACCCATGCTGTCGGTCCACAGGGACTTCACGATAGGGAGTTGTACCTGCCTGTGTCTATGAATTAAAAAGCCCGGTCTAACTGGGGCATGCAGACACCTTGACAGAATGAATAGTGTGTGGCACATAGGTTCCCCATTGCTATGCCTACGTGTGCAGCTCCTGATGGCGGTAGCACAGGATTCTATTTCTCATTGCTTCTGTACAGCATTGTGGGCTATCGCCCCGCCACTTTTAAAGAGGGTCGCTGCCTAGCCGTGCCAACCCTCTGCAGTGTGTGCCTGTGGTTCCTCCTCATGGCAGACGCACTTCTAAATCGACATGAGGGTGGTGTGGCATGAGGGCAGCTGAAGGCTGCGCAGGGACACTTTGGTGTGCGCTGTGGGGGGGAGGGGGGGGGTGGTTGGTCAGCATGTAACCCAGGAGAAGTGGCAGCGGAGTGTCATCCAGGCAGTGATTGTGCTTTGTTGTAGCTAGTGTGGTGCTTAGCAAAGGTATACCATGCTAATGAGGGCTTTTCAGAAGTAAAAGTTGTTGGGAGGGGGGGGGCCCACTCTTGCCGGTATTGTGGCTTAATAGTGGGACCTGTGAACTTGAGATGCAGCCCAACATGTAGCCCCTCGCCTGCCCTATCCGTTTCTGTGTCATTCCCATCACTTTCTTGAATTGCCCAGATTTTCACACATGAAAACCTTAGCGAGCATCAGCGAAATACAAAAATGCTCTGGTCGCCCATTGACTTCAATGGGGTTCGTTGTTCGAAACGAACCCTCGAGCATCGCGGGAAGTTCGTTCCGAATAACGAACACCCGAACATTTTGGTGTTCGCTCATCTCTAGTTAGGACCCTTTTACAGGCCAAGGAATCATGTGTAAAAGGGCCCTTAGGGTTTGTTTCCATCAGTGTTGAAGGTTCTGTTCAGGACCTCCGTTGCTGATTTTCTTTAGAAAACAGGACGAAATAGCTCTGCAGCAGAGCTATTTCATCCTGTAAATTTCGGCAAAATGCCAAACTGCTGGCCAGAAATCGGACAGATCCCAATCCGTAGCGGGCCTGATTTTCCCCGTGGACATGAGGCCTTAGAGCTCAGCTTGGAGTTTCCGTCTCTTTGCTCCATTTTTGGTGGGAGAAACTGAAGTAAAACTGATCAGTCTTTTCCTTATTGATTTGAATGGGTGACTGGAACAAAAACGCCGTCTGTTGCATTATTTGTTGAAAGCGTTCAGTTTTTTTTAAACCCATTCAAATCAACAGGGAAAAACACAGATCAGTTTTATTTGTTTTACCAAAAATGGAGCAGAGAGATGGATACCCCGAACTGAACCCTAAGGGCTCCTTCACACTGGCTTTTCTTGTATCAGTGTTTTGCGAGCCAAACCCAGAAGCAAGTCCAAAATATGGAAGAAACGCAAATCTTTCCATCATACTTTCTCTCTGTGGCCTCATTTGGAACCAATGGGTTCCTATAGAAGCGTTCATATGTGCGGAATTTGAAGCACAAAACAGCGCGAACCTAAAAAAGATAGAACATAGGTGTGCATTTTGCAGGAGTTTCCATTGACTCCTATGGGAGCAGGAGATAATGGAAACTCCTGCGCTGGGAATAGCTTCCCCGTTGCTTCCAGCAGGACATTTAAAAGGTGCCTTCTGGCCAGATGCACCTTTTAAATGTCCCGCTGTTAACTCCTTAGTTCCCACAGGGATGAGGAGACTCCCCGAGGGTTACGTTAATCCCCGTTAATCCAGTGATGAGGGGACTGCAGCAGGGACGAAAGAATCCCCTGCCACAGCTGTGCTATCCCATTGCTTTCAATGGGGCCAGAGCTGCTGCCGCCCCATTGAAGGCAATGGGATGAAGACAACCCCCGCAGGGTTTTTCGGGAAAAGGCTTGAAATATTAGCCCTTCCCTGAAAATAAGCCCTAGCTGCTTAAATAAAAAATAATAATACATCACCTCTTCGGCGCTGTCTAGCTGAAAGTACTGGCTCTGGTTGGCTGAGCGCTATGACCAATCAGAGGCAGCACTCAGCTGTCATTCAATGCGCTTTCAGGCGGCAGGGATTTTTAAATTCCAGTCCAGAGGAAAATGTTTTAGAACAGTGCCAGAGAGCCGGGAAAAAGATGCGTCGCAGCCTCAACTGCGCCGGAGCAGTGATGTTTTTTTTTCAAGCAGCTGGGGCTTTCCCGAAAATCCCTGCGGGGGTTGCCTTCTCCCCCTTGTTTTCAATAGGATAGCATCGCGGTCCTCTGTCACAGTTGTGGCAGGGGATTCTTTTATCCCCGCTGCAGTCTCCTCATCACTGAACACTGTGACAGTGCTGTCTCAGTGTTCAGTGTTGAGGGGACTCCCATGGGGATTAACGGAACACTCGTGGAGTCCCCTCGCCTTGCAATACTTGCTTGCTGTTAGCATTCCCTGACACCCCTTTCTTTCGCAGCGATGCAATGGTGCAGAATTTGACTTCTGCTGTATTTTCATCCCATGTCAACATACTGTTAAGATAACTTTAGTGTCCTAAAAGATCTAATGACAGTCATGCCGCACTGTAACCCTACAAGGACTGTGATGTCCTAATATCTTCACTATTTGAAATCATTGATTAGTTTTAGAGATCAAAGAGGGTCTGGGCGCATACATCACCCCACCACAATCAATACCCAATGACATGATAGAACATGTTTGAAGGTGCACATATGCTTTAAGAAACAATTTGTATCTCAGTGCTCCTAGCCAATAGTTTACTCCTTGGCTCATAGAGCCAGTCACTAGAGTCTACAATGCACATATTTTCTTCTACATGCCCCTGCTTATCTCCTGATTCCATCCATTTGTCTATTGACATTTATTAGGTATTGTTTCGACTTTTCCTATTTAAACAAAATGATCCTGTCGCCTCTAGACCATTTCAATAATCCATCATGGATAAGCCATAATATTCTGCCTCAAGGGGAATGCATTCTTATGGACAACTGCCTTTCAAACAAGTTGGTTAAAAAAGTGAATTATGTAATGTAATAGTAATTTTACTTAACATTCTTAGTTTAGTCCCATAGTTTTGTTCCTTTTTGATACAGCATTTCCATTTACAGAATCAAATAGTATCAAGCTACAATAAGCAAAAATGGCCTCTGTCTGTCTAAGGTCGCCCCTGTCCATATTTGGTATAGTTGTCCTTCCAGGACCCAGATGGGGCTCTTAAAATGTATATCCTATGCGCAAACCAGTCTTTGTTTTAAATGGTGTCCGGGCCTTGGCAAAGGGTCACACAAGCCCCTTAGAAAAGAAGTTGGTACTGCCACCGTGACATCCCTAACAGCTACCCCGCCATCTCCTCAGTGGTGTGCCTTGCGCATCGGTCGCTGCAGTTAGCACTGTCGTCTTGCACCGTCGGGGTCCTACGTTCAAATTTAACTAAGGACAACATTTCCATGGAGTTTATGCGTTCTCCCTGTGTTTCTATAGGTTTCCTCCCACACTCCAAAACATACTAATAAATGAATTTAAAAATTGTGAGCCCCAATGTAGACAGAACCCGTAGTGTCAAATACTGCATAATATGTATGCACTATATAAATAAGGCCGAATGCATAGGAGCGTATTTCCATTGCAGAATCCAACCCAGCCGTATGCTTTCATCCTTAATTACACTACACAGTCCCGTATCCTGCTTTCCCTGAATTCAATTAGAGGCCAAAGAGGTGTCTGGTAGTGTTAGGGTATCCATCTTTCCCAAGTCTTTTAATTAGACCATAAAGCCTGGTAACGTACTAGCCTAAATTCATTTGGAGGCCTAAGCCCAAGGAGAAGTGTCTGTAAGCGTTAGTTACCAATCTGAATGCAATGGTCGCCTGGACATGCCAGATGGGCTCACATGTTTTGATTAAAATATGCTCTATTAACCTTGCATTTTTCTGTGCCTAGTATACATAACAGTTAGGGTGCCTACCACTAGCAGTATTTTTTCTTGAGATGTGAGAGTGATGATTATGAAACCAATGATTTTCAATGGTTTCATACTTATTTGCGATTTTTACTGTCAAGCCTCACAGCGCAGAGCAAAAATCTGCAATATTGCTCGTTGTTTTCAAGGGGCCTATGGCAGCAGAACCAACCCCATTGAGAACATACGGAGTACATCACGGACTTCTGCCACAACTGTGACAACTACGGCAGGGATTTCTTTCATCCCCACGGATACCGCAGGGATGCAGGAATCCTCTGCAACAGCTGTCACAGCTGTGGCAGAAGTGCGTTTTCAATGGGGCCGGCCCTATTGAAAGCAATGGGTTGCAGGCAACCTCCGCAGCAATGATTTATAAGCAATGAAATATAAGCCCTTCCCTGAAAATCAGCCCTAACTGTAAAAAAAAGTAAAAAAAAAAAAATTATACTCACCTAGAAGAGTTGTCCGGCTCTTGTCTCTGGCCCTGGCAGTCGTCTTCTGCCTTCTAGAGGCCATGGATTAAAAGATCCCACCTCCAGAAAGTGCTGCCTGTAATCAGTCATGGAGTCTACAATCATCGCCATAGTAATCGGCGTGCACATTCAACGCAAATGCCTCAGCCAATCATACAGGGAACTCTATTGAAAAATACAACTCCTCCTAAAAAAAAAATCAAGCCCTCATACAGCTACCTTAACCTTTTACGACCATCCATACGCCTTTTTACAGCCTTCCAAGCTTGGAATAGACCCACGGGCCCAGGGGATGTCACAGCTGCAGGTTCTCACCTACCAGAGGTAGTTGAGAGTCTGGATCACACACCAGGGGCTGCGAATTGCAGTCCCCAGTCATCTGATCGATGATATCTAAGTGATATCAGCAAGCGAATGAAAGTAAATGGCAGCGCACAAAGGGTGAGCGTTTCAGCTCCCCTCAGCGATCAAATCACTTTGGAGGCTGAAACCGTTTACCTGGAGGCTGCCCCAGTCCCGCCGCCTTCTGCCCTCTCTGGGTCCGGTCTTACTGCGCACAGCTGTGACAGAGGTCCGTGATGCTATCCCACTGCTTTCAACGGGGTCGGCCATTGAAAGCAGTGCGTAGCAGGGAACCCCCGCAGCAATGATTTTCGGGGAAGGGCTTGAAATATAAGCCCTTCCCTGAAAATCATCCTTAGCTGTAAAAAAAAGTTTAAAAAAAATTGTACTCACCTAGATGCCGTTCGGCTTTTCTCTCCAGCACGGCAGTCTTCTTCTGTGTTCTGGAGGCTGGGGATTGAAAAATCCCCGCCCCCAGAAAATGCTGGTCTCATTGGCTGAGCACTCAGCCAATCACAGGCAGCACTCAGCCATTGAATGATAGCTGTGCGCTGCTTGTGATTGGTCACAGCTCTCAGCCAATCATGAATTCGCCAGCCACATTGAAAACAATAAGTGATATTGCAGAGTTTTCTCTGCGCTGCAAGGCACTCACTAGAAAAATTTGCGCTAGTGGGTAGGCACTCTTAGGCAGTTTTATCAGATATTAGCTGTGTATGAGTGCTGTTGCCACATTTTTTTGCCATAACAAAGTGTCAGACTTACAGCTGAGCTCACACAATAAGGTTGGGTTCATACATACTGTAGTGTGCTACATGCTAATTACTGTGTGGCAAAACTGCATGCATTTTACCAGAATTTGTTTTGGTTTAGTATAAAGCCTATTTTGCATTAAAGACATTTTCTAGTTCAAGTATTTAACCCCTTAGTGACCAAGCCTGTTTGCGCCTTAATGACCAGGCCAAATTTTGCAAATCTGACACGTGTCACTTTAGCATGGAAAAACACCAGAAAGGTTTTGCATATCCAAGCGATTCTGACATTGTTTTTTCGCCACATGTTGTACTTCATTTAGGTGGAAAAAAAAGACCGATAGAATTTGTGTTTATTTATTAAAAGCGCCAAAATTGGGAAAATTTTAAAAAAATTGTCATTTTTTCACATTTCCAACTGTAATATCTCAAATATGTGCAAACATAATATAGAAATTTTTGCTAAGATTTATATTTCCATCCGTTTACTTTATTTTGGGCGCACATTGGAAAAACTTTCGTTTTTTTTTAAACCATTTAGGAGACGTACAAATGTAACATTACTTTTCAGCATTTTGAGGAACACTTTGTTTTCCTACACCAATCCAAGATTGGAAAGGATCATAGGAGTCAAAATGATAGATACCCCCACAAGTGACCCCATTTTTAAAACGACACTCTTTAACGTATTCACTGAGGGGTGTCATGAGTATTTTAACCCCACAGTTTTTTTTCAGGAGTCAATGCAATTTAGAAGAGAAAAACTAAAATTTCATATTTTTGCAAATATGTCATTTTAAAGACAGGACTTTTTTCTATAGTACACATGAAAATTAGGATTTGCACCCCAGAATGGATACCCCTGTTTGTCCTGTGCTCAGAAACATACCCATTGTGGCCCTAATCTTACGTCTGGATGCATAATGGGGCCCAAAATGAAAGGAGCAACCGGTGGCTTTCGGAACAGAAATTTTGCTTGAAGGAGATTTAGGCCCTATTGCACACTTGTAGAGCCCTTGAGTGACCAAAACGATGGAGAACGCCCACAAGTGACCCCATTTTAAAAAGTAGACCCCTTATCGAATTTATCTAGGGGTACGATGACTTTTTTGACTTCACAGTTTTTGAATGAATCTAAGCCAAGCCGAAGGAAAAAAAATAAGATTTCCATTTTTTTGGTAATTCTGTCATTTTAAAAGCAGTTTTTTTGTACAGCACATATATGAATGAAGACTTGCACCCCAAAATGGATACCCCTGTTTCTCCCGTGCTCAGAAACATACCAATTATGGCCCTAATCGTATGTCTGGATGCACAATGGGGCCCAAAATGAAAGGAGCAACCGGTGGCTTTCGGAACAGAAATTTTGCTTGAAGGAGATTTAGTCCCCATTGCCCACTTGTAGAGAGAGCCCTTGAGTGACCAAAACGATGGAGAACGCCCACAAGTGACCCCATTTTAAAAAGTAGACCCCTTAACGAATTTATCTAGGGGTACAAGGACTTTTTTGACTTCACAGTTTTTGAATGAATCTAAGCCAAGCCAAAGGAAAAAAAATACGATTTTCATTTTTTTGGTAATTCTGTCATTTCAAAAGCAGTTTTTTTTGTACCGCACATATATGAATGAAGACTTGCACCCCAAAATGGATACCCCTGTTTGTCCTGTGCTCAGAAACATACCCATTGTGGCCCTAGTATTACGTCTATATGCACAATGGGGCCCAAAATGAAAGGAGCAACCGGTGGCTTTCGGAACAGAAATTTTGCTTGATGGAGATTTATTTAGTCCCCATTGCCCACTTGTAGAGCCATTGAGTGACTAAAACGATGGAGAACCCCCACAAGTGACCCCATTTTGAAAAGTAGACCCCCTACCGAATTTATCTAGGGGCATGATGACTTTTTTGACTTCACAGTTTTTGAATGAATCTAAGCCAAGCAGAAGGAAAAAATTACAATTTTCATTTTTTTTGGCAATTGTGTCAATTTAAAAACTGTTTTTTTTTGGACAATGTACATAGGAATGAAGACGTTCACCCCAAAATGGATACCCCCGTTTGTCCCGTGTTCAGAAACATACCTATTGTGGCCCTAATCTACTTAAAGGAAACATAGCTAGGCCTATAATGGAAGGAGCACCCATTGGATTTCAGGGTACAACGGAATAAATTCCAGGCCCCATTGCCCACTTGTAGACCCCTTGAGCGGCCAAAACGATAGAGAACCCCAACAAATGACCCCATTTTGAAAACTAGACCCCTTAATGAATTCATCTAGGGGTGTACTGCATATTTTGACCCCAAAGTATTTGAATGAAACTAAGCAAAGCAAAAGGAAAAAATTACGATTTTCATTTGTTTGGCAATTTTGTCAATTTAAAAACTGTTTTTTTTTTACAGTGTACATAGGAATGAAGACGTTCACCCCAAAATGGATACCCCCATTTGTCCCGTGTTCAGAAACATACCCATTGTGGCCCTAATCTACTTACAGGACACATGGCTAGGCCCATAATGGAGGGAATGCCCGCTGGATTTCAGGGCAGAACTGAATAAATTGCAGGCCCCATTGCCCACTTATACAGAAAAAAAATTGACTTTCTAAAAATACCCCCCCCGCCATCCCCATTTTTTTGGCATTCCCTGAATATTAGATAAAGGTAATAATATAAACTGCGTTTTATGTCCGAAGACAGGGGTAATTACGGAGGCTGCTTGGGATGGGCACATGGGGCAAGAAAACCGGGTATCCCCCCCCTCCTCATGTATTTTGGGGGGTATTTCGTAACCTCAGCGGCGGGTATCGGGTGTAAAAAGTGGCGCTCTGTGAGGCTTTTTTTTAATTTTGCTGCGGTGCGGCGGTCTCACAGAGAAGGCGCTCAACAAGCTGCTCCTGGAACTGCAGGAAGGCGAACGTTCCCGGGGCTTCTTGTAAATTACGTATTACAGGTAGCGGTCTGAATAACGACGGGCTCACGTAGCCGTAGGCGGAATCTGCTTGCGGAGGCCCGCAGCGGATCCCAGCTGTGAGCCTGGCTGTGACCCTGCGTACGGCCGCGTAATGTACTGCGCATAACTGTCTACTCACACAGGCGGTTTTTTGTTTATATTTCTCGTGCCGTCGCTTAGAGATGACCCGGGTACCCGCAGCCCGTACACAATGTGTTTGCATATGGGCTGCGGGTATATCCGCGGTCATAGAGCACAATGGGCTCTAGGTCGCGGATATCCGCGGTAAAATATAGCATGCCGTGTTCTGTTTCTGCGAGTGGATTACGTAATTCCGACCCGCTAATTGGGGGGAATTGTGTAATCCAATGCATGCGATTGATCGATGGATTACCGCTGATCAAGCGCATGCAGAACCCGTAATTCCTCTCCGGTCATGTGTGACCGGCCTAATGTTAGTTCGCTACTTTATCACGTGACCGGGGACCGCTCAGCGAGGCCACCGGTCACTGCTCCAAGCACTCAGCGACCGTTGGTCGCTGGGAGCAAGGAGATTTAAAATTTCCTGGGCTCCCCGGCTCCTGCGAATGTGTCCGGCATTTTGCCGGCGGGCACATACCCAGTAGCTGGCAGGATCCATGGAGGATAATCGCATCTGGATTCAAATGCGGAAGCCTCTGAGAAGATGTTTCATCTCCCCCCACCGATCGCATCGGTGAGGGGAGATGAAACCCACTTTTTTAAGAACTTTTACGTGATCGCCATTATGCATTGGATAACGGCGATCACGTGACTAGTAACCGCATACCGCGGCTCCTTGTGACATCTCCAGGCTCTTGGCTACCTTTGGTAGCCAGCAGCAGGGAGATTTTAAATTTCTTGGGCAATCTTTCACTTTTGCGCATGTGTCCGCGATCATGCTGACGGGCGCATGCGCCGAAGCTGGGGTAAGGTCCACGGATCAACATCCCACCAGGGAACAAATCCAGGACCTTGGGTACGTAATTTCATCCCCCCTTACGGATACGATCTGTAAGGGGAGATGAAACTTTAACTTTTTAAACTTTTTTTAATTTTTAACTTTTTTTTTTTTTTTACTTTTTAACTTTATATGATCACCGTTATCTGATGGATAACGGTGATCATATGACTGGAAACCGCATACAGCGGTCCCCAGTCATATCTCCCTGCACTCGGCTATCTGTGACAGCCGGGTGCAGGGAGATTTTGAATTTGCCGGGCTCGCCGGCTTCTGCGCATGCGCGCCACATCGGCACATCGCAGAAGCCAGAGGGGGGTCCTGACACCGGCCGGAGGACATCGGCGGACCTGAGGTGAGTATTTTCACCTCCCCTCATGGATCCGATCCATGAGGGGAGGTGAAACTTTTCTTTTTTTACACTTTTTTCACTTTTCCGCGATCACCGTTATCCATTGGATAACGACGATTGCGGTATCGGGGACCGCTCACCGCGGTCCCCGCTGACATCTCCTGCCTCCCGGCTACCTACAGGAGCCGGGAGCCAGGAGATTTTAAATTTCCCGCGCCGCCGGGCCTTCTGCACATGCGGCTGACGTAATGCCGCCTGGCGCGCATGCGCAGAAGGACGGCTACGGGGCCCGAAGCATCGGGTCGTGCGGTGGACCTCGGTGAGTAATTTCAGCTGCTCCGATTGATCCGATCCATCAGAGCAGCTGAATCTTTAACTTTTATTGTACTTTTATTTACTTTTTTGCGATCGGCGCTATCCAGTGGATAGCGCTGATCGCATTGCCGGGGGGGGGGGGGGGTCCGAACAGCCCGGGATGACAGCTCCATGCTGTCAGCTACCTGCGGACACCGACAGCATGGAGCTGTCACGTCCAGAGCCCGAGGGGCTTTATTCTCTGCAGGACACATGTTTTTACGTCCTCAGAGAATAAAGCCCACTTCGGGAGGACGTAAAAACACTATGGGCTGGTCGTTAAGGGGTTAATTTACCCTCCTCTGTTAATAATATTTTATTGAATAACTTATGATGGTCCCGGTGACATTGCCTAAACAAGTCACATGGGCTTCTAAGGCCTCTCTCACACAAATGTTTTTGTACAGCGTTTAGCGCTGCATTTTCAGCACTGCCCTAAACGCTGTACAAGGCTCCTATTCATTTCAATAGGGCTGCTCATACAAGGCTGAAAACTCTGTGTTGAAAAACGCTGCGTTTTTGCAAACGCCCTGTGTGAGAGAGGCCTAACATGGAGGCCCAGATCTGTTTACAGGACATCACTAATAACATTCCATTTCACGAACCATCATTGGCTGCAACCACATCAAACAACCACATCACTGATGCAACCAATGTACAAAGAGACCAGCCATAGGGTGGGGACAGCAACAGGTCAGAGGAGAGGTGAGTATACAATGTGGAAATCCTTTTAGGGTGCACAGGGGTTTTTTTTTGTGTCACCAATTTCAGAGAGCCACAACAATTTTTTCTTTTAACCCCTTACTGACCAAGCCAAATTTGGGAAATCTGACATGTGTCCCTTTAACATAGAATAACTCCGTAAAGGTTTTGCATATCCAAGTCATTCTGACATTGTTTTTTCGTCACATGTTGTACTTCATTTAGGTGGTAAAAACAGACCGATAAAATTTGTGTAAATTTTTTTAAAAGTGCCAAAATTGGGAAAATTGTCGTTTTTCACATTTTCAACTGCAATATGTCCAATATGTGCAAACATACTGTACACATGTTTGATAAGATATATATTTCCATCTGTTTACTTTATTCTGGGAGCACATTTAATAATAATAATCTTTATTTGTATAGCGCCAACATATTCCGCAGCGCATTTGAAAAACTTTGTTGTTTTTTTTAACCATTTAGGAGACGTACAAATTTAACATTGATTATTAACATTTTGAGAAACACTTTGTTTTCCTGCACCAAGCCAAGATTGCAAAGGCTCATAGATGTCAGAATGATAGATACCCCCACAAATGACCCCATTTAAAAAAATATACATCTTAGTGTATTCACTGAGGGGGGTCAGGAGTATTTTGACCCCACAGTTTTTTTCAGGAGTTTATGCAATTTAGAGCAGAAAAAATAAAATTTCATATTTTTGCAAATATGTTGTTTCATAGGCAGTTTTGCTTCTATAGTGCACATAAAAATGAGGATTTTTTACCACAAAATGGAAACCCCTGTTTGTCCTGTGTTCAGAAACATACCCATTGTGGCCCCAATATTATGTCTGTATGTACAATTGGGTCCAAACCGAAATGAGCAGCCGGTGGCTTTCAGAGAAAACATTTGCTTGAAGGTGTTTTAGGCCCTATTGCACACTTGTAGAGCCCTTGAGCAGCCAAAACAATGGAGACCTACCACAAGTGATCCCTTTTTGAAAACCAGACCCCTTAACAAATTCATCGAGGGTTGTACTGCGTATTTTGACCCCACAGGTGTTGAATGAATCTAAGCATACTTTGCATTCAGGGGTTTAAGAATCTCTTAAACCCCTGAATGCAAAGTATTTTCATGTGTAAACAGCCTCACATCACTGCGGGGAATCCCATTGAAAGCAATGGCAGATGATCGCAATCCTCTGCTGCAGTTGTGACAGCAACAACATGGGACTCCTTCATCTCAGCGGGAAGTCCCCTGTGACAGCAGTGGCAGAGTGTTTAGTGACAAACTTACTTCCTGCGATGATGAAGGAATCCCCTGCAGCTATTGTCGCTGCAGTGGCAGAGGATAGCGATGTCGCTGTGGAGTCCCCTCATCACTGAATACAGTGTTCAGTGATGAGGGGGACTCCCGCGGGGATAAAGGAATCCCCTGCCCTTGCGGTCACAGCAGCGGCAGAGGAACGCGATTATCTCCCAGTGCTTTCAATGTGGCCGGCGCTGCTGCTGCTAGTCCCATTCAAAACAATGGGCGATATTGCCAAAAGAATAGACATGGTGTGATTTGTTTTCCGCTCTATCTTACTGTGATGTACAATTTTTTATCTCCCATGTATTCCTATGGAGGCTTCTTCTTGTCACATCGCAATTCTATAACGCGCGTTGCAATGCGATGTGATGCAATTTTAACATTACAAAGTCCCATTTTATTGCGGGCGGCAGTGATGCGATGCAATACTATTCTCGTGGCAAAATCAAGATCGCCTTTGTGGAAATAGCCTAAGGCCTAATATCCACGGCACGTGTGGAATTTTCCTCCCTAATTGATTTTACCCTTCAAATCCGCAGTGAATCTGTAAATGTGTTTGTGGATGCACTGCGGATCGTAAGCTCTTATAGAGATGAATGGAGCACATGCACGTGTGATGCGCAGTAAAATGGAGCATGCTGCGATTTATTATCCGTGCGTGGTATCCGCAGGTGTTAAATGAAGTGCGAATGCCCAATGCTTCCCTATGGGCGTCTTAATTTGCGGCTCTCACATGCAGGTGCCACGTGCGGATTTCGCAAATCAAATCCACCCATGGACATTGGGTCTAAGGGAGGCTTCACACGAGCCTATGCATAAAATGCTTACCGCAGAGTATTTGCACGCGAATTAGGTTTGAATAAGCTGATTTGTGCGCCTAGTACTGTTTTTTTTGCACACATAGGGCCAGTTCCCACGCATGCAAGACACACCCGTTCCATGGAATAAATGGCTGTTTAAGCAGAATAAGGTCCAGTTGTCTTTTGTTCGTTTTGCGCAGTATCTCACCCTACACCTTGCGTATTTGTGAACCTCTCATAGACTTCTATGGGACCTTTGCTGCACAAAATGCTAGAAAATAGAGCAGCTCCTATTTTTTTCCGTGTACAAGAAACGCACGTGAAAAAAACACGATCATGAGAACAAACCCAATGAAATCAATGGGTTCTAGTCTCTGTGTTTAGCATGCCTATATTTTGTATGTGCAAATACCAACACAAACACAGTCGCATAAAGAAGCCCTAATGCTAGTTTCACGCGAGCGTTTTATCGCGATGATTTTGCCGCTATAAAACGCTGGCCGAAAATCGCGACCATGTGAAACATTTGACTCCAATGCATTTGTTCAGATGGGCGCATATGGAGCGCATTACATCAGCCGGAAAAGATAGGTCTTCTCTTCTCCTATTGTAGTGGCCCAGAGTTCATGGGCTCCCCTCCAGAATGTTCTATGTTTGTCTCATGCACTGTCTTGTTCATGGAATGTATCAGGTTTATGTGTATTGGATGGCTGCAGGCATGAATGAGTTAATGTCTGGGTCATGTGATGGGTATTAGTGTATCTTGACACCACCAGGAAGTCCTGGTGGAGTCAAGATTGACAGGGGGGGGTGACGCCACATTGTCCCTGATTGGCTGTTAATGTGGCAAGGCTATAGGTCCTGGAAGGACAGAGAAGCGCCGTTGCCGCTGGAGGGGAAAATACAATGAGGAAAAACAGCGCTGAAGCACCTTCTCCTGCAGTGCAGAAGCGCTCCTGGGCCGCTGTCATGTAAAGAAGTCTGCAGCAGCTGGGAGCACAGCGTTCCGGGAAAAGCCACTCTCACAGCCAGCCGCACGAACACTGCAGCTGCACGGCACGGATGGCAGAGCGGCGCAGAACAGCAGCCGGCTGTGAGCTGTGTGCCGGTCAACGGCACTGAGCTACGTTGCACACAGCGGCTGTGAGCTCCGTTCCGCCCGACCCCACTGACAGCTGTTTCACTGGCCCAACACTGTCAGTTCTCTTTTGCCTCCATGCTGACGAGGTGGCGCAAAGCTTGTGCAGTGAGGAGGGGGGGGGGGGGTTCCACGTTATGGGGCGCCGCCGGGGATCCAACAGCTGTCGCTGCACCCCCGGCGGCCGCTCCATGCCTTTTCTAGCTTTCTTTAGTGCCCTTCCAGGGCCTTGTGACAAAGAAGCGGTGCAGCCAATCAGCTACAGGGGGTGTGACCCCCCCCTGTCAATCTTGACTCCATCAGCTATTGCTGGTGGCGTCAAGATACACTAATACCCATGATTGATGTGTGGTAGGCTGTTCCAGTCTGGCTGTCTGTCGGTCTGCTGTGGCTGTTGCTGTTGTCCGGGCCAGAGAGAAAGAGAGTCAGTGTAGGAGTCAGTTGGCCTGAGTGAGAGGACCGGAGGGTTAGCAAATGGAAGAGGTGGTCCATTGTTTCCACCTGGGCCTAGCCTTGTAGAGAAACTCCCCTTGGCCTTCATCTCTAAAGAGAAGTGAATGTACCCGGTCTGGAAAAAACACATGGAAACCACATAAGTCCGGAGAGGGAGAAAGGAACCACTAGCAAGCAAGAGAAATGTGAGTGACTGGCAAGAGAGAGAGTTGTCGGAAGAGACAGAATTGACAGATAACTGAGACTGCGGTTGAGTAATGCCCCGAGAGTCCTTCCTGATCCAGCACTGTTCTCACAGAGTGTTTACTAGTTAAGACTAGTTGTATTGCTGTTTGCCTAAAGAGACTTAAAGGGGTTGTCCGGCCATAAACATTAGGTCTCATTACTTCTGTTTGCCCATTTCCATGCACTTTGTAATATACATTGTGCATGGAAAATGAAGCAAACAGAAGTTTTGGACTTACCTGAAGGGATGCCCCCCCCTGTGTTGCTCCTCCGTCGTCCCTGGTTACCACAAGAATCTTCTCTTCTTGTCGGCCCAGCTCTTGTCGGCGCGGGAACGAGCCCCTTCTCATCCGCGCATGCGCAGTTCTTCTCTCTGCAGCCGGGACCGATATACGATCTTCTTGTGTGCAGGGGGGGGAGGATGGAATAGCCTCAGAGCAGGAACTGAGCTCCCGCCCCCTCTCTGCCTCCTTTCCGCCCCTTTGCACTATTTTCAATGAGGAGAGGCGGGACGGGGGCGGGGCTAAGGTATGAGAATTAGCCCCGCCCCTGTCTCGGCTCTCCCCATTGCAAATAGTGCAGAGGGGCGGAGAGGAGGCAGAGAGGGGGCGGGAGCTCAGTTCCTGCTCTGAGGCTATTCCATCCTCCCCCCCCTGCACACAAGAAGATCGTATATCGGTCCCGGCTGCAGAGAGAAGAACTGCGCATGCGCGGATGAGAAGGGGCTCGTTCCCGCACCGACAAGAGCTGGGCCGACAAGAAGAGAAGATTCTTGTGGTAACCAGGGACGACGGAGGAGCAACACAGGGGGGGCATCCCTTCAGGTAAGTCCAAAACTTCTGTTTGCATCATTTTCCATGCACAATGTATATTACAAAGTGCATGGAAATGGGCAAACAGAGGTAAGGAGACCTAATGTTTATGGCCGGACAACCCCTTTAAGTAAACAAGCAGAGCCGAACGTTCCCGTTTCCTATTCAGAAAGATGTACTCTGTGCGTGGACTACTTTCTTTCCCGGAATTGACATCAGAGGGATCCACCGCAGGGGATGGAACAGTGGCATCACGAGTGACAAGTTAGACTACAGGTAACCATGGTTACTGTTCCCGTGATCTCTCCCAGCAGTAACGAGGTCAGGTCCTGAGCTACCATTAGGGAGAAGACCGTAGATCTGCATGACTAGGTTAACATCTCTACCCTGCTGTTTCCTTGGCTGAGGGCCTGGTCCTCTGACATCTTTTGCCGGAATACGCTGGCCGTTCCTATATACTCCTATGGGAGCCTATGAGAGCTGTCAGGAAAGGGGGAGGGAGTTTAGCAGCGGCTCACATTGCTAAAGTCCCTCCCCCTCCCCTTGCCAGCAGCTCCCATAGGCTTGGGAGGGAGTTTAGCATGACCAGCTCTGCTAAGTTCCCGCCGCATCCTGACCCCTCCCCTTGCCAGCAGCTGGCAAGGGGCAGAGTGGGGGAGAAAGATAAGCACACTAGCTCTGCTAATCTTCTGCCCCCTCCGTTTGCTGTCAGCTGGCAAGGGCAGAGAGGAGGAGGGAGGTTAGCAGAACTGAACTCTCTCCTTCCGACGGACGGTATTCCAGGCTGCGGCGTATATACGCTGCACCCAGCCATCTGAATAGGCAAGAAAATGGGAGATGCAGCCACGACTTGGTCACGACTGACTCTCGTTCATCCGACTTCCAACATCCCACCTTCGTTTTCATATGGTGCAACATTAATGAGAAAAAGTTTCCAGTGATGTTGCCACATGAATTCCCTGGTACAGATAAGCAGGAATTCACCACCATCACCTGGAATCTTCCATCCAATCCTGTTTTTCATCCCCAAAAGGCATGAAATAAGATTTTTCCCAATTTTCCCTTATAGCAGAGTACACAACCACATTGCACTTTTCAATGTCTTCCATATCATTCAAATACAATAAAACGTCATCTGCATATAACATCTTTTCCTCATGGGCCATAATTCAATCCCTTGGTATTGTCTTACCAATATAGCCAATTACTCGATCGCTGAGGCAAGTTATAATTGTGATAACGGGCATATGTACTACGTTCGCCTTCTGACATTAAAACTTTCTGAAACCAGTGCATTTACTGCCACGCTAGCCCTTGGTCTAGTATATAATAACTGAACCCAATTGATAAGACTTTCCTATAAACCATATTTCTGCATAGTAAGTAGTCCCAATTCAAAGCATCAAAGACCTGAAAAGGGATTCTGTCATCAGGTTCACGCTGCGTGAACCCGGGACAGGGATGCTTGTTCCCCCTGCAGGTGTTTTATTGTGAAACTATGCGAATTTACAGAATAAATACACTTTGAAGTGTGACTTGCAGCTGAGCTTAGAGTAACAGGGACAGGCCACAACGGCTTCTCCTCGCCAGCTGCATGCAGATTGACAGCTCTCTGCTCTCTTCTGTATACGGATGGAGCTGCCAGTCTTTATGCTGCAGGCAAGGAGAGGCAGACATAGACAGAGCTGACTTTAGGGGGGCTTCAGGCGAGCATAAGCACAAAAATGTTTGCAGTAGCACGACTTTTTGTGCTGTGAAGTCGCACGCTTTAGCGCCTTTTTACTATATTTTTTGAGTTGCCAGGGACTGTGCACATCGCACAGGACACACCCGCGCCATGATTGAAAATGCTGTGCAGCCTAATTAGTCCCCAATGTTATCAAATTCGTAGTGAAATTGCGCAGTTCATTCTGCAATTTTGCGAGGATCGGGTGCACATTTGCGCACCCCATACATTTCTATGGTGCCTTAGGTGCGTAAATGTGCACAAAAACAGAGCATGTTGCATTTTTGCAATGTAAATGAGCCCATTGAAAACAATAGGTTCTACTCTCTGCGCAAAGCATAGGCAAAAACTTTCTAAAATGCCGCCATTAGGCATTGCGCAGAGAAAAAAAAACGCAACATGTTCTATTTTTGTTAGCATTTGCACGCCCGATACCCGTGAAATTGCGCAATGAACTGCACAATTTAATGGGGAAATCAAAAGCCTTTTCAATCGCGGTGCGTGTGTGTCCCGTGCTGATGTGAACGGTTGCAGGCACCACACAATGTACAGTAAAAGCACCAATATGCGCACAACAGCTCGACCTTCACAGCACCAAAACATGTGCTATTGCAAGCGTATCTGTGCTTACACTCATGGGAAGGAGCCCTCAGAGTCAAATTTTAATGTGTATTTAATCTGAAATGCTGCAGCATTTCAGAATGTAACATCCACAGGGGCAACAAGCATTCTTGTCCTAGGTTCATGCTGCCTGTGGTTCGGGGAGGATGAACCTGATGATTGAATCCCCTTAATGGCATCAAATGAAAGAATTCCCTCCCCAGGAAAACTGTCTTGAAAGCTTATATTAAGGCCTTCTGAACACTGGTGAGAGAGATATTGAGCTGTGATTCATGGCCCGATATTGCTCTCGCAATCTATATATATATATAAAGACGAAAGCCCTGACTGACTGACTCACTGACTCACTCACTGACTGACTCGCCACTAATTCTCCAACTTCCCGATGTCGTAGAAACATGAAATTTGGCACGAGCATAGATTATGTCCAAAATAGGAAAAGTAAAGGGGTCCCAACTCGATTATTCAATTCTAAGCGCAAAAGAATTAGCATCCAAATTTTACGTATGTAATCTTATTCTCTCACTTCCTGATGTCATTTTATATAAAGGAAACGTCGCATGGTTACCTCCACATGTTGTTTCCTGGGTAACGCAAAGAACCATGCAAAATGGTGAACATATTTTTTTCCTGGTATCTCTAAAGTAACCACAGCTTCATAAGACTTTGCGTGTGAATACCAGATAAACACCAGTACCAAATTAACTCGGGCAAAGCCGGGTGTATCAGCTAGTCATTCTATAAACCCCTGAATGTGAGGTGTTTTCATGTTAAAACAGCCTTGCATCACTGTGGGGGTTCCCTTCATCCCTATGCTTTCAATGGGGCGACAGCAGCGCCGGCCCCATTGAAGGCAATGGGAGAAGATCGTGATCCCCTTCTGCAGCTGTGACAACTGCAGCAGGGAATTTCTTCAGCCCTGCAAGGATGTGAGGCTGTCACATCCAGGGATTTAACCTTGTTCTGCTAAGTAAGCAGACAGTGACCAGATCCAGCTTCACCGGAGGGAACCTAGAGCAACACTGGAGATGTGCCCAAGGAGGAGGGCGACGAAGCAACAAAACTGGCTAACTGACTGTTTCCGCGCGCGGGATCCAATAAAGGCACTGAGTGCTGCTGTCAGTGAAATGGAGAGGGGGCGGTAGCGGGACCAGACACTCACCAGAGGACAGAAGAAAAGCCGACATGCTGAAGAGAAGACCACAGAAGCAGGAACCATGGAAGCTGACTGAATTTTTCCCGGCATGAGACACAGGAAAGCTGGAGGTGCAGGCCTCAGACGCACATCTATACAGTATAGCCGTACATCTAAGAGATCAGGGGTCCGGGGGAATCCTCATGACAAGATGCGGGTCAGCAGGCTTCCGCGTTCCCCTCGCCTCCCACACAGAGAGAAAGCGGCAAAGGCACAGAAGGCAGAGAAGAGAGAGAGGCAGAAAAAGAGAGAGAGGCAAAGAAAGAGAGAGTAAGAGGCAGAGTAAGGGCTCATGCCCACAGGTGGATTTTGCTGCAGAATCTGCGGTGGGGCGTCTGCCCACGAGTTCTGCAACAATGTCTGTCCCTAGGATGCAATGTTAAATCAACTCTTTTATGCACACAAGTAGAAATCAACTGCAAGGAAAAATCACAACATGCTCCATTTCGGAGCATTTGCCGCACGGACGGCTTTCAGTGAAGTCAATGGCAGCCGTCCGATCCACGGCCTTTCCCGGAATAGCAATTCTGGAAAGGTTTCGGGAGCCACATCATTGCCTAGCAATGGCGTGGGGAAATCTGTAATGCGCATGTACATCAGCCAGCACATCCGCACACAGCCGCAGTACAGAAGGAAGAAGGCACAGACTGGTACGCAGGGTTGCTGGCAGCGGGCAGGTGCAGATTCTATGCAGGATTCCCCACGTGGAATCCGTGCGTGCTCGTGTGCATTAGAGGCAGAGAAAGAGGGAAAAGAGAGAGGCAAAGAAAGAGAAAGGGGCAGAGAGAGAGAGAGAGAAAGAGGGGCAGAGAGAGAGAAAGAGGGTCAGAAAAAGAGAGAGAGAGGCACAGAAAGACAGAAGGGCAGAAATAGAAAAAGGGGCAAAGAAAGAGAAAGAGAGGCAGAGAGAGAGAAAGAGGCAGTCAGACAGAGAGAACCATTTTTTCAAAGCTTTTATGTTCGCATAGCGAACATTGGGTCAATCTAGTAATTAGAAAAAGGCTATAAGGCCTCTGTTAATTTTACCAGTGACATACAGGAGCAGCATTCAACATAATATAATCAGCGGTATCCACCATAGAAGATTAATATTCTACACCCACTCCTTTATGGCCGGATTCACACAAACGTATTTATGCTGAATTTGTACACAGCTCTTGTAAACTATAACAGTATGTTTGAACTCTAAGACTGAAACAAAGGTGTGACTTGAAGTGCTTGGGTTGCAAGGAATGATCTGTAAATGTGTCCTCCAACTATCACATGTTATTTATCCTTAGGTGAAAAAAGCAGAAAGATTTTTGGGGTCTTCCTTTGAGAGGAGCTGCATGGAAAGAGCTGCACAGAGGGACCTGGTGTCTTGGCTGTCTAGAACCCGAAAGGTAAAAGTGGCCATGCTACTACCATAACTCAATGCGGCATCTGGACTGTGGCTAGTAGCAAGGGCAACAATAGTGTGGCATTTCACTCCTAACCTAAGGCAGCCTTAGTAAGAGGAAACAATTCCTGCTCAACAAAACTGTAAGTGAGGCCGGCCTCAATACAAATATTAGATGTGCACACCACTAGGCATGTGAATAGTCAAGCAACATGTCTGTTGCATAGTGAGGTGCTATGTGACAAAACTTGGACCTTAGAGAAAATTGCCATTTGCTTGCAGTTACAAACTTGGACAGGACTACAGAAGTGCAAGCCTACATAAGAGCCTTGAGGTCGAACTCTGTTTTCAGGAAACGATGTCAATAACAGAGTGTTAAGCCTTTTAAAGACCAACTATGTTAGGTTACGTGTTATAGTTCTGGTCATTGGGACTGATCTATTTACAGCATTATTGATACCTTATTTCCAGCATTGTTATAATTTCATATTAAGTACAAAGTATTATTAATTCTAGCATTTAGTTAGCCATAGCATTGTATTGTGATTTAAAAAAAAAGCTGCTAGGGCTTCTCAGAAAGGGGCATGGTCTTCTCGGCTGGCAGGTTTATGTATAATTTACACTAGAAACTGGTGTAAATTATGCAAGAAATGTACGCCAGGTCGGATCTGGCGGACACCTTTGAGAAGGCTTATGGAGGTTCCAGGATGCTCTCAATACATGAAAAGGCGTGAACTTCTTTGTATACTCAGTGCACCATGTGCCTTGGAAAACTACACTAAACCTGGTGTCGGTAATGCCGGGCTTAGTAAATTTCCCCCATGAGTAATTTCAGGATTCAGCACTTATTGGGCAGTTAAAACAATTCTCAGAGTACGAAATGTTTATATGCAAATGGTTTTATTTTGGTAACCTTAAACCTTGCTGTCTAATAATACCATTCAGGGTGGGTGGGGGAATCATGCATTGCTGACAGCTGTTGCTATGTAGTGTGATACTTGATCATGTGCCTTTAAGGAAAACATATTTTGCAGTAACCTTCCAAGTTACTGAAGAGTAGAAGTAATAAGAGCGAGCAGTTCTAGATTTCATCCCCAGAATTTCCATAGAAACATATGGAAGATATAATGTTGATAGAAATTCATTAGGTGTAACTGGAAGGGAATGATTTTGGTTGGGGAATATTTCATGTTAAATTGTTTAAGGAATTTTGGGATGGGTCCAACAAAATTTAGTGGCTTTGAAATACACGGATAAACGTTTCAGTTCAGGACCTGCTGGATATACAGTAGATAAAGTCTGGGTTATCTGAGCGATATAATGACCTACTTTGATTAGATGCTAAAAATAAATTACAACAAATGCAAAATATGTTTATAAATACACAAACGTACAATTACACAGGGGTAGGGGCATTATCTTCCACTTCATACCCTATGTATTTTGCCAGTGACAACAGGCACTAGAAGAGCTGATTGGTTGAGGTCCAGAGCGGCGGAGCACAGCCAATCAACTATTGATGACCTATTCTGAAGATAGTATTTGCCGGGAAAACCCCTTTAAGAGAACACCTAAATCACACATTGGATTTTGAAGAATGAATGGTGTCTCCAAACTTTAATCTCCAAACTGCTCTCATCAGTGAAGAGAAGGGGGCACCAATAGCGGAACGCCCCATTCTGGTGTTCTAAATCAAATGTCAACTGAGCTGCATGGTGCTGAGCTATGAGCAGGGGTCCCACTAAAGAATGTCAGGCGCTCATGCTACCCTGATGGAGTCTGTTTCTGAAAGCCTGGTTGGAAACATGCAGACCAGTAGCCCGTTGGATGTTACTTTGTAGCGGTCCATCAGTGCTTATCCTGTTCCTCCTCGAACAAAGAAGCGGTTACCAGTTCTGTTGTTGGGTTGCTGTCCTCCTAACTAGCTCTCCTCGTGTAACAGCACATATCTTGGTATCTGCTCCATGCTCTTGAGACTGTGCTTGGAGACACAGCAAACCTTGTGGATGTCCATCCTGGTGGAGCAGGAATACCTGTGCTACCTGATTAGGCTGCAGGTATCACTTCATACTACCTGTAGGGACAAGGACACTAGCCCAACTACAGAAGAATCAGGAGAGATTAATTACTTGTGGACACTACATCCCAAACCATTCCCTTATCAGGGTTGTCTTGCTGTTGCCTCTCCAGAACATCTGTTGTCTCATTTGCTTCAAGGCAGGTGAAATTAGTTCACAACCGCTGATGCTTCCTAACTGGACAGATTGATATTCCTGAAGTGTAAGGGACTAGGGATTATAGTGTGATGCCTAAGGCCTCATGTCCACGGGCATAATTGAATTGCGGAATCCGCATAGCTCTCCCACGTGGATGATCTGCAGCTCAATATGCCCATAGACTATCATCAGGTATTTAAATACCTGGAGATGTCATTCCTTTTCTCGGCGTATGGATCGCACGCTTGGGAAAAACGCAGCATGTTCTATTTTCTGCGGTTTTCCCGCACGGACGGTTTTCGCACAGTTCCATTGAAGTCACTGGAACCAATCTAGATCTGCAGCACGTCCACAGCTGTCACTGCGTCTGTGCCACGTACCGTGGGAAAGCATGAGTTGTACGCGGCACGCCACTGCCATCCTGAGCATATCGGCTGTGCAGAAGAAAAGAGATCCAGCTGTGACGGAGGAGACCCCCGCAGCGTCCGGACAGGTGAGCATAAAGTATTTTTTGGCCTCATGTCTGTGGCTGGGTGGAATCCGCTGTGGGATTCTGCACGGGGAAACCGTGCGAGCCTGTGGACATGTGTGCGATTCTATCTATCTATCATCTATCATCTATCTCAGATATTGATATAGTGGCATCATGTTACCAATGGTGCAGACCATGCAGCTGCCATGGGGCTATGGCTCCACATTCTTTGGGCCCCTGTTCCCAAAACTCCAGCTAGTGGTACAACTACTATCTTACTCAAAGGCACAGGACTTTAAGATCTTGTGCAACCTGAGTGTTCTCTTCAGTATGTACTATACTTTAATAACCTGAGACGAGGGAGCAGTAAAGCTGTGCAGAGAGCACACAGTGTAGGGTCTCCTTTACACAGAGTGATTGCCCAAATTCTCACTAGGTAACATCAAATTTGGCCGATAATCATCCTACATACAAGCAGCTGCCAACAAGGCACTGAGCGACAAATCACTCACCTGTCGGAATCACTTGGTTTTTAGCAGAACAAGAAACCAAGTGACTGTTGGGCTGTAAGCAGGAGTGGCTCAAAGTTTGAGCCACTCCTGTTTACTGTGAACCATCGCGGAATTCCGCACCGTAAAATCACCCGACCTCACCCGCGGCATGCTCTATTTGCCGCGGGTGTACGCGCGGACGGCTTCCATTGCAGTCAATGGAAGCCGTCCGTCACGCTACCTTCCACTGTAGCACAGCGGAAGATAGCGTGAAACCGCTTCCCCGCCCACAGCCAGGCGCGTCATGTGACACTGTGGGCGTGTCATACGACGCAGCCAACGCGTCACGCGCTCTATTGCGCAGGCGCGCCGAAGCGTCATGCGGGATGGAAGTAAGGTAAGTATTGGGGTCTCTGGGGGGCACCGTGACGGGCTCCGCCGCGGAATTCCGTGGCGGAGCCCGTCATGGCCGTGTGTAGCCGGCCTATTAGTCACCCTAAGGCAGTCCTGTGTTTGTGAGTAATTAAAGAAGATAGTTATACTGCCTGCTGGAGCATTTGGGGCATTTTTACTGATTGAAGTACAAAGGGGGTATTCTTAGTAATTAGGGCAACAGAGGAAGCGCTGTAACTTTGTGGAGACACAGAGGAAGCACTATTACTTTATAGGCCACAGGGGAGATGGTAATACTAAGAGAGGTTACTGAGAGGTTCTTTGGGGATAGCAGCAGGACAAAAACTGGACTCTTTTCAGAATCCCATGCATGCGCTCTCCCATAGACTTGTATAGGGGATCATTTGCACAGGACTAGAGATGAGCGAGCATACTTGTTAATGCGATTTACTCGAGAGAGCATCGCCTTTTTCGAGTACCTGCTGACTCGTCCCTAAAGATTCGGGGGGTCGCGGGGGTGAGCTGGGGGTTGCGGAGGGGATCGGGAGGGGGAGAGAGAGATATCTCTCTCACTCTCCACCCCGCTCCCCTCCGTCGCCCCCCACCCCCCGAATCTTCAGGGACGAGTCAGCAGATACTCTAAAAAGGCGATGCTCTCTCTCGTAAATTGCCTTAACGAGTATTCTCGCTCATCTCTACACAGGACCCTGAAAAGAGTCAGATTTTCATCTATCGAGTGGATTTCAGCAGCAGGAATTAAGAAGTAGGTGAGTATAAAAAACACAGCACCCAGCTCCTTGTCACCTCCTCCAGCACCATTAGTTAGTTTCTGGGCCTTTAGACAAGTGATTGGTGCCCTTTAAAAATTATTAGCCTTAAAGGGGTTGTCTCGCGGCAGCAAGTGGGGTTGTACACTTCTGTATGGCCATATTAATGCACTTTGTAATGTACATCGTGCATTAAATATGAGCCATACAGAAGTTATTCACTTACCTGCTCCGTTGCTAGCGTCCCCGTCGCCATGGTTCCGTCTAATTTCGGTGTCTTCTTGCTTTTTTAGACGCGCTTGTGCAGATGGATCTTCTCCCTTCGGCTCGGAAGCATCGGCATTTTGGCTCCGCCCCCTTGTACGCGTCATCGCGTAGCTCCGCCCCATGGCGTGTGCCGGTTCCAGCCTCCTGATTGGCTGGAATCGGCACGTGACGGGGCGGAGCTACGCGATGACGCATGCAAGGGGGCGGAGCCAAAACGCTGATGCTTCCGAGCCGAGCCGAAGGGAGAAGATCCATCTGCGCAAGCGCGTCTAAAAAAGCAAGAAGACACCGAAATTAGATGGAACCATGGCGACGGGGACGCCAGCAACGGAGCAGGTAAGTGAATAACTTCTGTATGGCCAATATTTAATGCATGATGTATATTACAAAGTGCATTAATATGGCCATACAGAAGTGTATAACCCCACTTGATTTCGCGAGACAACCCCTTTAACATTTTGGGCATAACATAAAATAAAAACATTCCTGAATGAGCAGTGGCTGCAATTGTAAGAAAAGGTACAGTAAGTGAACCCTTTGGAATGACCTGGACTTCTGCATTGATTAAAATCTGGTCTGATTGTTGTCCAAGACAGAATTAAAGACAAACAATCTATCTAAACTTTAAAACACAACAGTTGTTCTGGCCATGTCTTTACACTGAATAAACATCTACAGAGCAGGAAGAAAAACTATGTAAACTTCTGTGTTAATGACTTCTCCAAAACTACAGTAATTGACAAAAGGTGTTTCAATTAAAGGGGCTTTAAAAAATGTATAGCCTATCCTCAGAATAGGTCATCGATATCTATCCGATATCTATCTGATTGGTGGAAGTCTGCTACCAGGGATCTCTGCTGGTCAGCTTATTTCATGGGTAATTGAAATTCTTCAAGCTGCTCTTACTATGGATGCTATACATTTCATAGCAGCTGTTTTGAGTACTGTAGCATTGTCCTATTAACTTCAATGAAACAACGCTACAGTATTCAGAACAGCCGCTACAAAAAGTATAGCATTTTGAGTAAGAACAATTTGCTGGATTGATGTAAATATTAAAAGGCAGCAGTACTCACACAAGTGCCGTGCCCCTTCCTCTCACTTGATTGGCAAGGGTCCCGGGCAGCAGATTTCCACCGATCAGATACAGATGGCCTAACCTAAGGGTAGGCCCTCAACTTTTGAAAGCCAGAAAACCTCTATAAAGAGGTTATCCTACAAGTATAAGAGCTCAGCTATCTCCAGGGGTCCCATTGAAATGCGAGAAGTGGGGGTGCACATGTGCAACCACCGCTGTCTTCAATGCAGAAAGCTCTGGACCCCATCATAGGGGTCTCAGCAGATCCCCACCGATCAGTAAGTTATCCCCAATTAGGGTCTCTGTCACCAGGTCATGCTGCCCTCAGGTAGAGACATATACACCTTGTAATAGACTCCCTTTAACACCATTGTTGCTGGTTAATATCATAAAATATCTTTATAGTAGTCAAATCATCAGACTCTCTGCATAGATATAATATCAAATAATAAACACCAGGCTGCTTGTGGTCACCACTAGAGGGAGCTAAGGAGCTGATTGCATACACTGAGTTCTAAATGGTGGTTACAGGTACCCAGTAGCTCATCATTTATTTATGTCTACACAAGGGATTTTCACCTCAGGATCAGAAAAAATTAAATCTCTGACTATTATAAAGATACAATAAACAATTATTTTGTTCAAAAAGATTTTATTGAGACAAAGGGGTCAAAGCATAGGTGACAACAATACATATTCATGCAACATAACAGGTTATAAACCAGAAAATGTATTAGCAGAAAAAAACTTCTGCTGAAGGACCTCACTGTGAACTTATTGGCAGTTTTCCATTTAATAAAGAAAACATACAAGCGAAAAGGGAAACTGTAAAACTTAGGTTATAAACAATTATTTCATACAGAATTTTGGATATATTTAGGTTTAAAAAATGAAATGGTATTTAAGGGTGGACGCTTACTTTAATTTTCTTACTACTAATACATACACTTTTTTCTGTCTTTCTCACACACACATTTTCATAGGCAGCCAAGTAAACTACCAGTATGTAAAAAAATAACTTTGACACTTTTCTATCCAGTATAACAAACCGACAGGGATAGAAACTATGTGAGACGGAGACCAAAGAGGTGCCATCCAGTTTCCATCCTTGCGTAGTTTCCTATATAAAAGATAGAAATGAGGATGGAACCAGTAGTGGAGTCACAAAATGTAATGTAAAACTGTCATGTCCACCCAGGACGCACTGGATCTGTAACCCGCAGATCTGGCACAAATGTGGGCAAGCTGTGTAAAAACAATAACAAACCAAAATATGGGAACGCTTTCTCTATCAAAATAACCGCAGGGACGGGGACCTGCCAAAACGCAGGCAATTCGCCCTGACAAGGACGTATCTGACCTAATACCTCGGCCCTTAGTTAACCCTACTTGGGACAGGGGAAATACAATAGAAAAGAAACACAAACTTAGCTTAGATGCAGCTGGCAAATGAACAATCCAGAAGCGAGATATGACTGAGACCACAGTCAGAGCTAGACTAAAGATTTGAAGCAATTCAGTCCAGCATCAGCCAGACTAAATAGCCCCTTTAATTACCCACAAGTGTGGTTAAGCATGTCTCACCTGATACCACACCCACCAGGGCCAGAAGATGAAGAACCACCTGCAAAACCTGCACCAGACTATTAGCATGGCAACAATCCCAGAACCGCCTCAACAGAAACTTGCCTTATTTGTGACTTTGGCTATTTTCTTTTGCTATGGCCCCTGCACTAGCTCCACTAGATACAAGTTCAGCTTGGCAGGAATTTGCTGCATTAAATTCTATTCCTTATACAATATATGAAAATAGCAAAAATAACTTAAATTGGAAAATAGAAACTAGATCTAGAAATGAAAAACATTCCACATATTTTATTTAATTAGATTAGAGGAGATGGAGGAATATGATGTAAAATACCACTGGTCCTGTGCACTGTAATTAGAAAGGGAGCAGATTGCTATCGTCGCTTCTATGCGGTTTGTATACACTTCCTGTTCTACATTCAGCATTAGATGAAGTGTTGGGTTTCTGCAGGCAAGTTTACAATAATGCATACTTATTGCTCATTTGCATTATTCCGTCTTTAAGTAGCCAGGAAATAAGTCACTGGGGAAAGGATTGTTGCTGAAATAGCATGTAGTAAGTATATACCCGTCGATTCATTTTATGGCACTGTTAACATGCTGCTAAATTTAGGAAACCACAATTCCAGTATGCTTTGTGGGTTCTATCCAAAGCACTAGGATACGATGAGCGCCCAGTAAGTAGGATTAACACCAGCTGAGAAGCCTATTATATGGCTCAGTGCTGATCAATAAACCAGTAACTCATATGCTAGCTCTTTGAAGAAATTAATGGTGTTATTCATACTGTAGGTAATTATCCCATTGGGGCAGACTTTTTCTAACTTCTTCTAGCCTCTTTGTTATAATTGAAATTCAATATGATCTAGTCATAGAAGTTTTATTCTCATTTTAAAGTAGTAGAAAAAAAATCATCAATTTGTCCAAAGTATGTACATTTTATATGTCTAGCAAAATGCTAAAAACGTGAAAGCATAGTTTTGGTTACAGTTCAGTCTTACCAGTCTCATTAAGCTCACCACCAATTAAATTTCTGAATTTCTCCAAACATGGAAAAATGGGCCTTCATTCTTAGTGCAAACAATGCAAACCAACAAACAGAAATATATACAATGTTGGGAGAGTCAAATGGCGGAGTTATGCTTGACTTTGAAGCAACACAAGACCATTTTGAAGTTGTATTGGAAGTTTGAGAATATGTGTGAAAAACAACAATGGCGACTTGAATTTAGAACAAAACTACTAACACGCCTGACCATCCCACGCATTTGTGATAAGTTTGAAACTTATGGCACTTTGTGTGATGTGCACAAGCAAAGATCTAGGAGGTGTCACACAACAAGTCCTGCTTCCTCGAGTATGGTGTTGGAACTATTTATGAGCTCACCACAAAACTCTGTCAAACAATGTGCATGTGAGACAGGAGCTAGCAGATCAAACTCACAATGCATTTTTCCAAGAGCACACTGGAAGCTCTACATCCCGAGATTGTTACACGCTATGAATGAAGATTACTCTAATCGAAGAATGCAGTACTATGAGTGGTTTCAACATGTGGTATGGAAGGATAAGGAGATTGTGGAGAAAATCCTTTGTCTGATGAAGCACAATTTAAACTAAATCATACAATAAATCATCATAATTGTGTTTATTGGCCTCCAGAAAATCCTCTCATTCATGTGGACAAAGCAGCCAATTTACCGGGATTGAATGTCTGGTGTGGACTGACATCCTAGGGTTCAATTGAACTATTCTTTTGTGAAGACACAGTCACTGGCCCAGTGTAACTCAACATGCTTTGCACATCCACTTTACCGGCCACTCATGCTCTTTATGAGGATGAGCAATTTTACTTCCAGCAAGATGGTGCGCCACAACACTAACACCAAACCAGAGGAGCCTATCTCGAACACCTCTCGACTTCTACCTTGGGGAACCTTACAGAATGTGCAATACCGTAGGAAACCATGGGAAGAGATTGAAATACCATGCAGAACAATTCTTGTAGACGCTGTAACCAATGTTAGAAGTGTCTGGATGTTAAAGGGACTCTGTCACTTTGCTTCTAGCCCTATAAGCTAAGTTTTATACTTACCTACCCCAATGTTCCTACCGTGTCCCCCCTACTTCTAAAATTAGAAGTGCCCCTCAATGCATTGAGTGGCGGCTTCTCCAAACTCCATAGGTCACCTACTTTCAGTCCATAAACAGGTGACAGACTCCCTTTAACCCCTTAAGGACATGGCCATTTTTTCCATTTTTGTATTTCCTTCCTCATTTTTAAAAATGTTATTTTAATTACAGATCAATGCAGATGTCTGAGAGCTTGTTTTTTGTGGGACAAGTTGTATTTTTCAATAGTACTATTTAATCTACCATATGAAGTACTGAAATTCTTTTAAAGTAGAATGAATGAAAAAAAAAAAGGAAATTCCGCGATCTTCTTTCTTCGCACACACTGCAACAAAAATGACATGCTAACTTTATTCTATGGGTCAGTACGATTACTAAGATACGAAATTTATATATATATATATATATATATATATAAAAAATTTTCTAAGCTATGTTTATTTTTTTCCAAATATATTTAATTTTTCAAAATTATATTCTGCCGCCATTTTCTGACAGCCATAACTTTTTTTTATTTTTCTGTCTACACAGTTGTGTGGGGACTCATTTATTTGTGGGACATCCTGTAGTTTCTATTGGTACCATTTTGGAGTAATTACGACTTTTGATAACTTTTTATTACATTTTTTCTTAGAGACTGGGTGACCTAAAAAGCGCAGTTCTGGCGGTGTTTTTTTCTGATGGTGTTCAGCGGGCGGAGTAAATAATGCGTTACTTTGATAAATCGCACTTTAACGGACGCAGTGATACAAAATACGTTTTTCTTTTAGATTCTTTTATTGTTAATATGGCAAAAGGGGTTTTAATTAAACTTTTGTGTGATTGTTCTCAGTAAGAGAAACCAAGCAATCTTGTGGATATGATACATTTTAATGGCTAACAACAATACATAATAAAAATACATGATGTTACAGAAAGCTTTCGGGATATTGCCCCCTTCGTCAGGCTAATGAATTAAACTAGTTTGGACGGCACATAATTATAACATACAGATGCAGAGGGGAGGGGACACACAACTCTTGATCTAAATAAGTGTTCACACACAGAAATTTGAGACTTAAAAAACACACACGATAGTCTGAGCAGAGAGACAAACAGTAAATCAGTCCACTGAGCTGAGGAATGCGACAGTTTTATGATCTTTTATGACAGTTTTAGCTTGACGAAGGGGGAGATATCCCGAAAGCTTGCTGTAACATCATGTATTTTTGTTAGCCAATGTACAAGATTGTTTGGTTTCTCTTACTGAGAACACTCACACTCTCCTCTACTGGCTAACACGGTACCTAACCTTTTTTTTCATATTACCTTTAAATGTTTGTTACCTTTCATTTTTTAAAATAATTAATAAAACTTTTTAAAAGTAATTTTTACAATTCTTTGTAGCCCCCAAAGGGGACAAGAACTTGCAAGGCTTTGATCCCTCCTGCAGTATAATGTAATGCCATAGCATTACATTATACCATGATCTGACAGGCAATCTATCAAGCCATGCCACAGGCATGGCTTAGTAGGCAATCTTCAATGGAAGCCCTGGGGCCTTTCGTAAGGCAACCACATAGCAACCCACGATCTTATCATGTGGGCCAGTGCGGGAACCCCGAACATCAATCTGGGCATTTAAATGCCGCAGTCAGTAATGATGGCAACATTTTAAGTGGTAACAGTGCCGCTCAGCGCTGCTAGTTATCAGAGCTGTTACGAAAGAAATAGCCGACACCTGCATTGTATGGAGTGGAATCGACTCACAATCCCCCTTCCATACATATCCTGGTGGACATAACTGTACACCCTGTAGCGTTAAGGGGTTAGTGGTGACCTCTCCGAGCACCTAATTTGATAGCAGAAGTCAAAGATGACTTATACCTATCCATTGATGCCTATATGAATCTAGTAATAAAGTTTTTATGTTGATATTTTTTATGTTGAAGTGTGAAGTATGGATACATTTTTTGGCCACCCTGTAAATATAATCTGTAGTGGCACACTTAAAGTGTAGCTCCAGTTCCTTACAGCACAAGGTCTCCCCTGGAAGTGTGGAACTCAGATCTGGAGATACAACTGGGGAGGAATGGTGGATCAGCAACTGGTAGACACCAACGTACTTTGACATTGAACGGAAACCTTACCTATTGTAATCTACAGATCAAAAACCAACAGCAGATTTTGATGGCCAATAACCATAACAGTATTTACTAACCACTTACAGATATGTTGACAATCAGGTTGATTGTGTCATGCACCAATGTTATGTACAGTGAGACAGGATACCGGAGAGGTGTTCAAGAAGTTCATGTGCAACACAGCGTTAATTTCTCTCTGCTGAAAACAAAGTCTTGACCGTCTGGAGTTCTGTAAGTCTTTAACACAGCTACAATCACATATGTTAGCAGAAATGAAAAGCCATCTGTCATCACATTCAGACACCACAGAGCAAGCCGGGGCCTGTCATGCTTCAAGCTTCTAATTACAAATCATGACAGACTTCTGAGCTAACTTCAATGTGAAGACCAAGTTAGTAATTTTATGGCTATCTACATGCTTGATTGTAAACAAAGAACCAACAAAGAGCAAAGGAGAATTGATTGGTCACGGAAAATAAAGACATCAGTACACTTAGACAACTATCTGACTTTGTAGACCCTGACAGAAATTACATATAAAACAGAGTTAGGCTGACTTTGTACATTGCACTTTTTCAAAGGTGCGAAGTTCAATGCAATGAATATTGCATTGATGAAAATAATAATCTTTATTTATATAGCGCCAACATATTCCGCAGCGCTTATAAGACAGGGGGAATAAAAACAAGACCACGGTTACATGAAGTAGTCAATTGATGGAAACAGTAGGGGTGAGGGTCCTGCTCCAACAAGTTTACATAGTACAAATAATGGGATGATAGACAAGGTAAAGGGGCTGGAGATGTGCATGGTATGGCGAGGTGGAGAATGAGGGATGCTATACACACAGGTCAGGCCGTATAGTGGCTGAGTCGGTATGACTGCAGGTGCCGGTTGATTATGGATAGCAGGGATTGCAGTCAGTAGGACAGGAAGGATGTTCTCAGGCGGTGTACAGAGCGGTTTGGTTTAGGGTATATGTTATGCCTCCCTGAAGACGTGTGTTTTTGGAGCACGTCTGAAGTTTAGTGAGTCAGGGATTGCCCGGATAACTTTTAGTAGTACATTTCAGAGGACTGGTGCTGAATTTAGATGAGGGAAACAATGTAGGGCGGCACGCTGCTGTGGAGGGCTTTGTGGATGAGGGTAGTAAATTTAAATTGTATAATGTATTTGACGGGTAGCCAGTGCAGTGACTGGCACAGGGCAGAGGCATCCGAGTAGCGACTGGACAGGAAGATGAGCCTGGCTGCTGCATTCAGGATGGATTGGAGAGGGGAGAGTCTGGTGCAGGGGAGGCCTATCAGCAACGAGTTGCAATAATCAAGCCGAGAGTGGATGAGGGCAACAGAGAGCGTTTTTAGCGTGTCCACGGTGAGAAAAGGGCGTATTTTTGTGATGTTCTTCAGGTGCAGCTGACATGTTCGGACAAGATATTGGATATAGGGGGTGAAAGAGAGATCGGAGTCAAATATAGCCCCAAGGCAGCGGGCGTGCTGTCTGGGAGTTATAGTGGTGCCACACACTGAGATGGAGATGTCAGGATGAGGTTGGTTAGTAGAGGGCACAAATAGGAGGTCAGTTTTTTGAGAGGTTTAGTTTTATGTAGACAGAGGACATAGTGTTAGAGACAGCGGAGGAATGTTGCTGTGATGTCAAGGGCAGAGGTGTATAACTGGGTATCGTCAGCATGAAGATGGTACTGAAAGCCAAATCTCCTGATGGTCTGTCCAATGTGGGCTGAGTTGATGGAGAAGAGGAGGGGGCAGAGGACCGAGCCTTTTGGGACCCCAACCGCAAGGGGAAAAGGAGGGGAGGTAGAGCCAGCAAAGCACACACTGAAGGAGCGGTCGGATAGGTAGGAGGAGAGCCAGGAAAGGGCAGTGTCTTTTAGTCCAATGGAGCGAAGCATACTGAGGAGGAGTTTGTGGTCAATAGTGTCAAATGCTGCAGAGAGATCGAGGAGGATCGGTAGGGAGTAGTCGTCCCTCAATTTGGCTATCAGGAGATCGTTTGACACTTTAGTCAGGCGGTTTCTGTCGAGTGTAGGGGGCAGAAGCTGAACTGTAGGGGGTCAAGAATAGAGTTTTCTGAGAGATAGCTTATAAGGCAGGAGTAAACCAGGCATTCTGGTAGTTTGGAGATGAAGGGGAGGTTGGAGATGGGTCAGTTGTTGGCAGCATCGGTCGAGTCAAGAGTCGGTTCCTTTAGCAGTGGAGATATGATAGCGTGTTTGAATGAGGAGGAATATAGTGGGGAGGTGTGAGATGACCACCAGGGAGAGGGACCAGAGGAGGTGTGAGAGAAGAGGTGGTGGGGCGAGCAGAGGAAAGCAGTCTGGAGACTTCTTCCTGTGTCGTTGGTCTAAGTACAGAGAGTGAATAGGAGCTAGATGCAGTACTGACGAGACTAAGGTCAGGGCTAGTCTGGGATTGGGAGGTTATTTCCGTCCGGATGTCGTGAATTTTCTTTTTGGAGTAAGCAGGTAGCTCTTCAGCACTGAGATCTGTCACGGGTGGGGGGGGGGTGCAATTTTGGCTGAGAAGGGAGTGGAAAGTGTCAAAGAGTCATTAAGGGTTGTGGGATAGTGAGGAGATGAGAGAGGTGAAGTAGACTTGTTTGGCATGGTCGAGGGTGAAGTTGTAGGTTCTGAGCATGAATTTAAAGTGAAGAAAGTCTGCAGACTTTTGAGACTTTCTCCACAGCCATTCAGCACACCTAGAGGGACATCTAAAATCTAACATAAGATAGTTTCCAAAGTGATTGAACGTAATGGGTTTTGAAATAACAGCAATACTTTGCACTATACTTGAAACATTCTAGCATGTAAAACTGTTTAAGAAAATCATACAATCTTGTTTACACAGTGAGGGGTAATCTGAAGCTCCGGGACCCAATGTAAAATCTGTAACGACTCCTCCACCACCACCTTCAATGTACCATTTGTACTTCTTCTTCTAGGGCAAAATGCAGAGAGGCCTTTGAGGTTCCTCATGTCCCAGAGCCCCCTCTTTGCACCCCTTACAGCTACAGCCATGTTTACACATAACAATTGCCCCATCCAGTGATAAAATTCACTCACTGAATCGACAATCACATTTAGTTGGTCGCAGAGTGTTAAGGCAGCAGAAATGCGTTCCTAAGCTCTCGCTGAAGACCTGAAAGTTGTGAGTTCAATTCCTGCTTGGTTCAGGTAGCCGGCTCAAGGTTGACTCAGCCTTCCATCCTTCTGAGGTTGTTAAAATGAGTACCCAGCTTGCTGGGGAGTAATAAATAAATTATGTGAAAGTCCTGCGGAATACGTTGCCGCTATACAAATAACAAGATTTATTTTATTTTAGTTGAGATCATTCATATAATCACTCATAGAAATCAGGGATACGTTATCATACTATGTTGTTTGTAAGATGTAATGAAAATGGCCATACCATACAAAAATGCTACATGTAAAGGCAATCTTAGATCTGAGCATCATATATGAGATCTTTTTACTAGTGCGGTAGAGATCAGTTGAGTACAACTAAGGTAAGCGTTTTCTCCATGCTAGAGGTTATCAGTTGTAGACTTCTAAGGTAGATGTCTTCTCAATGCTAGAGGTTTTCTTTAATTTCCAAACAACATTGATTCTGTTTTGCTTCAAAATTAAATTGGCTTTCATCATGCAAAATTTTTAAGCAAATTACCTTGTATCAGTTTCACATGACCTTAAAGTCACATGCCTTTAGAGTCCCATGTCACGGCTGCTAGCAGGGAAGATGGAGCAATACCTCTGCAGCACCACCTATTAGAAGGCAACATTCCTGCAAGTCAATGCCAGATGCTTTATACAAGCCTTATAACAATCATTGGGAATTGAAAACCAAGTCAGAATATCACAGACAGACAGCTATTTTGGGCTATTGGACCCTCATCCGTGTGCAGTAGGTTCTGGCTTGGCTAGTGAGAAGCCTGTAGACATGTGTCAGGAAGGGTGTGGTTTCTCCTTAAAGGGGTTGTCTCGCGAAAGCAAGTGGGGTTAAGCACTTCTGTATGGCCATATTAATGCACTTTGTAATATACATCATGCATTAAATATGAGCCATACAGAAGTTATTCACTTACCTTCCCTGCGCTGGCGTCCCCATCTCCATGGCTCCGTCTAATTTCAGCGTCTAATCTCCCGATTAGACGCACTTGCGCAGAAGGGTCTTCTCCCATCTGTTCGGTCCGGCACGAGCGGCATTCTGGCTCCGCCCCCGTCACATGTGCCGATTCCAGCCAATCAGGAGGCTGGAATCGGCACATGTGACGGGGCGGAGCTACGCGTGTTTTAGCCGTGAGTTTTAGATGCGCCTATACTGCGCTAAAACCAAGCCCATGTGAAAGAGCCCTTGATCTGACATTTTTTACTTTTCCCACCGACATGAATAAGATACCTCCAAAGTCTGTGATGAGTTTTCCAGACATCATTTCAGCACTGAGAATTTATACATATTGTGCATCATAAATAAGATTCACGACTTGGTCAATGAAAAATCTATGTTCTTTATCGTATTCAGCATTTTTCCAGTAAAATAAATGTACTTCAATGCATAGGTTCACTCTTCCACAGCAGGTAATTGCATTAACAAAAAATCCCCAATGTATTTTTATTAGTAGTATAACTCCTTATATGAGCAGAAACAATTCAATTATAGAGCAAGGTAACAAAAGGTTCCCAGCTTTACCAGGGCGATGAAGAACCCAGCACCATCTATACCGTATAATGCACTATATAATGCACAAACAACATTGAAATAACAGAGTTATGTAGTGCCTAAATAATAATGTCATATAGTGCCATAATAACACTAAAAGACACTGCCTAAGGCCACTCTCACACATGCTGATGGCAAAGCACCGCGATTTTACCTTTTACGTTTTTCGGAGGCAGGTTCCTGCCTCTGACAGTGGAATTTAGCACATCCCATCAAAAAGCGCTTGTGTTGAAGTGGCCTTTAAGGAAATGTTTCACCTTTATATTATACTATATACTAGTTATACTAATTAAAACCAGATACTGACATGTTCATTTTTCTCATTTGTTTTAATTTTCTGATCCTAGTTTTTTTCTCCGTTTGGCCAAGTAGTTGTTAATAACATTCAGAGATGTGCTTTACAGCAGCCACATGGACCATAGAGAGTAGTCTAGAGATGTTCACTAGCTTCTATGAGAGAGTGTTCCAGGCATGCTCTGTGACATGTGCAGAGGTCTTTGGGTTATGAGGGGAGGAGGTTTGAATGGTGGATCATGTTAAACACTCATTGTCAGAAAAAAATCAAGCCTGTAGAAGGAGTTTTTATTCTAATGCAAAACTCAGCATACAGTTACATCTCAGACAGATATGCGAATGATTAGAGTTGTGATGTGATTAACTGATCAGTCTTGGCACTAGACTAGGCCCTAAAAGTGGTTCCACCTTTGGCTTCTAAAAAGGCTCTCAGAGGCTTCTTGTGCTTGTGTAGAGCACTAGACGTCTCTACGACACAACTGAAGAGATTTCACCCAGTTAACAGTTTGATACAGGGAGCATTACTGTAATGGGAGACGTTTATTGGTCATATAGACAAATTGCCCATCACCTGGTCCATTCTGAATAGACTGTTAGGAGGTATTGGGACCATGTGTGAGGGATCGTGTGTTAGGGCATAGATACACAAGGCGACCAAGCTCAGGATGCCATCCACAGACCACCAGTAGAAAGGATCATCTGAAAAGGACGAGCAGCCCTAACTGTTTTATTGTCCACCATCCAGAGACAGGTGACACCATCATTGCAAGCCCCTGTGTCTGTTGGAACCATTTCCAGGTGCTCTGCTAAAGGATATTTGGTCTCTCGGTGCCCATTACGTGTATTGCCTTTTACACCCACCGTCGCCTCGGTTTATGAGAGATTGCTCCTGTCAAACCAACCTCATCAGCTTCTACGAGTGGGTAAGTTCTAGACTGCACCATGGAGAGTCACTGGATCTTGTGTTTCTGGACTTTTCCAAAGCGTTCGATACTGTTTCGCATAAAAGGTTGGTATATAAAATTAGAATGCTTGGCCTTGGCAAGAATGTGTGTAAGTGGGTAACTCTCAATAAAAGAAAACAGAAGGTGGTTATAAATGGTATTACTCTGATTGGGTCACCTCTACTTGTAGCGTACCACAGGGGTCAGTACTGTGTCCTATTCTTCTTAACATATTTATTATTGACCTGGTAGAGGGATTGCACAGTAAAATATCAATATTTGCAGATGATACAAAACTATGTAAAGTAATTAACACAAGAGGACAGAATGTTGATGCAAATGGATCTGGATAAGTTGGAGGCTTGGGCAGAAAAGTGGCAAATGAGGTCTAACACTGATAAATGTAAGATGAAAAATGGAAGTGAAACAGCACCAATAAATGATGCTCCATGGTCATTATTATTTCATGAAGACTATATTTATTAGAACAAGCAGATCAGAAGAAATAGCAGGTTTTTTCTCCCGCGCGTGAAAAACACAATTCTTTTAAAATGCCATCCGTGGGTGCAAAAATCAATTTGATGGCCAATGATTCCCTACGGGCAAAATCCGCTGCAGAATCCGCAATTCCATTTAGCTAGTGGACATGAGGCCTAAGGCCTAAAGTCCACGGGTGGATCAGATTCCACATGTAGGAGCCTGCAGCAGAATCCAACCCTGCCCGCAGCCAAGGGCACTGCTTACCTTTCTTCTGTGTGCCTGTCCGGTTCTTCTATTTTCTTCACTGCGAATGTGTTCAGAAGCGCTGTCCGGAGCGTGCCGAACAAGTGCAGTGGAGTTTTTGTTTATACTCCTGCTTTCTCTGCGGAATCCGATTGAATTGAAAAAAAATCTGCATGCTTTAATTCATGTTGCAGATAAAAATAGAACATGCTGCGTTCTGTTTTCTGCGAGTGGATTACGTAGTTCCGACTCGTTAATGTGAGCCCAATTGTGTAATCCAGTGCATATGATTGATCCATGTATTACCGTGGATCAAACGCATGCGGAATCCGCAATTCCTATCCGGTCATGTGAGACCGGCCTAGGGCAGATCACTGCCTTTTTATCACATGACCGGGGATCACTCAACGAGACCACCGCTCACTGCTCCAGGCTGGTGACTACCTTTGGTAGCCAGGAGCAAGGAGATTTTAAATTTCCCGGACCCTCCCCGGCTTCTGCGCATGTGCCTGTTATTTTGCCAGTGGGTGTATGTGCAGAAGTCGGGGAAGGTCCGTGGAAGATGATCGTGTTGGGGTTCAAATGTGGAGGCCTCCGGTAAGAAGTTTCATCTCCCCTCACCGATCACATTGGAGAGGGGAGATTAAACCTCATTTTTAAAAAACTTTCACATGATTGCCATTATCCATTGGATAACGGCGATCACATGACTGGGGACCACTCACCTCGGCCCTCAGTCACTGCTCCAGACTCTCGGCTACCTTTATTAGCCAGGAGCAAGGAGATTTAAAATTTCCTGGGCCCTCCCCAGCTTCTGTGCTTGCTCCACCATTTTGCCAACGAGCGCATGTGCAGAAGCTGGGGAAAGGTCTGTGGATAAAGATCCCATTTGGGGACATCGCCGGAGGCCTTAGGTAAGTAATTCCAACTTTCCTCATGCATTGGATCCGTAATGGGTTTAACTTTTTTTTACTTTTAATATGATTGCCGTTATCCATTGGATAACGGGGATCACATGACCAGGGACTACGTTCCCCAGTAAAATCTCCAGGCTCGCGGCTACGTTTGGTAGTCAGGAGCAGGGAGATTTTAAATTTCTCAGCTTTTGCACATGCATCCACCATTTTGCTGACAGCCCATGTGCAGAAGCCGGGGTAAGGTTTGCGGTAAGGTACGTAATTAAACTTTTTCAACTTTGTTTTTACTTTACGTGATTGCTGTTATCCATTGGATAATGGCAATCATGTGACTGGGGATCCCATACCACGGCCCCATGTGACATGTCCCTGCTCTTGGCTACTTATACTAGATTTGAAATCTCCCGGGCCCCCCGGGCTTCTGCGCATGCGCCCAACGGAGGTGAGTAGTTTCAGCTCTCCTCATGGATCGGATGAAACTTTGACTTTGTTAAACTTTTTTTAAACTTTTATGCGATTGCTGTTATCGATGGGATAACGGCGGCTGCGTGACTGGGGCTTGCACACCGCAACCCCCGATGACAGCTCCAGGCTATCGGCTACCTCCGGCAGCCGACTGCAGAAAGCTGTCACACTTGCAAACCCCACAGCTTTAGTCTACAGGTCTGGCATGGTTTTATAGTCCTGTAGAATAAAGCCCAGACACCCAGGACATGAAAACATGTATGGGTGATCGCTAATAGGTTAACATTTAATGAAATGGTGCTAAACCATCTCCGCACTAGAAATGCATGCATACAATTTTCCCTCTTGCGAAAATAATGCAACTCTCTATACACTTATCACAATATTGTGTCACGCATGTACAGTTTTAGTACCAGGTAGAGAGCATTTATATAGTTATAGAACAAATCGTATATCATAAATACGCTTTCTTCACCAGGCATAGAATGTGTCTACAGATGTGGTACCATTTAATTTTGTTATAATACCAGGTATTAACCATATACGCAATTATAGCATCAGCAATATAGCACATACCAGTACCAGTCACTTGCAGATACAGTATGCTGCTATATTCGATCGGCCAGGGCATACTGGGAGTTCTAATTCCCCATGGAGGGGTTGACAGTAATTTCTTTGGCATTGTACTTTGATTACCTATATGTTTAACCCCTTAGTGACAAAGCCTGTTTGCGCCTTAGTGACGGAGCCAAATTTTGGAAATCTGACATGCGTCGTTCAACGTAACATAACTCCGTAAAGGCTTTACATATCCAAGTGATTCTGACATTGTTTTTTCGCCACATGTTGTACTTCATTTTGGTTGTAAAAAGAGACCGATATAATTTGTGTATATTTATTAAAAGCGCCAAAATTGGGAACATTTTGAAAAAATTGTCATTTTTTCACATTTTCAACTGTAATATCTCAAATATGTCCAAACATACTGTACAAATTTTTGATAATATATATATTTCCATCTGTTTACTTTATTCTGAATGCACATTTGAAAAACTTTTGTGTTTTTTTAACAATTTAGATGACGTACAAATTTAACATTACTTTTCAGCATTTTGAGGAACACTTTGTTTTCCTGCAGCAAGCCAAGTTTGCAAAGGCTCATGAGTGTCAGAATAATAGATACACCCCATATGACGCCATTTTAAAAACTACACCCCTTAATGTATTCACTGAGGGGTGTCATGAGTATTTTGACCCCACAGTTTTTTTTCAGGAATTAATTAAATTTAGAGGAGAAGAAATAAAATTTCATATTTTTGCAAATATGTCATTTTAAAGACATATTTTTTTTCCTATAGTGCCCATGAAAATGAGGATTTACACCCCAAAATGGATACCCCCGTTTCTCCCGTGTTCAGAAACATACCCATTGTGGCCCTAATCTTATGTCTGGATGCACAACGGGGCCTAAAATGAAAGGAGTAGTTGGTGTCTTTCAGAACTGAAATTTTGCTTGAAGGCGTTTTAGGCCCCATAGCACTTTTGTAGAGCTCTTGAGCGGCCAAAATCAAAGAGAACCCCCACAAGTGACCCAATTTTGAAAACAAGACCCCTTAACGAATTTATCTAGGGGTGTACTGACCATTTTTACCCCACAGTTTTTGAATTAATTCAAGCAAAGCAAAGGGGGAAAATTGTGATTTTCATTTTTTTGTCAATTCTGTCATTTTAAAAACAGCTTTTTTTTGTACAGCACACACATGAATGAAGCCTTGCACCCCAAAATGGATACCCCTGTTTCTCCCATGTTCAGAGACATACCCATTGTGGCCCTAATCTTATGTCTGGATGCACAATGGGGCCCAAAATGAAAGCAGTAGTCGGTGGCTTTCAGAACATAAATTTTCCTTGAAGGCGTTTTAGGCCCCATAGCAATTTTGTAGAGCTCTTGAGCGGCCAAAACCAAAGAGAACCCCCACAAGTGACCCCATTTTGAAAACTAGACCCCTTAACGAATTTATCTAGGGGTGTACTGACCATTTTTACCTCACAGTTTTTGAATTAATTCAAGCAAAGCAAAGGGGAAAAATGTGATTTTCGTTTTTTTGCCAATTCAATCATTTTAAAAACTGCTTTTTTTGTACAGCACACACATGAACGAAGACTTGCACCCCAAAATGGATACCCCTGTTTCTCTCGTGTTCAGAGACATACCCATTGTGGCCCTAATCTTTTGTCTGGATACACAACGGGGCCCAAAATGTAAGGAGTAATCGGTGGCTTTCAGAACATAAATTTTCCTTGAAGGCGTTTTAGGCCCCATAGCACATTTGTAGACCCTTTTGAGCGGCCAAAACCAAAGAGAACCCCCACAAGTGACCCCATTTTGAAAACTAGACCCCTTAACGAATTTATCTAGGGGTGTACTGCCCATTTTGACCCCACAGTTTTTGAATGAATTCAAGCAAAGCAAGGGGAAAAAATGTGATTTTCGTTTTTTTGGCAATTCAATCATTTCAAAAACTGCTTTTTTTGTACAGCACACACATGAATGAAGACTTGCACCCCAAAATGGATACCCCTGTTTCTCTCGTGTTCAGAGACATACCCATTGTGGCCCTAATCTTTTGTCTGGATGCACCACGGGGCCCAAAATGAAAGGAGTAATCGGTGGCTTTCAGAACTGAAATTTAGCATGAAGGTGATTTAGGCCCCATTGCCCACTTGTAGAGCCCTTGAGCGGCCAAAACGACAGAGAACCCCAACAATTGATCCCATTTTGAAAACTAGACCCCTTAACGAATTTATCTAGGGGTGTACTGTGTATTCTTACCCTACAATTTTTGAATAAATCTAAGCAAAGCAGTAGGAAAAAAATTACAATTTTTCTATTTTTTTGGCAGTTGTATCAATTTAAAAACAGGTTTTTTTGTGCAGCACACATAGGAATGAAGACTTTCACCCCAAAATGAATACCCCTGTTTGTCCCGTGTACAGAACCATACCCCTTGTGGCCCTAATCTACTTAAAGGACACACGGCTAGGCCTATAATGGAAGGAGCACCCGTTGGATTTCAGGGTGCAACGGAATAAATTCCAGGCCCCATTGCCCACTAATAGAGCCATTGAGCATCTAAAACGATAAAGAACCCCCTCAAATGACCCCATTTTAAAAACTAGACCCCTTAACGAATTCATCTAGGGGTATACTGCGCATTTTGACCCCACAGTATTTGAATGAATCTAAGCAAAGCAGAAGGAAAAAATTACAATTTTCATTTTTTTGGCAATTTTGTCAATTTAAAAACAGTTTTTTTTGTACAGTGTACATAGGAATGAAGACATTCACCCCAAAATGGATCCCCCCGTTTGTCCCGTGTTCAGAAACATTCCCGTTGTGGCCCTAATCTACTTACAGGACACATGGTTAGGCCTATAATGGAGGGAACACCGTTGGATTTCTGGGCGCAACTGAATAAATTCCAGGACCCATTGCCCACTTGTACGGAATAAAAATTGACTCCCTAAAAATACCCCCCCCCCCCGCGCGCCCTTTTCGGCGTTCCCCAAATCTTAGATAAAAGTAATAATGTGAACCGTGTAGTATTTCCCAAGACAGGGGTAACTACAGAGGCTCGTTGGGATGGGCCCATGGAGCAATAAAACCAGGTATCCCCCCCTCCTCTCATGCTTTTTGGGGGTCATTTCTTGACCTCAGTAGCGGGTATGGGGTGTAAAAAGTGGCGCTCTGTGAGTTTCCGTAAGCCTGCTGAGGTGCGGCGGTCTCACACAGAAGACGCTCAACAAGCTGCTCCTGGAACTGCAGGAAGGCGAGCGTTCCCGGGACTTCTTGTAAATTACGTATTACAGGTAGCGGTCTGAATAACGCCGGGCTCACACGGCCGTAGGTGGAATCCGCTTGCGGAGGCCCGCAGCGGATCCCAGCTGTGAGCCCGGCTGTGACCCTGCGTACGGCCGCGTAATGTACTGCGCATAACTACCTACTCACACGGGCGGTCGTGCGCAGTACTTTTTTTTTGTTTGTATTTCCCGCACCGTCGCTTAGCGATGATGCGGGTACCCGCAGCCCGTATACAACGTAGTTGCGTATGGGCAGCGGGTATATCCGCGACCACGGAGCACAATAGGCTCTATGTTGCGGATATCCGTGGTAAGATAGAACCTGCTGCGTTCTCTTTTCTGTGAGTGGATTACGCAATACCGACCCACTAATATGAGCGGAATTGTGTAATCCAATGCGATTGATCTGCGTATTACTGCGGATCAGGCGCATGCGGAATCCGTAATTCCTATCTGGTCATGTGAGACTGACCTAAGATAGATCGCTACCTTTTTATCACATGACCGGGGACCGCTCAACAAGGCCATCCGTCACTGCTCCAGGCTCTCAGCGACCGTTGGTTGCTGGGAGCAAGATTTTAAGTTTCCTGGGCTCCCCGACTCCTGCGCATGTGTCCAGTATTTTGCCGGCGGTCGCATGCGCAGAATCCAGGAAAGTTCATGGATGAGGATCGTGTCGGGGTGCAAATACAGAGGCCTCCGTTAAAAAGTTTCATCTCCCCTCACCGATCGCATCAGTGAGGGGAGATGAAGCTTCACCTTTTTTTTACTTTTACGTGATCACCATTATCCATTGGATAACGGCGAACACGTGATCAGGAATCGCTCACCGCGGCCCCCCGTGAAGCGACGGGCGCGTGCGCAGAAGCTGGTGTAAGGTCCGCAGATAAATCTGCGGGCCTTAGGTACGTCATTTCATCCTCCCTCGTAAGATTTTTTAACTTTTTTTTTCCTTTTTTAAACTTTTTTTTTTTTACTTTTTACACTTTTTGAAAAAACTTTTTTACACTTTTTTTTTTACTTTACATGATCACTGTCATCCATTGGATGACAGTGATCATGTCCCCGGTATAATCCCTCTGCTCCTGGCTACACATGGCAACCAGGAGCAGAGGAATTTTAAATTTCCCGGGGCTCGAGCCCCTCTGTGCATTTACATCGGGCGCGCATACGCAGAGGGGGATTTCGTGTTCCGGAACATCGGGACACCGCTGAGGACCGGGGGTGAGTATTTTCACCTCCCCTCATGGATCCGATCCATGAGGGGAGGTGAAACGGACACTTTTTAAAAACTTTTTTTAACTTTTTCGTGATCGCCGCTATCCACCGCCGCTACCGCGGTCCCCAGTAACACCTCCTGGCTCCCGGCTACCTTCAGGAGCCGGGAGCCAGAAGATTTTAAATTTGCCGGGGGCTCCCGGGCTTCTGCGCATGCGCGTGACGTCATCGTCTGGTGCGCATGCGCAGAAGACCGCCAGCGGGTCTGGGAGGACCAGATTCATCGGGGGCAGCACGGAGAAGGCAGCTGAGTATTTTCAGCTGCCCTGATGGATCCGATCCATCAGGGCAGCTGAATCTTTACTTTTTTTCACTGTTTTATTTACTGTATTGCGATTGGCGCTATCCATTGGATAGCGCCAATCGCAATGCCGGGGGGGACTGCCTGCATCCTGGGATGACAGCTCCATGCTGTTGGCTACCTGCGGGCACCGACAGCATGGAGCTGTCACGTCCTCAGGCAAGTGGGCATTAACCCAAAAAGGATGCATACAACTACGTCCTCTAGAATTAAAGCCCACTTTCTGAGGATGTAGTTTCCCGATGGGGCAGTCGGTAAGGGGTTAAAGTGAAGCCCTTTGTATGGGAGTATAGTTGTAAATAATGCAGTTATCAAATAGTCAGAATAGTCAGCCTCCAGTAATCACAGGTGACGCTTTCTCAGATTGGATTTGTTCACTTATGTTTTTGTTCTTTGTTCAAGCGCAAACCATCATAAAGATTTCTTCCAGCCATGACTCATTCCTGCACCCCCCCATCCTGCTGGTCTAGAGAGTAGTCAGATAGAAAGCCAGGAGTCAGCAATGGGAAGTCTCAGTTAGCAGTAGAATGGATGATGCGGGTAACGTAGTCAGGAGTGAAGCCAGGCGTTGGAACAGTAAGTTTTGGTTCGCAGTGGATCTTTCAAAGGTCGGCTAAGGGGAAGATTTTCCCCTTATTCAGGCACAATTACGCTCCATGCCAGCAAGCGTAGTTGTGCCTATGCTCATTTGAATAACCCCTGAGCACTAAAATTATCTATGGAGAGTCCTTATAGCTGGTGGCTGCTTTTCTGTTTTTTAAGGGTTTCTTCACACGTGCATATGCACAATTGTGGGCGACTCAGTACAACGCATTTGCGCTATGAACAAGCTTTTTTTGAGTGCCTATCAGTGCATTTTACTGTACTATTTGGGCTTGCACGGCATGGCTTTTTGCGCATGATGAACTACCACATCCCGATTTAAATGGCTATTTAGCCTAATGAGTTCCAGATGTACTCTTTTTCTCATTAAAATGCGCAGCATATTACGCATTCTGTTCTGTATTGGGCATGCATTTGCGCACCTTCCATAGACTTCTCTTGGGACTTTTGCTGCACAAATGCACCCAAAAGTATAGCTTGCTGCAAAAAGCAGATGAGATTGAGCCCATGGAAATCAATGAATTTTATTCTCTGCGTATTTGCGCGTGTTTTTGCGCATACAAAATTTGGATTCATTCACATTCCCCTTTAATGCGTTCAATAGGGAAGTCAAAATCTTCAACAAATCTCAAATTTTTCAAATTTTGCTGTGAATTACACACAGTTCCACAGCAAAATCTGTTCATAAAATTCATAAAATTTTAAAAAAGCTGTTAAGTAATAAAAAAAAGACATTTCTTTTCCATCTCTATCTGTTCCCTGCTCCTGCTTAGAGTTGTGCCTCTACCTCACTGGTTTCTGCTTCCTGGCCTCCATCAATAATGTGTTATATGACCGCGGCTGCAGTGGTCACAGGGGTTGAAACAAGGTGTTCAAGAAATTAAATTTCCCAGGACACCTCTTGTGCTGATGTATGTAGATAAGGTACCAAGGAGGTGACGTTAAATCCTTTATTGCTCACTATGTGTATTGACACTGAGCTGGCACCTTCATCAGGACAGGTCCTCTTTATGTGTGCCCGGTAGTCCGCCTTGTGCAGCAAGTATATGGTTCGGAGGTGCACAGTTGGGGAACGGGAGGGAGCAAAAGGCCACTCTCGGGTCAAAAACACATGGGCCATTTAAACTCTGCGCCATAGTGTGCGAGTTTGAAAACAAAAGCAAGAAGATAGGTTCTGCCCTATCTTTCCTTCATGTACTATTAACTACATGCAAGAAAGATAGGGCAAGTCGTGGGGATTGGCTGTGCAAAATCCGCAGTGTATTAGAGTATCGTCAGAGTGAATGGTATTTTGAGAAATCCCATTCATATGTTGCTGAAAATATCACGCGTAGTAATATCATGAAAGAAACACGGCCGTGAAAACCAACCATTGAAATCAATGGCTTTGCTTCATCATGTTTTGCAAAATGTGACAAAATCACGGTCGTCTGCTTAAGCCCTTATGCTTCTGTGCGGATTTCACCTCTTCAAATAAGGGGGTGAAATCCATGTGTTATATGCGGACCTTGATACGGATTTTGGTGTGGAGAGCATCTTCCGCTGTGGAAATTATGTTACATGTGAATGTAGCCTGTCAGTTACACCTTTGAACTCATCCTTCCTTCTACTAACTATTCATTTCTGTAATTTAGGCCTCAGTCCAGGTTTTGCTATGGGGTCCCATGGTTATTTGTCATGTCCCTGTCAAGCATCATACAGTAGTCATCAAGTCCCACCATTTATCACTGTAATTAAACAGAGGAGCTCTTTAAATTACAAGCCCATGGAATACCTACAGGAGGAATCTGACACCTGATCCTTGTGGGAAAATGCAATGTAAACTTGTAATCCCTTAAGTAAGATATTAGCTATTTAGTTCTCAGCCTACTGTGGATGGTCCTTCTGTAGCTTTGGCAGAGCTAGCTGAATAGATTATATAACTATAGTATTAAAAAGTTATTTGGATATATTTATAATATATGAAGTAGTCTGAACTTCTTTAATAAATAGCATGAACAAATATACAGTCTGGACTTCTGCTCATAATACTGGTTCTAGAATATCTTAAATATCACTCAGTTTGCACCTGTCTTGCAACCCCTTCTGCATCAAGTGGTAACTGCGCAATAGCTATTTAAAGGGGAGAGTACTAAGAATACTCCATCCTGCGTTCCTACATTAGGGAAGTGTTTCTCCTGTCAGAAAACTATAAAGGACCCTGATGTACAACATATAGAAACTATATAATGCATCCAATCAAATGTATAGAAAATTCTATTTGCACTATGCTTTTGCCTTACATTGTCCTACAACAAATCGTCGGGGTATGCCAATATTTAGGACACATGTACAGCAAGTTCAGAGAAGAGTTACCAAGATGGTGAGCGGTCTGCAATCATGTGCTATGAGGAACGGTTAAAGAATCTGGAAATGTTTTGGGTTGATTTTGCAATTTTTTTTTTATTGAAATCAAAAATGTATGCAATACAATGGGAGACGTAAATGTACATACTTTTACATGTTATTTGACCACTACATTGCAGAGATGAAAATAAATCGAGAAAATAACATTTTATCTTTCTAAGCATTAGCAGAATAAAATGAGGATGAAGTGATGGGGAATCGGTATGGGGTGTTAGGAGGAAGGTAAGAGGGGGATTATGAGGACAAGGGAGAGGAGAGGGGGAGATGATGAGAGTTGGTTGTTATGAATAGTAATGACACTTCTGGCCTAACCGAGAAAGGGGGAGAAGTAATGCATGGCAATGAGTAATAATAACATCTTTGTGGTTGAAGTCTAAGCTATAGTCTCAGGCACCAACCATCTGTCACAGTATGACGCTGAAAGACATATACACCGTTTCAACCATATACTACAACCTATCCTACTTCTATGATAGGAGGTTAAGAGCATAGCCTCCATGGTAACCAGATAGAATTACATTTATGTTGAGATCTTGACAGTTCTTCAAACCTGCGGATTTCAGTGACTTTTGCTACCCAATGATTAAAAGGAGGTGCAATAGGTTGGAGCCAAAGGAGTGGTATTAAGGACTTAGCTGCCATAATAAGATGCATGATGAGGTTGTTCCTAGAAGGCCTATGCTCTGCAAAGGGTTTGGACAGGATCACAAGTTCAGGGGTCAGTCTGAAAGAGCGAACAGATATGTCACATCTGGTTCCAAAATGGTTTTAAAGTTGAGCATGACCACCAAATGTGCATTAAGGAGCCCACTTGTTCATTACAGTCCAGCATTTGTTAGATTTGGATAATTTATGCGCGAGTAGAGATGTGAGGTGCTTAGGATAGATACCACCTCTTTGTCTGAGAACGAAACACTGAGTTCCCTCTCCCAGGATAAAATAAAAGTTGGTCTGGAGTCAACTCATGGTATGATAAATTTTTTTTTGAGGAGTGACATTTTCCTACTGATGCTACATTGTGCTACTATAATCAGTTCTAGTTCCATGAGTGGGTGAGGAGACGGGAACTCGATGCTGAACCTGCCCAAGGTTTTAAATAGATGAATTGTTTGCAAGTGATTAAGAAAGGGGATTGTTATCTGAGAGAGTAATCCATCAAGGATCTTCTCCCTCTTGAGTGAGCGTTGCAACCAAAGATCAGCAATTGAGGGGTCACTCAAGAGAGACCATATTTGCATTGTATGACCATCCAATTCTAAGTCCAAATGATTCGGAATTAAGCTCAAAGGGGTAACTGGGGATGGGACTGGTGCTAACTCCCCTCAGAGAGAGTCCCAGATCTCGTACGTTCCCCTCAGAAGGGGGTCAAAGGATGACTTCCTATACATTTTCTGTGAAGGGAGCAAGGATCTGGGAATGTTTAGCTTGCAAAAAATAAGGCTGTGGGGGTGATCAATGTGTAAAACAGATTACCACGGGAGGTGATGAGTTCTCCTTTAATGTAAGTCTTGAAACAGAGACTGGACAGACATCTGTCAGGGATGATTTAGTGATCCTGCACTGAGCAGGGGGTTGGACCCGATGACCCTGAAGGTCCCTTCCAACTCTACCATTCTATGATTCTATCTTTGCATATACTAACAGAGCCTCTACAGCAGTGCATAGATGTCATGTGGCTCCATACTGCATGCACCACTGCACAGGCTCTGTGCACTAGGTTCTGCCATGTGCATGAACTCTTAGGTTTATACCAGCCTTGGTCCTGGTGAAACACAGGTGTGGGCCAGAACACCTGTTCAGGTTTATTTTAATGAACCAGTACGTACCTGTGCAACGAGTTGCTATTCATCCACCTCTGTGCACAGAATGGCCTGCAGGGGGCTGTAACCAGGCCTTCTGTCTACTGAGGGTGTGCTAATCAGCAGGGACAGCTGTGCGAGTGTGTCTGGAGGAGCTAAAAACTCCAGACGCATTCAATTCCTTGATGCAAGCTGGGGCTGGAAGTCAGAGCTGCTGCTGCTGTTGGGATGGCAGAGCTCAATGCCGGGGCAGTGCTGCTGCTGGAAGCCAGAGCTAAGCCAGGCTCTGAGAGAGGGAGGCTGAAAGCCTGAAGTCTGTGGGAGACCAGGCTGTGGTACGGCCAGGAGTCTAATGGGGAAGGACGTCTCCAGACTGACTCCCTGTTTGGTATGAGTAGTGGTACTAGGCCACTGTGTTAGTAGTGAGTTAGGAAAAACTACTGCTTAGTTAGCACCTTCATGGGCAAGTGATTGTTTTTTTCATAGCACAAAGTGTATGTGCTGCCAGCGGCTGATGTGATGGACTTTTACATGGACTGAGCGTGCCGCTGCCCCACCCCCACACAGACATTGCCACACATTCTTTCTTAGGTTCTTTCCACATTGTGCTATTGGTATAAATGGAAGGTTTACTTGGAGGGGTCAACAAATTTCCTGATTACAAAAACAAAATGACACTAATTTAGCAAAACCATGCAAGGATTTTGTATAGGTATAATATACAAAGCCTATAGATATATGAAGTGTGGGTCATTTACAATTCAACTGTGGAAGTCATCAATAAACCTCCTAAAGTACCTATAGATGTCATGGATGTGAGTGTCCAGTGGGTGGTGCTGATGAGGTGCTGCATGATAGGAACAGAATATAATATAATTGCCTCATTACCCTATGTTACACTGCATTTACTTAAAAAGAACTGTATGGAAATGTACCATGTGCCACCTGAACCAACTATTGCGCTCATGTTGTGTTTCTAATATTTTATTTGTATTGCACGCCGTTTCTTTACTACCCTCCTGTATGAATCTACAGTTGTTTCACGCGTCATATTCCAACAGTAGTCTGCTAGCATTGACGGTCTCCATTTCCCTTGGTAGCGTCTCTCCATACCAGAGATGTCCTGATGGAAGCGTTCTCCATGTTCATCGCTTACAGAACCACAGTTTTCAGGAAAAAAGTCAGTGTGGGAATGTGAAAAATGTATTTTTAAAGACATGGTGCAGTCTATTCTTTCATAACATGACAGCATATTGTCTAGCAGTTCTTTGTAATTCTCAGCTTTGTGGTTTCCAAGAAAATTCTTTGCTACCATCCTGAAAGAATTTCAAGTTTCTTTTTCATCACCACATAGTACGTCATCGAAATGTATATGCTTGAAAGATCTGTGGACCCACCAATATCCCCTCTTTAACTTTGGACTCACTTACATGCAGAAACAGATAACGACATGCTGTGCCATTAAGATCCTAATTTTATATGCAAAGCTGGTAGTATGATAAAATTGCGGCCCATGAGGGATGTACTTACAACCTTCTTTGATCCAGGTTCCAGTGATGTCCTTCATGGCCATTCTCTCCTTTTGAAATGTCCTACTCTGCCTCTGCTGTCCCACTCACAAAGGAAACAACAGTACTTTATATAACCCAGCTGAAGTCCAAGCACTATAGCTACAATTGTCAAATCATCACAGACCTGCCATTTGTGTTCTTTATAGCTAATTTTCCAAGAAGGTGCTTTATGTTTTCATAGCATTCTTTCATCTGTTTTCCATCTCCTATAGGAACAGAGGGTAATGTATTGCCAATATGTAACAAAACTACTTTCAGTCTCGTCTTGGAAGAGTCTATGAAGAGTCTCCATTCATTTGGTTTGTGGCTAATATTAATAGCTGTCATAAGCCTATTTACATTGTTACAGAACACAAGATTTGCATTATTTTGAAGTAAACGTTGTAAGTAAATGTAAATGTTGATGACGAAAATGGAACGCACTCACTGAGACGTTGTCTTCCAGGAGATTCCATTGCTGTAACCTATATCCCAGCAGCTCAGATTTATTTTTTGGCAGTTTGGAGGTCATGTACCAGGTCATTAAGTTCAGCCTGAGTTATTAAATTGGGTTTTCATTCAGTTGCCGGAATGAAATCTGGATCTATAGATGTGGATGGCTCTGCACCATCATGAACTTCAGTAACATTTTTTTCTTCTGCGGTGTCGAGTGAATAGGATTTGTGTGGCTGAGGAATTGGATTATCTTCACTATGTGGAACAGGTCGACATGCAGATTCAATATCGGGATAATTTATCGTCCATTTTTTCTTCTTTGAGTAACCTTTACTTATTAGAGGTACAGAGCAAAAATAGCAGTTATTTACATGGTCCATAGGCTTCCCCCAGACCATGGGAACACCAAATTTCATGGAGCACTTCTGTTAGGGATTTGATGTGGATCTGCTGGGTCGCCCAACCAGTAGATGGAACAGACCGGCAGGGCAGAGAGCCAACTCTGGAAACCCGGATGCTCACAGCTGGAAGGCGTGACTAGGAATGCAAGGTGACTAGGGGATCTAGCCCTATGCTGGAAGCAGGAGATGGAAGGTCCCTGCCTATCAACAGCAGAGAATTCGCCCTGACAAGGGCGGCCCTGTGCAGAAACCTAGGCTCTGATTAACCCCGTCAGGACTGATTATCAGGAAGCCAGGAGGTTGGATAACACCACACCGTCTGGAGAATCAAGGAGTAAGCAAGTTCAGGACCCGGCTGGAAGTACTTGAGCAAACTGAAGACAAAGCATAAACTGCAAACACAGGAACAAACAGTAGCATCTGTAAGACATGCATATATGAGGGCTCATACACCAACACTGCAGCAGGGGCTGTCAGGTCTGAGGCCTCTATATAGTGGTAAACAGATGGCCAACAATCTGCAGCTGGGTGGAAGAGGCAGAACCAATTTAACCATGACAATGCTGGAAAAAAAAAGGCAATGACAGATTCAGAGCACGACGCCCATGTCTGCCAGACCTAACAACGTCTTTCCTTTTAGCCACTGATGAAGAGTTGTTGCACAATGGTTACAACATATGTGTTAGAATGGTTACAACATATATCATAAATATTTAAAAAATAAAAACAGGATTATATGTAGCTAGAGAACATTTATTTCTGAAATTTTGAAAACTAGAGCCAAATTGCAATTTTTTTGCAATTGCAATGTCAGATTGTTGTTCAGCACCCTCAAATTAGTAATATTTGGGTACTTTGGTTTCTGAAGCTATTTTAGCTGTAGACCAGTGTTACTTTACAAGCTTGTGTTAAGATAACTATAGCTTTTAAGGCTGTGTGCACATGTAGCTGAAAATGGTGCAGATTTTCCACAACAGAAAACCTACACCAAAATCTGCATCATTTCCACATCATAAACAACGTCAAAATCCGCACCATTGATATGAATTTTGACATAGTTTTTGCCATCTATAGTAGACTTCACCTATTCTGCCTCCCTTCTTCTTTTTCAGTCGTGAAGATTCCCGCACGTAACAGAGTGTTTGGAGCACAGACATCCAGGCCGCCATCACCGAACAGAGCCACCTCAGCCCGTCCTCCTTCTCCACAGTCTCCCAACAGCAGGCGCACACATGCACAGACAAGAAGCTCAATGCATTGATACAGCTTGCTGACTTCCTCCAATCCCTTCCTCCCTCCCTGCACTCAGTGGGGCAAGACGTCAGATGTCTTCTCCCTATCATGTGTAAGGATCGCCAAAGTTTTCTGGTGCCATTGCTTCCCCTTCCACTTCACTACTGCAATGAGGAGCTCTTTCTAGACGACACTTACTAATACACTCAAGGTGAAGTCTGCTGCAAAAACTGCGTCAAAATCTGCACCAAGGATGCGGATACTGATGCATTTTTTGCCATGGAAATGATGCAGATTTTGTTTCTGACTTTCTGCTGGGCTGTTCTTCCTCAAAAAATGGCAGTATTACAGTATTAATAACTAATAACTTACTGATCTGATTATTTAATAGTTTCCTAGTGGGCGTCCCACCAAACTATAGAGTCCACTGACTGCATGTAAATGTTTTTTCCCAGTTCTGACTGGTGCATATTATCAGTGTTCTGTGAAATTCTGGCTGCAGTAGGTTCCAATGTAGAACTAATGTAAGTCACATAGATGCAGCAGGGCCTGATTGTAATGTTTACTTGTTCTGTTCAGACTATTCATTATAATACATAATTATATCTTTAGGACAGCAACAACTGTGATCTGATGATATATGTGGTGGCCTTGTTTTTGGATTAACATACACTGCATGGATAACTTAAAGAGTAACTTCTCTAAAGTTTTGCTGATTAAACCAACCTTATGCCACTGTTTTATCATGGTTTTCCAGCTGTAATCACACCTATTCTGCCCAGATTCACATCCTGCTCGGTATATGAAGTCAGTGTAGGTCTGCTGACCAAGACGTTAATCTGGGCAGAAGGGGCCATTTAACAGCCAGGACATTATAGCTATTTACCAACTAGAGGCACCTGCAGTGCCTAATGCAGCAAAATCTAAAATACAAGTTTATTTCTTGAAGGGATTTTCCAGGCAAATTACTATTGATGTCTTATCCTCAGGTTATCAATGAAATCAATAGTTGTGCCTGCAGTTACAAGCGCCGGCCTCTACACAGGGGTGGGATTAGCAGCTTCCGCTCTGATTCCTGTGTAGTGGTGCTGAAAAAGAGCGCCTGATCAGCTGATTGGCCAGGATCCCAAGCGGTGGACCCCAGCTGATCAACTATTGATGACCTATCCCATGGAAAGGTGTTACGTTCATGTGGCACACTAAGGTGCCACACCGCAGCACAGACACAACATGGTGTCCTAATAAAACTGCAATACTATCACAGCATTCACAGAGACCAATTACATCTCTCCAGGTGAAGATGGAAGGACACTAATCAGAGAAAGTGGGAACCCCTGCCTAAAAGTGGGGGGATTGTCCTAATAAGGACAGCCCCACTGACTTCATCTGGGACCTGGCTATCCCTGATTAGGAACCTGGAGATATGCACAAAACACAGGACACGACACTGTTCACACACACTGAACACAGAACACAACAGTTCACACCTCATGTCTGGCCACTAGCACAGACATACAGAACACATCGCTATTCACACCAACACACAAGGTCATGCATACCACACAGAACAGGACTGCACATAGACCACATGTCTGGCCACCTGCACAGACATACAGAACAAATCAATGTTCAGACCAACAGACAAGGTCATGCATGCCACAAAGAACAGGAACCCCACCCAGAACTCACATGCATACAGATAGTAAACCATAGCTAGTCCAAGTGTCCTCACAGCAAGGGGATAGACAGACAGCCACCATGCTGAGATACAGGGAACAGTGTCAGGCATCACCCATCTGACACACATAGGACATCAGACGTCTAGAAGCCGCACCTGCCAAGGAATAAGGAGAAACCTGCGGGTATATGCACCTGTGCAGTCACCATACTACATGCTACTCAATGCACGCAACCCAGAACGCAAGGAGGGGAGGGACAACAGGTGTCTAGACCGCCCTCAGGAAAGATGAGAGAGACACTTCAGACAAGCATGCATAACACCTGCTATCAGCAGGATTAATACAGAGTTCAAAGACAAAATAAAATGACCAGCATTCTCTCACAAGAGAAGCTGGTATTTATGTGCAGCAGACCATAGGGATTGGCTGGTGGAGAATACCACACCCAGCCAGCTCAATTAACCCACATCTGAGAAGGTGTGCTCATGCAATCTCATAGAACTACATATCCCAGAAGCACAACCTAACAATAGGTCATCAATAGTTAATCGGCCTGCTGCTTTTACCTATTTTGCCTGGAAAACATTTTTAACAATATCTGAATTTTAAATTAGTTACAGTAATGCAGCGATAGGTGTTGCATGTCATCACTGCCTGCAAAAACACATGTGCTGCAGTAGTATGCATTCAGAAATGTGACCATAGGGTAAAAAATCTACAGAGATCTTCTAACTAGAAGCTAATGTTACATGGAGCTTGGAATAGACCAATACAGTTTTTTTTTTGTTTCTCAGATTAGTGTGGGTACTTACATAAAAAAGCAAACTGAAAAAGCATATCTACAAAGTTCTGAATATTCATAGCAATTATTAAAAATAATGACTAACTAATGTGTATAGGGACCTCTTGACTCTTCCCAAATTGCAGACAGAAAACAAGGACTGGCCATGTTGGATGTTAAGATTACCCATCATTGTTGTGCCAGGAGGATATAAGCCCCTGCAAAAAGTTTCTGTCCTGTTGTCCCCCTCTCTCTAATTAAACATGCATGCTAAGCCAAGTCAAGCTTGTATGTTTATAGGGAGGTTGAGAATAATTGCTGGTGGCCAGACAAGGGCCAGTTAGAGTTATTCAGTATGTAGTAGTGGCACATTTGGTAGCAATTACATTGTATAATTAGAATAAATTAAGTTGAGAACCAAGGGGTATTTCCATAATGTAATGTTATGGCTTATCACTAGGATATGCCATAACATTATGATTGGTGGATGTCCGAACTCTTGCATCTCTTTCATTACAATATTATCTTTCTGATCATTTTGGACTCATAAACATTGCAATATAATGACACTTCCCAAATTTGGGTGAAGTTGTCACTAGAGATGAGCAAGCGTACTCGCTAAGGCAAATTACTCAAGCGAGTATTGCCATTTTCTAATACATGCCCGCTCGTCCCAAAAGGTTCGGGTGCCGGCGGGGGAGAGCGGGGAGGAACGGGGGGGGGGGGGGAGATCTCTCTTTCCCCCATGCTCACTCCCGCAACTCACTGCTCACCCCCGCTGCCCCCCGAATCTTTTGGCATGAGCGGGCATGTACTCGAAAATGGCAATACTCGCTTGAGTAATTTGCCTTAGCGAGTACGCTCGCTCATCTCTAGTTGTCAACTCTACAATTATACAAAATGCCACATTTTTAGTGTAGAAAATAACAGGTTAATGCAATAGGTGGTTTGAAAATCATTTTAGTACAAAGCATAAGTCTGTCAAGAGTCAATGTAAATGTAAACCAGTTCCAATTATTTGTGCCTTCTAGTGCCCCTGCAGTAATAGAAAATGTTGACTATGGATGGCTTTAGCGAAAGGAATCATTTCCCTTCTTAGTTATGAAAAGATTTTGTATTATGTAGCACTTAAACTTGTTCTGCCTTTCAGTGCTAGATTTCTGGGTGTGCGGGGGTCTGCATGTTCCTCCAGTTTACTGCACCTGTGGCTTTCATATGACATGCTTAACTGGTCTCTTGAGGGTTGTAAAATTGTGCAAATCACAGATAATTAAAGGTACCTTCATAAATTACCAATAAATGGTAGAATAATCAATATCAATTACACAATTACTGCCACAACAAGCCAAATAGTAACAAAATAAGGTGTCACTCACCTGTGTACTTTGCCATAGATTTTCCATAATGTGGTCTCTTATATTCATAAAAGCAGAAATTCTATGACATCACCATTATGTAGCCCACTAATCTATTTGACACAAATTGCTTTGCTAACACCACTGGCCTCAGTACTTTGACAACTATAACAGCTTTCTTTCTACCCTTTTGGTAACACAGCAACAAAATGGGGGCAATTATTGAAGCATTATTATCCACCCTCTGTTCTGTATGAGGTGGGAACAGCGGGTGGGCAAGGACCTATAATACCACAGCACTGCTTTGAAAAGGCTCCACTTTGGTGGTCAATTTGGAGGGTAATGACTCTAAGGAAAAATATGGTGGCACATATGGCACACAATATTTAGCACCACATGCTTCCATACTGCTCGCTATCTTGCATATGTAATGCACAGAGTTGTATGCATGAGTTCTACTCCTACACTCACTAGGTCTCCCAGGCACAGACTCAAATTACTTAAATTGTCTCAACCTCATGTGGTGCTCTGGTCTAATTATAAGCTGATTTCCAAGTACAAGTTCAAAATGTTAATCACTTCTATACAAAAAAAAAATGTAATATGCTATTTATATACCAAGAATGCAAGAAATGTTATCTTGTAGCCTAACTAAACCAAAATAATCACTGCTTCTTGATGAAAGGAAAATGTGGCAGAGGGATCCTTGGACTCAATCTTGAACCAGGGCCCAGGTACAACCGCTACCTCTATATCTGCCTCCCTGTTACAAATGTGCATGCATGCTAAGAATAACTTACAAATCAATGCATTTGGTGCTAAATTAATGAACCCCGGAATACTTACGATGCAGGACTTATTTACTTTTTAATTACAAAAATGTTTGAAGTAGCCGAAAAAAAAAGGAAGTCTCTGATTAGGACAATAATGAGGTTTTTGTAAGGATCCGAATGTACATAACAAAGGTCTTACTATGTCTGCTATGTGTTGAAGGCAAGAAAAGGCTGCAAATGATCATGATGCAGGCATTCGATAAAAAGGAAGTGATGAGGATAAACATCAGTTTTGTGTTTCAGTATCTGGAATGCCACACCCGCTCCGCTTGGAGAAGCAGGATGGCTTGGGGCTCTAAGACTCTGACCTTTAACCAACAGGGACTTTTTTTAATTTGTCCTCTAGTTTGGCTTGCTACACACTAATTAGGGACTTGTGGTTTTACATAAAGTCAAGATAAACTGACAGAATTCTATGTCTCTAGGAAAAACGCCGTTAACCTTTTACTGGGTGGGTGACCACATTGAAAATGATTTTGTCTTTATTAACATTATTAGCCTAGGCTTCATGGAAAACATCCTGCAGCTTGAAACACTTCTGGCTGAAATAACCTGTCAAATGGCAGCAAGTATGAATAACTGCAATATGGAGAGGTAATTTCAGGCAGAAATCCACTAAATTATCAAGTTTTAATAATCAGTAATGTTCTGCACAACTATGTTCATTAATGTGTTTTTTCAAAGAACTTTATACAGGGGTAGAACAAATAGCCATGTGGTTCGGTAACACAGGCCTAACCACAAGTAGTGGACAGAACTGGAAATAACTTGTTGGCAAAATCAACAAATAGTCATAGACCGGAGGCACATTAAACACTTGTTCTTGAGGGCTCTTTCACACGCGTGTAGGCGTTTTTACGTTTTCTCGTCCACACCATTTATTGGCATGAATGGACATAAACGGTATAATGGCAAACACAGTTGGGGGATAATGCACAGCATAGTTACAGCATACAAACAGATACAATGTAATGTCACAGGAATAATGTGATATTACAGAGCAGAGGTAATGCATACAGTGATGTAATATCACAGGAATACCATATAATAAAATGTCACCATCCACACAGTGACAGCACAAGAAACAATAAAACAATATACCACAATGCAGATATAATGCACACAATGATGTGAGAGTATAGACATGACAAAGTGATGTCACAGGAATAATGCAAAAAAAAAAATGACTGCAGAGAAGGGATAATACATCCACCACGAAACATCAGGCACCAAAAAAAGTCTGAAAATAGGCCCATATTAAAACTTCCATTCCCTCCTCTTCTTTCCATTATTGATACAGTATTTTCTTTGTGGAGATGGATCCCTTTAATTGTTGAGCCCCATAGCAGCTGCTATGTCTGCTACCCTCAAAAGAATATGCTTTCCTTTTATTTTGTACTACCAGGGGCGTAACCATAGGGGATGCAGAGGATGCGGTTGCACCCAGGCCCAGGAGCCTTAGGGGGCCCATAAGGCTCCTCTATTCTCCATATAGGAAGCCCAGTACTATGAATAAAGCATAGGTTGGTATTGCAGCCCAGCTCCATTCAAGTGGTACTGAGCTGCAATAAAGTAATACAAGCAAACATTTTCATTACTTATTTTTGTGTTATCTGACTAATTATCGAGAGATCCTAGGTGTAAAAGACCTGTAGCCACTGTTTCCACTGGATAACCATTGCCACGTCATTTTGAAAGTTTCATCAGGAAGGACTATGCCGCTGAGATAGTTTGCAATGAATGGCCTGCCACTGTTAATGTCGGTCCAATGTGAGAATTGGTATCCTATAAAACATCTCTACATATATAGACTCTTTTTACAGCCACATGCAATCATAATTATTGGATGGCAAATTGGACAAAAATGGTACATATATGTGAACCCAGCCTTAGGATTCTACTGACCCTTCTCCTCAACTATCTCTGTAATAGCCGCTTGTCATCTGAAAGAAGGCAAGCACTGAAGATGTCAGCTTCTATCTATCCAAACCCTTCCTACTAGATATGGATGAGTGAGCACTGGAAAATCCTTCACTTCCCAATACCTCCTGGGCAGAGGGAGGGGGATTTAGGCTTTCAACGGTCAAAGCATATAAACATGAGATGTCTCCCAGCAAGGATTACATCATTTGCATTGTAGATGTTAAAAGATCTGTTCTGGGGAATAATGTGACACTATTTATAGCAAATATTTCAAGGTGCGGTTACAGTAATTAGCATGTCTTGTTGATAGAAGAAGATTGCTTTGACAAGACAGGTTCACATAGAAGACGTTTAATGATTAAATCAATCTTTTACAAAGGTCTTGCTTTTACTTTAAACCCTAAACATATAAGTCCGGCTCATTAACAACATAGCACTGATGAGGAACTAATTCACAATATCTATAGAGAGTCTAATTGTTCCCGCTAACAGCAACACAACTATGACAACAAATGATACTTGTGTGAGAGGTTGGCATAGATTCCCCCAGATCATTTGGATGATGAGGGCCAAAACCAGTCAGGGCTACTAATAATACTGACTAATATATTACAGCAGTTCCTGCAACTTAAAGTTAAGTTTAGTTTGGAGCCAATTTAAGCATTAAACTGTATTAGAGGCATTTTTTATTTACATTTTGTTAAGAAATTCGTGCATCTTAGGCGTCATGTCCACTGGATAAATCGATTTAGGAAATCTGCGCGGGTGTATCGCACACCTGATCCGCGCCCATAGGGATGCATTGGACACTTGCTGGTAAGTAAATAACTGCGGACGTCAATTTTCCCTGCCACGCGGATCGCATGTACGGGAAAACACCCTCAGCATTCTCCATTTTAGTGCGAGTCTCCCACGGGGACGGCTCCCGCAGGCTTCCATAGAATCTCATGGAAGCCGTCGGGATCCACGGTACACCCGCAGCTGAATCTTTGCTCTCCGGCGTGGGAGCGCGGGAGAGCTGGAGTTAAAAAAAAAAGTGCACGGTGCATGCGCACGGCACACTGCCGGGCGTGCCGAGCACATCCGCCAGGCAGAATCAAAGAAGATCCGGCCGCGACGGACGAGAACCTGCACCATCCGGATAGTGAGTTAAATTCAATTTTCAGGCCTCATGTCCGCGGGAAAAAATGGACCCACTGTGGGATTCTGCATGGAGAATCCGCGTGGGCCCGAATTTCCTAGTGGACATGAGCCCTTATAGTCTAAAGCTGGGGACCAGCAGCTTCAGGCCCCCTTGATGGACATGAGCCCTTATAGTCTAAAGCTGGGGACCAGCAGCTCCAGGCCCCCTTGATGGACATGAGCCCTTATAGTCTAAAGCTGGGGACCAGCAGCTCCAGGCCCCCTTGATGGACATGAACCCTTATAGTCTAAAGCTGGGGACCAGCAGCTCCAGGCCCCCTTGATGTCTTCCGTAACCTAAACAAGGTCTTTAGGATGCAGCAACTTCTTTTCCCACTTGTTCATCTCTACTTTCCAAAAGCTGTACTTTTTTTTAGCTTTTGCTGATGTAGCCAAATGAGGGCTTGTTTGTTGCTGGATGAGCAGTGATTTTCAGTGCCATCACTTTGGGGTATGTCTAACTTATTGATTAACTTGTATTAACTTTGTTTTGAGGGGGAGGGGTGTAGAGGGGGTGGCAGACATTTCTCAATAGCTTTTTTTTACGGTTTTCACCATGCAGCATTAATGACGTGTTAACTTAAAGGAGATGTCCCGCGCCGAAACGGGGTTTTTTTTTTTTTAAACCCCCCCCCCCCGTTCGGCGCGAGACAACCCCGATGCAGGGGTTAAAAAAACCACCCGCACAGCGCTTACCTGAATCCCGGCGGTCCGGCGTCTTCATACTCACCTGCTGAAGATGGCCGCCGGGATCCTCTGTCTTCATGGACCGCAGGGCTTCTGTGCGGTCCATTGCCGATTCCAGCCTCCTGATTGGCTGGAATCGGCACGTGACGGGGCGGAGCTACACGGAGCTACACGGAGCCCCATAGAGAAGAGGAGAAGACCCGGACTGCGCAAGCGCGGCTAATTTGGCCATCGGAGGGCGAAAATTAGTCGGCACCATGGAGACGAGGACGCCAGCAACGGAGCAGGTAAGTATAAAACTTTTTATAACTTCTGTATGGCTCATAATTAATGCACAATGTACATTACAAAGTGCATTAATATGGCCATACAGAAGTGTATAGACCCACTTGCTGCCTCGGGACAACCCCTTTAATTCTGTGGGCCAGTAAAATTATGCCAATAGCAAATATATACAGTTTTTCTCCAAATGTTTGCTTTTCCACAACACGATCTTTTTTCTTTTTGCATCACCATATTCTACAAGATTTAACTGTTTTAATTTTCCACTGACGGAGTTTTGTGAAGGTATGTTTCTTTGTAGGAAGCTGTAATTTACCTTGGTACAATTTTAAGGTAGATGCAGCTTTTTGATCACATTTAAGTCCTCCTGCAGACGACAGGGTCGGATCCCACTGCGAGAATTCTCACAGCGGGATGCAAGCCGTGCCCCTGCAGTGACCCGGTGCTCACCTCCTCCCGACGCCTTGCTCTGCTTTGCGCTGGCTGTCGCAGAGTCGGCGCATCACCAGTGACATTTCTGTGCTAGCCTCGCAGAGGACATGACAAGATTTGTTTACCGCGCGAGTTTTCATGCGGTCAAATCGCGGCTGTCTACATAGGACTGCACTATCTAATGCAATCCTATGTCTGTGGGCATGGGCGTAAATTCTGCGGGAAACCCCGCCGTGCATTTGGCCTTATTCTATTTATTTTGGAGATAAGATAAATCAAAACATTTTTTACATCGTTTGCCATGCAGGGTAAGCAATGCATTTGTTTTATTGTAGACCCTGTTACAGACACGGCAATGCCAAATAATGGTAGATTTTTCGTTTGCTTGTTTTTTCCATAATAAAACAAATTTCATTGGTAAAAAGGGTTTTTTTGTGTTTCTCTTTCACTTAAAGTTTTTTTCACTTCAACACATTTTATCACAAAGTCCCACAAGAGGATGTGTACCAGCAATCCTTTGATTGCATACATATTACACTGCTCTAATGATAGGCATCATATTAGACCATGCCTATTAGACTTTCATACATGGCAGACACGGAGGGCATTTTTAGGCCTTCACCTATCATTGCAGCCCAACGAGAACCACAATCACATGTCATATTCTGACAGAGAAAACAAACAAAAGAGACACGTAAATCACATCAGTATCAGTCCTTCTAGGTACACTTGCACACAGATTTTGAAGGAACTCAGCAGGGAGGTTGTTCCAGACATCTTAGAGAACTAACCACAGACATTCTGTGGATGTAGTTTGCTCAAATTGTTCTGTCTCTTCATGTAATCCCAGACAGATGATGACGAGATTAGGGCTCTGTGCGGGCCATATCACTACTTCCAGGACTCTCCTTTAGGCCGCCTCTCCACGGCCGCGATGGAATATCGCTAGCGATATTCCGCCACAGTGTAGGAGGGGGGAGCACTATAAGCACTAATTGCTAGGCTCACCACGGAGAATCGCTATGATTCTCCGCTCGTGGACGTCCTATGGAAAGCGTGTCATGCGAGCTCCGTGGGTGATTTATCCCCGTGGATCTCACTATGACATCTCGCCCATGGACAGGCAGCCTTACACTGAAGATAGCTCTCAGGGTGGTTCCACACAGGCAAGAAAATCGTGCGATTTTCGCCTGCTGTGATAGTCAGTAAAAAAGCTGAATTATGAAACCAATGATTTACAGTGGTTTCCTTCCCATCTGCAATGTTTTCACTGATGCGATGTTGAAGTGGATAAAAAATCATGGCACACTATCTTTCTGCGATGTGCGATTTTTGAAATCTCCCACATATTCCTAATGAGGTTTCTTTTTATCGCATCGCAACACTGCAAACGCGCATTGCGATGAAATTTTAACATTACAAAGTTGCATTGACTTTTGTGCTGAAAAATTGCACAATTTTATCACGGGTGGCAACCATGTGATGCAAGATTACTCTCCCCAAAAAACCATCGCTGATATTCACAGATCGCAGTGAGTTAAAATGTGATTTTCTTGCGGCAAAATCGCGACCGCCCGTGTGTAATTACCCTTAATGACACTGGCTGTATGTTTGGGGTTGTTGTCCTGCTGCAGGATAAATTTGGAAACAATGAGACTCTTCCCTGATGATATTGCATGATGGATAAGTATCTGCCTGGATTTCTCAGCATTGACGACACCATTACTCCTGACCAAATCCCCAACTCCATTTACTGAAATGCAGCCCTAGATTTACAAGGAACCGCCAGCATGTTTCACTGTTACCTGCAGACACTCATTATTGTACCGCTCTCTAGCCGCTCGGCAAACTACCTCATGTTACAGCCAAATATTTTATATTTTAACTCCTCAGTACAGAGCGCCTGTTGTCATTTTTCTGCACCCCTGTTCCTATGTTTTCATGCATAGTTGAGTTCCTATTAACTATTACGGGTGCATTCACATGGCCCAGAAAATCGTGCAAGTTTTGTACATTGTTGGTCCCTCGCACATCGCAAAGCATACTGACGTGGTGTCCATGTACTGTTCAATACGAGTATGTCATGTGCGCCTTGCTCTCGCTCATGCACCCTCACACTTCTATTTTTGAAAGCCTTCTTACTTTGCAGCATTTTTTTCACACGTGCCTAAAACTTTTGCACTAATGAAATGAAACTCTAAAAATGACATTCACGATGAGTTAATAATGCTAAAAAGTAAACCTGCCTATTATTTAACTTCATGCATTCTGTGAAGGCGTGTAGTTGAATGGGAATGTACTAGCGCTGGTTCTGTCTCATACTCATCCGGCAGCATAAAGGTTAATGAATCCACATATTTTCAAACCTACAGATCGACTGCTTTTCAATGTACCATGTCATTCAAGCTCCGGCACTTCTGCCTGTATATTCTGTAAACCTTTGCATCTGGAATCTGACGTCTAAAACCAGAACTAGAATCTATGGCTCTGGGTAGCATAAGGCGACTCTGGAAGTTGCCAGGCGATTTGCTGCAGAATGTCTTGCTGTAGAGCCTTCCAGTGACTCCATGTGGTGGAAGAAGGCAGTGTCTTGTGCGAAACAGTCTGATTCCTCCCCTCGGATTCTCAACACCTCCTACCCCCTCCCTGTCTTTTTCTAATTCCTCCTCCCCATTCAAACCTCTATGTGAATTCCTGCCTCCAGGTTTTCAGTCTGCCTCAATCTGGCATGGTGAAAGCAGGGAGAGAGGCAGAGAGAACACATCCAAAAAGCGACTGGATGATCAGAGGGAAGCGAGGATCCAGGGAAGCAGTGTACAACTGCAAGACTTCACACATGGCGTGCAAACCATGGCTATGATGATCACCCGCTACCAACAATTGGGAACTGCCAGGGATTAACGAAAGATCTGAGTATTTAAGAAAAAATTGGACCTGTACAGGAGTGGTACTCTGGTTTGTGGATTGCTACAGTATTATCGCTCTCATTTGCTGGATTCTAAGAGCTTGATCCTTTTCGGTGGTATTTGATGTTGTTTCCTTAGGATTGGATAGCAAGGGATTTATTGTTGGATAACGTGAAGGGCGATCTGCAATGCCCTTTGCCAAGCGGATTGTTGAGCCCCAGTGGCTGTGTAGGCATGCTGTCACCCAGGTAGAGGGGAGCTGCTGCCGGGATCAGGGGGAAGAGCAAAGGCAGCAACCCCGGGGGAACGCCAGGGAAGAATTGGCGGTTAGCTCCGCACAGGTGCCCTCAGAGGAGAGGGACCCTCCATCCATAGATGCGAAGGAAAAAGATGTGGCCACTCTGGATCTGGGCGCTATCAGCAATGTTGCAATGTCACGGATTTTACGGCAACTCTCGGATGTAGCGCGGCATGCCTGCTCTATTTTCCACGAGCTCGAGGCAGATATTCAGGTTACTGCGCGGCGTGTGCGAGCGCTGCAAGGGAAAATTGGTACTGTCCAGCAGGTTGTCAGCAGCTTGGATCCAAAACAGGAGACCGTGCGTGAGTACCTCATCTTGAATGGAATTTGCTGCATTTTGTATTTAGCATCCCTGGGCTCAGGGGTTACAATTACTAACTGGTACAGGCCTTTTATGAAGCTCAATGGAAAGCAAAAACAGGGCAAAAGGTGAATTGTTACAGTCACCAATTACCTCCTGGTACTATGTATCACATTGCTTATCTCATCAAGTCCCCAAATGTTTCATTATCACCTTAGATGCTACTAGAGAAGGGAGGGAAATCTGCATTGCTGCTCCAAAAGGAGAGCAGCTGCTGAATGTGATGAGAAAGACAAGGGACTTCTCCCTCCTTTGTCACCTCAAATAATTCCTTTAGTTACAAAAAAGCAATATGAAGTGTCTTAGAAGGCGGATACAGAACTTCCTATTGCTACATGTATAGGCCTGTCGCCTAATATTTAGAATGTGGAATTGTTTGTCTTACCATATTTCACTATGCTGCAATGAGTATACAGATTCAGCAACATATGTATATATATATATATATATATATATATATATATATATATATATATATATATATATAGTGGTTGTATTGTACATGCAGTCTTATACAGTAATCCATGGTCTTCTTGTCCTACTAATGACTGCAATGCCAGCATGTGTATAGAGGGGTTATACCTTTAATGACTGTCCTTTACGTGACTGGGTGTCATGGATTTCCCTAGTTCTATCGAGGAGGGCACTGCTGATGTCCTTGCTTCTGCTACCGTATCCATCTGCAGTATCTTTTCATCTATCTGCTAAGTAGTCACAGCTTGGTCCTTCCCCTTGCTACCACCGACATCAGTTGCTGGGTTCAGAAGCAGAATTGGTGGACGTGTATTATAGGCTATTGGTACAGTGCAGATGGTTGGGTATTGACTCTACAAATCACTCCAGCTAATGGATAAATGATAAGGAGCCATGTATAGCTGTGAGCAATATATTGCTTTACATTCATATAACCTTCCCTGTCACCGATGACAAATGTAATTCCAAGACCTGCCCTTTTCCTTCCTTGCCATATTCTTTGGTGGTTATCATGGTAAGGATTGTCACTAATAGTTGGCTGCATATGCAACTTTCCTCAACCTGCTTCAATCACGGTGATGCCAGTTCTGTGTGCCTTACATAAGAAACCTTCTTGAGGCTTCAGATTTTGCGGAATCACTGGGCAGATGCTGAAGACTGAAATCTCAGCAACATTGAGGTGGCAACGCTGAATGATCATTCATGCTCCTAAGCAACAGGAAGGAAGAGGGTATGGTTTGCGTGATGATAGGCTGCTGGTAGCCAATCAGAAGGCAGAGCAATCATGGTCATATTGATATTAAAAGCCGTGCTCTGATAATACAACATCCCGGTGTTCTTACAAAAATAGAAAATATGAACCTGATTCTTGGCAGGAATTTCTGCTCTATCACAGTTGTACATGTATTTTATTGCAGATGAAAGGGACCACCCATGACATGCTGTGCATGAGCAGTATGGGCCCATAGCATGCTGATGTATGCCTATGCAATGTATATTGTGCATGTAAATGTGTCCAATACTGCAGTCTAGCCCTTGAAGCGTGAGTAAGGGAGGAACAAGGCGTTCTCATCCTCTGGCTCCAGACATGTTACTCCTGCACCTCCATCCTCAAAGGAGGAATGGCTCTTAGCTTTACATTACTTCAAGGCTGGGCAGCAGGAAAAGGAAAGACATTTTGAGACCTTTAACTCATTTGATCATGACCTTGGAAATGTTGCAAACACGTAGTGTAGAGGATGTGACAAAATGTTCTGCTTATGAAAATGAACTGGAGGAGGGGATCCTTCACTGCAGTGTTCATAGTGAGGGCAGTGGCCAAAGACAAATCTTCTCTTTCCAGCCATGTGCATGACATGTGCCTCCTATAATGTTACCCTTATCTGATGATTATCCAGGGGAGTCACATTTAAGGCTCAAGAGACTATGACAGGTTGACAAATCGATGGTGGCTCCAGTGTGAGACATGCCTTTTCTCTAAGGACTGCTTGCAAAATTGATTGGATTTATCACTAGTGATTTAGGATATAGCTATATGTTGTTGATGCGATTAGCTTCGTTTGTCACGATGATGGGTGAAATGTGCCTTCAAGATTACAATGTCCACGCCACCCACAATATCAAGAGGTTTCCCTTCATACTTGATGGAATTGGCAAAAGATGTTTCAATGGATGTTTGATATGTTTCTTATAGAGGGATTTCATTCTTCAATATTCTATGCTGTTCAGTTTCTTTTTATGTTCATGTCATGTTGGCACAGCTGATTTTATGCTATTGGGGACATTTATTAATGGTTCTATGCCACAATTATGGGAACATTTATTAATGGTTCTATGCCCTATTTGTGCAAAAATGTCACAACTTTTCTTTCTCCTGTGCCGGCCCTGCCACTTTTCTGAAAAGTAGGCGGGGTTTTCAGAAGGGGTTGTGGCCTCCAGGGACCGACAGATTTGTATATAATTTACGCCACAGACTGGCATAGATTATGCCAGAAGTGTACACCTGGTTGGGTTCAGGCATACGTTTCTGTCTAGGTAAATGGAGGAGAAATTAGAAAACCAGATGTGATTTGTTACAATCCACCATATGATTACCTTCCTTAGTGTACAGCTAATATCTGAATAGTTGGTAGTTTTGTGCCATTCTCCTTGTGGTATATTCCTGCTACTCTTGTGCTGCTCTATATGGGTGTGGTTTGTGGGTACATTTACCAGTCTGACAAGATGAAACTATTTAGCCAAGCAAAACATGGCATACTTTGCAACAATGGTCATTGTATCTGCTGCAAAATCAGTTAAGGCCCTTTCAAAAAAAATGTTCAGATGAGCGAAAATGAATGAATCAATGCAGCCAACAATTGAACAATGGTTCACTTTTCATTCATCATTCATTTTATGCAGGCATAAAAATCATCGTTGGCTCGTACACTAATCATAAATAATGTTCATTCAGTCATTCTCACCTATACAGTGAATGTAGAAGACTAAATGATTTCTCCTATGAACGAGCCAATGATGTATCTGCCTGTATAAACAGGCTGCCCAAGCGGACGATCAAACTATGACGATACATCATTTGATGTAAACTGACCCTTACTCCAGTTACTTCTAAGTAGTTCACAACAAAGTTAATACCATCAATGATAATACATCAGTATCAATAGAAGCGTCATTATACCACACTGGCTATTTGATCAATAAGACCAGGCTTACACTAAAAACTACATTTAACAGATATTACTAGAAATTCTCCCAATGTATACGTCTAATATACCACTAATTGCCAAGATGTGTGCAGAAACAATGTTCTTTTGGCATATGTTTGATGGGCATTGGTATTTATTCCTCAACTGTATTAAAAACCATAGTTGACTACACTTCAATGCAACTATATGCTGCAGAGGTATTGTTCCATCTTTCTTATTTGCATAAATTACCCAGAGGAACGTGCATGGCCTTATAAGTCTCCTCACTCACCTTTCAGGTATCTTTTCACACCACTTCTGGGTGCTCTCCTTGGGGAGAGACAATGCCATCCTCCGATCCACTCACCCCCTAGGTGTTTCCACATAATTTTTGGGTGCTCTCTTTAAGGAATGACGACAGCCCTCTTGACCTACTATATGCAAAAAAACTCCTCTATCACATGTGATATGTTCTTTTTTCAATATGCGTCAATGGCAGACATGTGCAACCATAAAAGTACCTGTCTGGGGCATGTTTAATTGAACATTTTGAGTACCATGTGGGCCTAACCTAAAATGGAATAACTGCAGATGAAGAAGTAACTGCGACCTCTCTTCTGTACATCAGTTTTAAGGCGTAGTGTAGTACTTTGAAGAAAGTGATGACATCATTGAATTGGGTCATAGGGCATTTTTTCTCTGTGTACGCCCTAATCTGTTTCTCTTTCTCTCAGAATGTGGGACATTTCTTTTTACATTATCCAAGACCACTTTTTTTAAACATCAGTTTCTTTCCAAAAATAAGATATTCGTCTATTGTTCCCAGCTGCATCAACAGACTGAGCGCAGAGACAGAGCATTCTCAGGCAGCTTTGATTTATTTCAAATACATTGGTTCAAAGAAACAAATACCTTGTTAAAAAAATGGCCAGGATAATTTTTCACCAGGGTGGAGTTCACAGCTGAGAAATGACTTTTCCAGAATTCCTTAATGTTAACTGTGTCACTCTATAACAGGGGGAGATTTATATATTCAACGTGTCCCGTAAATGGCTTACTTTCATAATTAGAAGTCAGGATTACTTTTCAGTTTCCTCAACATTTCATTTGCACTTCAGGTGTTGTGAGAACAGTCTCATGCCCGGATGTAAGAACACAATCTGTTTTAAATGAGGTAGAAAAACCTCTATAGAATGGCTTCTGAAAAGATGTGGAATTGGGTTTCACTTGTCTAAAAGTTTAAGAATCTGAATTGATGTAGGGCTGTGGTCAGCATTGTGCACATTCCCGTATGGTATGTGAGCACTAGTAATACGGAAGTATAGCTAGCTTGGAGCCACTTTATAGATCGTATTAGCGAATGTCATCATCAGTAATTGTTTAGTAACCTAATATTGTTATTATTGGAATCACAAGTAGGAGCAGCCCCGAAAATAACCACTTAGCCACACCATCATCAGAATATAGGCAGCATTTTCAACAGTCAATGAGTCAGTTGTAAAGTGCTAAGCAGTTTATGGTCATAATACAGGCTGCCATAAACAATACTTGTATACTGCAGACTGTTCCAGGTGGATAGCAGGAAGAAATTCTACAAGTTGACAAGGTTATAATGAGATTTGCTTCTACTTGTGAACGTAGTGATCTAAATAGCACATTAAAATACAAAACTGCTCAAAGCACAGGTCTCTACTAACATATTTAATGTGGCTTCAAAGTAGAGCATAAGACCTTGTGCCCATGGCAGAGTTGTGTGCCTGAGATTGTACAAAGTTGCTCCTTGAAGCTCCTGGGTTACAGGACAAAATCTGTGCAGTTATGATACTGGTGTATTCTAATGTGGCATAGGGGACTTTGGGCACCCTCAGGGTACAGGGCCCTAGTGCAACCGCTACCTTTGCTCCCTTATAGCTAATCCCCTAGTCCTGTATACAGTTCTATATGACTCCATATTTCGGAGCAAAGTACCTCAATATGCAGCCATACCATGCTCTGTCAGATATCATATGTGGGAGATTCCACACTTTGGTAGTTTGAAAGTCTGATCATCTTGGCATCAGAGTGGGTAAGGTATGGATATTTTGAAAAGTATAAAAGTACAGTGCTTTGTCTTTGCTGCCGGTTGTACTGTTTGTCTGATTGAACCCTAAATACACATGATCAGGGGCGTAACTATAGGGGATTCAGGGGATGCGGTTGCACCTGGGCCCAGGAGCTTTAGGGGGCCCATAAGGCCACTTTTCTCTATCTATGGAGCCCAGTACTATGAATAAAGCATTATATTTAGGGACCCTGTTGTAGATTTTGAATGGGGGCCCAGAAATTTTAAGTTCTTCCTCCGCACATGATAAAATAATAAAATAATACATTGTTTGTAGCATTCATTTTCAGGATACAATGGTACCTATTTACAATGGAGTTTATCAATATTCTATTGGTATTTGGACTATATTCATATAGGGGACTCAACTCCTATTCAACACATCTACTTTATAGTGTATCACGTTAGGAATGTGCCCATAGTGAGAAAAATCTAAGCAGTTTCATGGAGCCAGTGTTGTGGACATGAAGATAGAATTATGGTCATTTACAAACTTCACATTCTTGTTGAGTTTAATTGTGGTTCATGGTGTAGACTGGATATAGTAGAATTACAAGGGATACACCTCACATCACTCTTCAGTGATATACTATGCCTACTGTATCTCTTATACTAACATACATTCTGGAGCAATGCCATATAGAGAACATCAAGAACAAGAGGTGTGCCAGATCACTGTGCTGCCGGAGGCAGGAACAGATATAATACCCTCATTACCTAAAAACATAAATAGTTGTGTCACCATGGCACAAGATGTACTCCAATGTAGAAAGACTGGTAGGTTTATTCAAATTCTACATTAGTTCAGCAAGAAAATGGATAATACATCTATCTATGATTGATAGATAGATACATAGATGTTTTATCTAGCTATTCATCTATTCATCTATTATCTATCCATCCATTAATTATCTATCCATGTATACCTATTCATCTCTATCTATCTAAAGTTCTATAGCTATCTATCTATCTATTCATCTATGGTTCCATATCTATCTATCTATCTATCTATCTATCTATCTATCTATCTATCTATCTATCTATCTATCTATCTATCTCCATTCATCAATTATCTAGCTATTAATTATCTATCCATGTATCTATTCATCTATATCTATCTATCTATATCCATCCATCTATGTATATCTATCTATTGATCTAGCATTCTATAGATATCTATCTCTCTATCTATTCATCTAATGTTCTATATTTATCTATCTATCTATCTATCTATCTATCTATACCTATTCATCTATGATTCTATATCTATCTATTCATCTAACGTTCTATAGCTATCTATCTCTCTATCTATTCATCTATGGTTCTATATCTATCTATCTATCTATCTATCTATCTATCTATCTATCTATCTATCTATCTATCTATCTATCTATCTCTATCCATCCAATTATCTATCTATCAAACTATATCAATCCATCTATCCATGTATATCTGTTTATTCATGTATGGTCCTATATCTATCTATCTATCTATCTATCTATCTATCTATCTATCTATCTATCTATCTATCTATCTAGCATCTATCTATCTATGCATCTATGGTTCTATATCTATCTATTTATCTATATCCATCTATTATCTATCAATTATATCTATTCATATCTATCTATCTATCTATCTATCTATATCCATCCATCTTTCTATCTATATCTATCTATTCATATATGGTTCTATCTATCTATCTATATCCATTCAGCTATCTATGTAAATCTATCTATCCATCTAAAGTTCTATAGCTATCTATCTATCTATTCATCTATGGTTCTATATCTATCTTTCTTATCTATCTCTATCCATCCAATTATCTATCTATCAAACTATGTCCATCCATCTATCTATGTATATCTATCTATTCATCTATGGTCCTCTATCCATCTATCTATCTATCTATCTATCTATCTATCTATCTATTTATCTATCTATCTATATCCATCCATTATTTATGTATATCTATCTATTCATCTATGGTTCCATATCTATCTATCTATCTATCTATCTATCTATCTATCTATCTATCTATCTATCTATCTATCTTATCTATCCCTATCCATCCATCTATCCATGTATATCTATCTATTCATTTATGGTCCTCTATCTATCTATCTATCTATCTATCTATGGTTCTATATCTATCTATATTAGAGATGAGCGAGCATGCACGAATAAGGCAGTTACTCGAGGGAGCATCGCTCTTCTCGAGTAACTGCATTCTTGTCCGAGAAGGCTCAGGGGTGCGGCGGGGGGTAGCAGGGGGGAGAGAGAGATCTCTTTCACTTTCCCCCCGCTATCACCTGCCGCCCCACCCCTCGAGCCTTCTCGGACAAGAATGCAGTTACTCGAGAAGAGCGATGCTCGCTCGATTAACTGCCTTATCCGAGCATGCTCGCTCATCTCTAATCTACATCCATCCATTGTCAATCCATGTATATCTATCTATCTATCCAAATTATCTATCCATGTACTGTATATCTATCTATTCATCTATGGTTCTATCTAGATCTAAAATAATCTATTGATCTAATAATAAATTTATTTCATTATTACATTTTGACAACGCATCTCTCTACTGTGTATTTATGTATGTCCTTAATTTTGTACACTGACGTATAATGACTGTTTAGAACACGATTCCATAAGAATGTAAAAACTAAGCAAGGGTCATTTTGTATAAAACGCATAAATAGTGTACAATGTACCAAACTCTCGCCTGTTGTGAGTAGGGTCACTCCTCATGTTAAGTCTAGTCATCTGGCATTCATTCATTGTGATGACGGCCTAATCCCTGTGATGAGATTGTGACCCCTGATCTGCAGGAGTGAAATAAGCTGGGCAGACGCAAGTGCTCCGTCTAGCAATGCTTGCACTGCCCTGAAGTATGTATGCTGTATGTAGATAGCAACAACCTGCAGTGGAGTAATAGTCCTTGCGTGTTGAGGTGGGATTCCATGTAGTTGCAAACTGAATCTACTGGAATATGAACCATTGAAGAGATTACATCTGATACGTCAAGGTCCTCAATTCTAGGCAGTTCTGAGCGAGTTAGATGGTCATTGAGGTAAATCCACTCTTATACAATAAGCCTAATATTATCAAAGTCCTCAACAACACTGTATCAATTAATTCTGCAAGATCAGAACAAGATGTTCCTTTCCTGAATGAAACTAAAATCTAATATCTTGCTACATACTTCTCAATTGTGTAGACAACACATTTCATAAACTTAGTAGCATTTATATCCGGTCTGCAATTGTAAAGGCGGACAAGCGTATAATACAAACCCATCCATATTAGAGGGACAAGCCAACTATCTATCTATTGCTTATTATATATTCGACTGAATTGGTGGATGTCAGAGAGGAAGAAAAGGATCAGGTATGTTGAATTTCAACATGCCCAGGTCTTTGTTCTTAAGGGCTCATGCACACCAGTGGATTTTTACAGCGGAATCGGCGGTGGGCATTGCCCGCGGATTCCGCAGCAATAGCCGTCCATAGCATAAAATGAAAAGGTGACTTTTCATGCACTCAAGTGGAAACCAGTTGTGGTTTCCATTCGCAAGTAAAAAATCGCAGCATGCTATATGTTAGAGCGTTTTCCATGCGGACACCTTCCATTTAAGTAAAAGGAAACCCGTATTATCCGCAGCCCTTCCGCAATCATCATTGAGGAAAGACTGTGGGATCCGCATCATCGCCTAGTGACAGTGCAGGGAAATCTATACTGCTCATGTGCGCCAGCACACTGACGGCCCATCCACGGTACAGAAGAAAAAACAGGTACGCAGGGTCGCGGGCAGGGGGCATGGGTGGATTCTGTGCAGGATTCCCCATGCGGAATCTGTGCATGCCCATGTGCAGGCAGCCTAAGGAAGATAAGCTTGCCACCAAGGAGTCTGGCAGAGGCTTCTTCTCTTCTCCCCATTGAGAACATAAGCATGCTTAGCCGAACCAAGGTTACATGTTTGTAGGAGGGAGTTTGGGAAGAATGACAGCTATTGAATGTGTGTAGGGGCATATGAAAGTGGTTGTCCAAGTTAAGGAAACCACTATCACTGGGTCCCCCAAGCCTTAAAGTGACAAATCAGCAGTTACTCACCTGTCCCCACTACTTGTTGCCTGTTGCCAGCTCCAGTCTTACTGTGACATCACTTTACAGGCAGCTGTCACCCTGAACCCACCTACAAACAAGCTGCAGTAGCCAATGACAACCCTCAGGGATCATAGCTGTCATTGGCTGCTACAGCAGGTTTACAGGACGTCACAGCAGCTTGTAATGAAAGACAGCAGACTCCAGGGTTGGTGGCGGGGGATGATCAGGGAGCGTCAAGAGAGGAGTAACCACTGATTTGTTATTTTAACAAATGGGGTACCTGGTGACAGTGGTTTTACTTCGGACAAGCCCTTTAAGTGCAAAGCTGTGACTTCAAGTCATTTGTTCCAGGGGTCAGTGTTGACTCTCTGTGACCTAGGGCAAGTCTGTACAGAGCAATGCAAGATTTTTTGGAGTGATAACATTTCAGTAAGGGGTGTTCCATTGGATGACATTTTCATTAACTCCCTTTCCAATGTGTCTACAATGGTCATTGTGCACAGACAGTAATGGCCTCTTCTACAGATATGCTTAGTTAGGTGAGAAGAGGTGGAGCAATCTCGTGGCAATGCATGGATTTAAACCTGTATAGGGGCTTGCCTGAAGGTGGATAAGAAGTCTATGTGGAGATGCTGCCAACCAACTATGTCTGTAAGATATAGACTGTGGTATGGGTGAAGGAGTTAGATAAAAAAACTGGTGTTTGGCGCAGCTCTCCAACCGTGCAAGGTAAATAAAAATATTTATTGAATACATCCCAAGCTAGCATAAAAACGCATTAGAGGCCTGAGCCTCTTCCTCAGTTCAGAAGGGGTCATACGCAACTAAGGCTGCTTCGATACTTCAGCTGCGCATATTTATGATGGACTTGAAAAGGGGGTCAACAATACCACCTAGGAACACGGGTGCACAGACTGTAATAGCTTCTTCTAAAGATATGTCAAGCATGGACTGCTCGTATTGACGGTGTCTAGTGTTATAGAGCTGCCTCTTGACAATGTCTCTGTCTGAGGCACAATAGTGTAAGTTCTATGGTGATGAGAACAGTAGAGCAAGACCTCTGAGCTTAATGTTCTCTTCAGCCTATTGTGTCTGACTGAGCAGATGGGAAAGTTTGATGGATAGTTGTACAATTGTGTAGTAAAGATTGCTATTCATTCATAATATCCTCAGCTTTATATTGATGCTGTGTTTTGTTAGCATGACAATGACTAACATATACACATTCTAGAATGTTACCTATTATATCTGCCAATGACTTTTAGTGTCACACCAGTGCTGCCATTTGTGGGTTTTGTGCATATTTTCTATGCATACATGAGTTTTCCAAGTATTCCATTTTTCATCCACAGCCAAAAGCATATTTTTTTCTTCCTTAACCCTTTCCAATCCACTGTCTGACGTCTGAAGACATGCTAATTGAAGGCTGTACAGCTTCCAATGGCGGAAAACGTCTGGCAGGGTATTCTTACTGTATATTACTGACCGCTCTGTTGTCTGGGGCCTCTCCAGCATGTTTCATACAGCAGTACTGGCTCTAGCCAGCAGACTGCGCCATTGTATAATGGCAGAAAGAGAAAACCCTCTAGGAAACACTGAATCCAAAATTGGATTGCAAAGGGTTAATTTCCCATAAAATTATGTAGTAAAGAAAATCCATCCAGTGAGAAAGAGTTTGAGCAATTTCACATACAGCATTTTTTAAAAATACTTCAGTTTTGTGGCAGGTTTGCATACAGTTTTTTGAGCCTTAGGCTACATGCACACAGACTGATAAAAAAGTTGAGCCCAAGAAACTCAGGCACAACTTTTTATCAGCCCATATGTATGTATCAGATAGTGGGTCAGGAACGCTATCTTTTCTCCTTAGGGAGAGCACTTAGAAGGTGAATGAGTGAGGAGACTTATAAGGCCATTTATGCTCCTCTGGGTAATATGCAAATAAGGGAGATGGAACAATACCTCTACAGTGCCACCTATTGGAAGGCAGCATTCCTGAAAGTCAATGTAAGACACTTTATACATACTTTGTAGCAATGATTGTATTTTACCCAGAGGAGCATGAATGACCTTATAAGTCTCCTCACTCACTCACCTTCTAGGTGTTCTCCCTAAGGAGTAAAGATACGTACCTGACCCACATCACAGGCTTTCGCTAGCCAAGCCAGAAACCCACTACACATTGAGGGGTAAACGCCCTGAAATAGCTGTCTGCATATAGATTCTGGCTTGGCTTTCAATTCCCAGTCATTGTTACAAGGCTTGTATAAAGAGTCTAATATTGACTTGCAGGAAGCTGCCTTCCAATAGGTGGCGCTGCAGAGCTATTGTATCAGATAGCACATGGACAATTGGACATACTGTCTATGTGCTGTCCGTTGTGCAGGACACCACATATTGACATGTATAAATTTTGTCCTGAATTTTTTTTTACTTTGACTCTTTGATCATGTAAAATAAGTCAATGTGAATACACCCATTTAAATAAATGGATGCTGTTTTAGTCCAGTTTTCAGACTGATTTTCGATCCAAAAATTGTACGGAAAACACATCCATGTGCATGTAGCCTAAGCCTGAAGTGGATTTGAAGGGAATGGTGAATGTAAAGGAAGGAATTATATACTGCTTCCTGCTGGATCCAATTCTAGCTTTGGCTCCAATACTTACATAGCGTGGCAGAATAAGTTGGCGCTATACAAATAAAGATTATTATAATTTTAATTGCATCAAAAACTGCAGTATCGGTTTTCTATCAGAACCTGTATGTGAAGCTGCCTTAATGCTGCTGAGTTTCCATTTGGTTCCCCCATAACGTTGAGAACCCTTTTTGGTCCCAGCAGTTTGTACTCTTCTATGCCCTGTTCTCTTTTAAAACTTCAATGATGCCTTTTGTGTGCCGTGCACCCATTCTTCCCAGCCAGCTTACAGTAGATAACAGAAGCTCAGCTTCAAACAGTTGGGGTTGGAAGCAGAACAATACCAGTGCCAACAATGTGGAAGAAGAGAGGAAGGAAACTGAGGCAGAGTTAAGAAGAGACTTGTTATTCTGCTCAAAAATCTCCGTTTTGTAATTTTTGATTTGTAAATCTCAACCTTGGCTTATCCTAGACAGCAATACGGGGATGTAGAACTTCCTGTTATAAGGAACATATTATTCCATTAGATAATGGTTTATGTTGTTCATTTGACTACATGTGACAGAATATAATTATTATCTGAGTAAGACTGGGGTTATATACGTAGGGATGTTCAATACAAATTGAGGATGAGCAATAACTGTGTAGCTGGATACTGAGATTCATGGGATGAGATCATTGTCTGACCTACATGAAGTTCTTCCTTATGATGGCCTTATATTTGCCATACGAATGTGTACATGGTGTTGGATTAGGAAACCTCATTATTTAGAATATATAGGATATAGTTAGTGGAATATTTTTTCAAGCCAGATCTGTTGGAATTCTGCATGTGTAATATTAAATAGGCAAAGGCACTAAAACATTGAAATATGTTTGAATTTGGGAACCTAAATCTGCCCTAGACATGATATATTTATCGGCATACCATTGGCAGTGTTAGATAAAGGCCCTTAAACATGGGCTTATAATTAGAGATGAGCGAACGTACTCGTTTAGGGCGATTTTGCACTCGAGCAACGCTTTTTTCGAGTAACTGACTACTCAGGTGAAAAGATTTGGGGGGCGCCGGGGGTGAGCGGGGGGTTGCAGAGGGGAGTGGGGGGGGGGGGAGAGAGAGCTCCTCCCTGTTCCCCACTGCTACCCCACGCTCCCTCCACCATGCCGGCCCTGCCCCCCGGCGCCCCCGAATCTTTTCGCCCGAGTAGTCAGTTACTCGAAAAAAGCGGTGCTCGAGTGCAAAATCGTCCTAAACGAGTACGTTCACTCATCTCTACTTATAATCATCGGCCTGTTTGAATATTCTGCAAATTAGACGAAAAATGAGCAAACAGGGTTTTTAGGCTGAATGGATTTTTCATAAAAATGGTTGCTTATTAGCCAAACATCCCCCTCATGTAAACAGGGGGATGTGCTGCTGACAAAAGCAATCTGTATGGGGCTGAAAGATCGTAGTAACAATTGTTTATCCTCATACTTAGGCCACATTCACATGGGCGTATGCGTTTTCACGCTGGCCGCATCGCGGTCAAAAATCACATCAATGAAGAATAGCCGCGATTAAGTCCTGAGTTTAAAGGGGTTTTCCAAGGAGAATACTATTAAGACAGGATAGGTCATCAATAGTTGATCGGCTGGGTTCTCATGAAATCCATGAGAGGCATGCCCGCAGTTACAAGTGCTGGCCACTCCACGAAAATCGGGGCGGAGACTTCTGTTGCTTCCGCTCCGACCTCTGTGTATTTGTGGCACTGACAGCATGCGCCCACTCAGCTGATTGGTTGGGATCCCGAGCGACGGACCCCAGCTGATCAACTATTGCTGACCTATCCTGAGGATAGGTCATCAGTAGTATTCTCCCTGGAAGACCCCTTTAATTAGCATTTTCTTGTCCATTTACACGGGCGTATTGCATGAAAAATACACATCAGCGAGGAATTTCTTCAGTCGGCAGAAATCCTCGAAATGACTACTAATAGCTTCATAGCGGCAGCTGTTTGCTTTTCCAAACGCCATACGCAGGTAAACTCCCTCCCCCTCCCTTTTATTTCAACTCCCATAGGAGTCTATGGGAGTTTCCTGTGTTTTTGTTAAAAGATAGATCAAGACTTATATTTTCACGCACCGAGAAAAGTCGATCACCAATTTCTCATTTCGATGTCACGATTTTTTTACACTCCCGGAAATCGCTCCTGTGAAAGAATGCATTGGAATCCAGTGTTTCACATGGTCGTGATTGTTCAACGCAGCTCCAACAGCTGCGTAAAAATGCTCTAGTCAATGAGGCCTTAGGATTATCTGCCGGGTTGAATAGTGCTTAAAGGAGATGTCTCGAGGAAGCAGTGATTTTTTTTTTTTGCCCAGTCCCCCTAATTAAACATACATTACTAATTACCCCTGTAAATTACTTTCCTAGCTGGTTTCTACTTACCGTTCCAGCGTTTCAGCAACTTATAAAAGTTTCCCCCAAGATGGCCGCCGGCTCTTTCCCCGTCGCTCGCTGCAGCCCGACGTGCGCGCTCCCGAGACGCTGCCAGCTGTGTCTCCATGGCAACCGGACGCCAAGCAGCCGCCGACCGGACGCCCCGTAGCCGCCGACCAGTCACCCACCGCCAGGCAGAAGGTAACCGGCGCAGCCTCCCCCCCCCCCCCCCCCAGCGACAGCCCCCCCGGCCTAGCGCTAGTTCCCCCATCACATCGGCAGCCCCCCCGGCGCAGCGACAGCCCCCCCCCCCCGGCCTAGCGCTAGTTCCCCCATCACATCGGCAGCCCCCCCGGCGCAGCGACAGCCCCCCCCGGCCTAGCGCTAGTTCCCCCATCACATCGGCAGCCCCCCCGGCGCAGCGACAGCCCCCCCGGCCTAGCGCTAGTTCCCCCATCACAGCGGCAGCCCCCCCAGCGCAGCGACAGCCCCCCCCCCCCGGCGCAGCGCTAGTTCCCCCGGCGCAGCGGCAGCCCCCCCGACCCATCACTTACCTGGGACGCTTCTCGGGGCTGCTGGGCTGGGCTGGGCTTCTCCGCTGGGCAGCTCCAGTTTCTGCACCTTCCTCTAACAGAGGAAGGTACAGAATGGCCGCTCCAGCGCGCTCCCGAGCAGTGACAGCTCGTCTGCGCATGCGCAGACGAGCTGTAGCGGGGAGCACACTGAAGCGGCTCGTGCTGAATGGAGAAGACCGGACTGCGCAAGCGCGTCTAAAAAAGCAAGCTGCCGGCGAATTTAGACGGAACCATGGAGACGAGGACGCTAGCAACGGAGCAGGTAAGTGGAATAACTTCTGTATGGCTCATATTTAATGCACGATGTATATTACAAAGTGCATTAATATGGCCATACAGAAGTGTATAACCCCACTTGGTTTCGCGAGACCACCCCTTTAAGGGCTTCTTCACACTGGTGCATGTGCAAATGCGTACGCCACTCTGATGCCTCAGTCACACTGGCGCACCTGTACACCAGCGCTGATGCGCTCATGTGACTGACGCCAGCAGACGGCCGTACCTGAAGACGGCCGTCTCTCTGCAGCGCCGGGAGGAAGAACATGTGACCGGCTTCATGGCCAGTCATCTGTTCTATGATCAGCGCTGGAGAGAGACGGCCGTCTTCAGGTACGGCCGTCTTCTAACTGTCAGTCACACGGGCGCATCGGTGCTGGGGTACAGGTGCCGAAGCGCCCGTGTGACTGAGGCCTGAAGCATATTTGTGCATGAACCAGTGGAAAGTTTATTTTTTCTTTTATTTAAATTTCGCACAGTAAAAAAACAATGTCACCTCTAGTTGTTGGCGCTCGTGCAGACTATTTAGGCAGGCAGACCATCGCTGAGTATCGCTCACTTCTCACTCAGCGCTTCATGTTCTATGTGAAACACTGAGCGGGAGCGTTTACACGCAGCGAGAAGAGAGTGAACCAGCGATGATTTTTATGTAGGCTGAAAAATAGTGATGCACGAAAAGTAAACGATGGCTTTGCATTTAGACGTAACGATTAGCACGCATTTTCGTTCGCTTGAACAGAGTTTGCGCGATATTCCTCCCGTGTAAATGACCCCTACGGCCAGTTTAATAACAATGAAGGTATTAATAGGTTACAGTAAATTACAGTTCTGGCACATGTCAGCCTGTCATTAGGAGTGCCCTTTGTTTGCCTTAATCTGCTTGGAGGATAGCTGTGAAATTCCCTTAACTCCTTCACTGCTGAGCCAGTTTCCTATTTTGAGCCATGAGAATGCCGCCTGTTGTGCCGAGATCAAAGCCTTCAGAAGGATGAATAGTCCATTCTGATATTTATTGTCAGACGAGCCTTGTGTCATTAGATATTAAAGGAAAGTGGGTGTGGGATGTTGGACATTTCTGAGGAACGTTAATGTTTTTCTTCATTTTCTTTAAATACCGTAGTTGTGAGGAAAGGGTGATTGCGAAATAGCGGAACTTTTTATGCAGGTCTTCTTTTATGTTGTTTAGAATCCTGGGGCATTTTATTGGGTAAGCACAAAATCCCCATGTTTTATGCATACAGTAAATGACTATGTCAGAGGATTTACCTTTGATGACTCCCCGCCAGAAGCAAGGGCCCTAGTAGAAACTCCTTAAAGCTGTAGTAACCATATTTAGTTCTTCTTCTGCCTTGTCCCATGAAGTCAGTCATACACATAGTAATGCAAAGCCCAAGATAGGTTACTACTGTCAGCACATGCTGGTCATTCCAGACCAAGAGAGTCACACATTTCTAAAATCCACAGAACTACCAATAAGCTTACAATTAGGTCACAAAAGAAATACGCAGAATGTTCTATTTTCCTGAACATTTGCACCGGGATTTCAATGGCTGGGAGCATTGTTGCGTATTTTTTTGCATGCGCAAATGCGCAGTATTTGCACAAGCCAAAAGTACAGTAAAAAAACACACTTGCCAATACGCAGCGCCCAATGCACAATGAAAGGCACAAAGTTTACTTTAAGAGTTCTGTTGTGTCTGCATTGCCTGTTGTGATATGTTATAAAGGAGAAGATATTAGTACATATATACAATATCATCATCATCCCTTCTCTGCATGGTCCCCTGTAATGAACTGTCTGTGACCTATGAGCAGAGATCTTGGATTAATACAAGTTCTTTCGCTGGTCACAAGCCGATCTTATTTCATTTTCAATTGGCAGATTGTTCTCTTGACAAAAAAAATAAAGAAAATCTTTCTTGTGAGTCTCAGACTTGGACATCTTCTCTAGGTTCAGCTTTTCCCAGGGAAGATTATTCCTCTCAGATTGTTTGCAATTCGAGTTAATTTTCTGATAGATTAATGCTGCTGCAGGGATCTACTGCAGATGGGGAAATGCTTGTTCTTCATCGGAAGAAGAAATGTAATCCTCAAGAATTAAATGCCATAATTGTCATGGATAATAAAGGTAGCTATCAGGAGGTATCATTTTGTAAGTGGTAAATGTATATATATATATATATATATATATATATATATATATATATATATATATTTGGTATTAGTGTACCTTGACGCCACTGGAAGCTAGGGGTTTGACAGGAGGAACACCCCTTTTACACCCCCACCTCCCGATAGGGTGAAGGCACAAAGGTCCTAGCTGCACACTGCACATGGATTAATGAGTGCCCTGCAGCCTTAGCCTGAAGGTTACTTTGGTTCTTAGCCTTACATTAGTGCAGCCAATCAGCATCAGGGGGCGTCACCCCCCTGTCAACCTTGACTCCACCAGGACTTCCTATAGAAGTCCTGGTGGAGATAGATGACCATATTTAGGATTTGCATTACACAGATGCTGAATACAGCGGCTGTAACTTGCAATGTACTGTACTTATATGTAACTCTGATTTCACATGGAAGCACATGTAGATTTTTCTTAGGGAATCCATGAGAAAGAAAATCTTGGCATTCCCCATCACGTGCCATGCTACAGAGGTATTCTCCCCATAATGCATTCCTCCTTGGAAAGAATATGGTGCCTCACATTGATGGCACATGAAGCACTATCTGTCTGTCTATTTCTCCATAAATATATGTGCTTGTCTAGACTTATTGCTAATTAAATAATTATTGCTACTTAATTTTTTGCAACTTCTTAAAGGGGTTTTGCCACAACTTAAGGGTTTTTTCACACAAGCGTGAAGATTTTTGGCCGGGCATGTCACGGCCACAGTGTGGCTAAAAATCACATTTACATGCGTTAAAACTCCTGGTTTAACGACCATTCAGAAGGCTGAGTGCGGAATACCGTTGGGTGGGGGAAGACAGTGTAGCACTGCTAAACTTCCTTCCCCTCTCCGCCCCCTCACTGGCTGTTGGCAAGAGGATGGGATGGGAGCTACTGTGCTAAACTCTCGCCCCCTCTCCGCCCCTTGTCGGCTGCCAGCAAGGGGAGGGGGCATTAGCTTAGCTCCTGCCCTGTCCCGCCCCCTGCCATTGCAGACCGCTGGCAAGGGGCAGGAAGGAGGAGGGAAGGGGGTGGGAGTTTAGCAGACACGCTGCTAAACTCCCTCCCACCTCCCTTTTCCCCAGAAGCTCCCATAGGTGTCTATGGGACCAGCCATATTCCATCTGGAAAAGATAATTCCAGAACTATCTTTCCCAGATGGTGTAAAAACAGTCATCGGGAATATGCACCGTATGCGCTATCTTTGCCAGTTGGCCGTTTTTACACAATGGGAATACGCCCATCTGAACTGAGGCATTGGTTTCCAATGCATCAGATGGGGAGCATATATCAGCCGGCCATAAAAACGCGGCCGATATACGCTCCTGTGAACGAGCCCTTAAATTGCTTCAGCACCACTCTGTCTTTCCTGGTTGCTGCTCACTGCTGCAGCCAATAACTGCTGTGGCCAGTGCTACTAGCTGCAGCAGTCATATGCTCTGGTCAGCTGCAGCCAGGAAGGACAGAGTAGGTGTGAAGCAATTTTAAATTGTGAGAAAACCCCTTTTAAGTTGCGGAAAAACCCATTTAATGATAAAAATCATATCACTATGGAACATATAAAATATCCTACCACTTTCCATATGTGGTCCTTTCATGTAATTTAGCAGCGCTGTGGTATCCCACCCATTTAGTTTTTAATGATACCATACTGCTTACTTAAGCTGAAATTAGATATTTTTTGAAAAGTTTTCACATGATTTCTGCATACTTTTTGGTTTTCTTAGTTACATACTTTTGAGCTAATAAAATGTGTGGTTCAAACCATCTAGCATGTAATCAGTGTTTTTCCTGGTGGGCATAAATGTTAGGATGTTAGGTTGCCACTATTAATCTCTTTGTAGAAGTTTAAACCATTTTTTCCTCCTTTTGAAATAGGTCACTTGGGAGATTTTCTAACAAATGCTTGCCATAAAACTTTTCATTTCCTAACACCAATATATATTACACATAAAGAAGTCCCGGCTCTCTTTGACATCTTGAGAATTTGCACACGTCAACTATCTTTAACTTGGGACTAGTTTAATACACATAGGATGTGAAAAAGCTTTTGGGGTGATGTAACCCCTAAAAAGCAGATAAACCAATTAAAAGACTTGTCTGTTCCTCTATCTTTATGTCATATTGGAGAAGGTGATAAACTCTCATTCAAAAAGTTTTAGACATTTATATGTACACTAGAAATTAATGTAATGGGTCATTTTTCACCAATTTATATGGCGTCACTAGATCTGAGGCTCACAGACAGAAAAATGAGAACAGATTCTGATGTAGTGACGGCTTTTTAGGAGTTCACCATTGTGATTCAAAGTAAGGGCCTAATGCGACTGAATGCTATAATGTCTATCCGTAGAGAAAAGAAAGGAAGTTTATAGAATGCTGCACATTAGCTTTGTGAAAAGTAAGCCAGAGTCAGCTGAAATACATTGTAGTCAGAGCCCATTTACACTGTGACCTGTCATTGACCTGTGTAACGCTATATGCCATACACCTACTAATCCTAAATTACAGAAAAATTGAAATGATGCTGAAAAAAGGCCAGCCAATACATGTATAGACGGATACATATTATAGTAATACAGTGCATTAGTAGGGAGCAATCCATGCAAAATATTGTGAACAGTAATGTTCTATCTGCATGATCGGCATTTAAACATAAACTTAGGCCATTACTTGCTGGTTTGATTTTGTATTCAGAGATGCATGCCATACCCTGTGCATGGTAAAGCTTACCTGACTTTTCTGGTTACTTTTTTGAATAGACTGCCATGTGTGCTTCTGAGGGATAACACTATTTCTGGCCATTATATGACTTGTATACGGCATTTTTCCCCCTTTTCCCCCTCTGCATTTCCAGTTGTATCTGAGCTGGTGGGTGGAGACCAGCTGCTATGATGGCTCCATATACTGCACATAGGAGAGCTGTAAATTCTGCTCCCTAACTCTCTGTAAGGGAACATTCCCACAATGTCTTTCACTACACTGGGGAGTACCGTCTCAGCTGCTAAAAACAGCTTTGTGATGGAACTCCGGGACGGAAACTAATGGAATTATTCACTGTCATTAGTGAAATAGACACCACTTTGGAGTAAAGAATAACATTGGCAACTATGTTATCATTACACCTGAATTTTTTGCTTATGTTTGTAGTTAAACTCTAAGGCAGGGTTCACACAGGGTGGATTTGCCGCTTTTCCGTTGCAGTTTTGCCGCAGAAGAACTGCTTCTGCGGCAAAACCGCTTCAAAGGTTAATTTTAGCTGGTGGATTTTCCTGCGGATTTTCCTGTGGAAAAATCCGCAAGTGTTTTTTTCCGCAGCGCTTTTTTACATTTTGCCGCGTATTTTGGTGCAGATTTTGCTGCGTCCATAGAGGTCTATGGACAAAAAAAGCGCTGCGGAAAAGACAGTAGAATGGACATGCTGCATCTTTGAAAACCACGCCGCAGTTGCATTTCCGCACTGCGGCTCTGCGGAAAAAATCCGCACTGTGACAACAGCTTTTTGGCAAAACTCATTTGTGCTGTATTGCACTGCAAACGCAGCGGTTTTGCCGCAGTGCGGATATGCAACGGCAAACCACGGCAAAACCGCACTGTGTGAACCCAGCCTAAAAACCAAACAGCAAAGTGAATACAAACCAAGTACAACATCATCATCTCTCTCTACTTCCATGTCATGCATTTTATTGCTGGACAGTGATACAAAACAGAAATGAACCCATAACATGACTGGTTTATGGTATTTACCCAGGTAAGTGGTATTTAGGCCGACCGTGATTCGTGATGTGCAGCCAGCGAGAGCCACCCATAGCCATGTACTACCTTGGCATGCATACGCATAATACGTGCCAAGATAGAACAAGCTGCCATTTGTCTTGCACACTTATTTTGAGCAATTTGGGTGAGTGGCAACATGGCTGCCAATGGGAGATTGTTGCAGCGTATTTGGCGCGGAAGACCAACATGTGGAATATGCTGTAACGGCTCGGTCGTATGAGCCCGGCCTGGCCCTGCCCTGGTGAGCAGTTTGGTGGTAGAATTTACCTAGTGTGTATATGGATAGTATGGTGAGTTTTCAGCTCTATGAATTGACTTTCAGAGAGCTTTCAGAGACTTCAGAGTCGACATGCATTACAGTACATGAAGTGCATGTGATTGCTCAGTAACACTATATTCTCATTAGCTGCCTCAGCGAGCTCCTTGTTCAGACCACCCAGAGCTGCAGAGTATTTATCTAACCCCAAATTAAAGGGAGGAAAGTGTAAAGATAAACAGATCTCCTCCCTTATTAGGTCTTGTCAGACATGTTGATTTCTCTTCTGTTTAGTTAACACAAACAACTAGTTAACTGTTTACAAGCAAGAATACAAAAAGATAACTGCAAATGGATATATCTACATCTCATGTGACTTTAAAGAGGAGCCCAAATCAGATATCATATACTGTATAATGTATTTGGTTAGCTTACTCATATAGCATCGTGTGATTGTTCTCAGTAAGATAAACCAAGTAATCATGTAGATATGATACCTTTTAATGGCTAACAAAAATACATGATGTTAGAGCGAGCTTTCAGATCTTCTATGGACCCTTCGTGAGAACAATCACATTTTGCTCTACTGGCTAACTCGGTACCAAACCTTTTTTCGCTTCACATAGCACCGTTGAGCTGTATAGTGAATTCTGTAAATTATTGCAATAACTGAAAATGGTGAACATTTCCAGATCTTTTGGCATTTCTGTGGGAAGAAGATACAGCAGGGCTGACTTAACCTATTTATTTAGCATTAATGACACTAGCTTCTTGGTAGGCGTATAATGCTTACTATGGGCTTTAGGATATGTGCACACTTCACTTCTGGCTGGGATTTTGTTTTGGCCGCATAAGCATATAATTTAATTGTGTTTGCCATGCTTTGCTATAAACTAACACAGACTATAAATTTACAGCTTTTATATTAGGCTGCAGAAAGACTATTGCCTTTTGAAGACTGCATAGAAATGTCTGCACTCATATATTCCTAATGAGATTTAGGATTGCTTTCCCATAGAGTATAATGCCATAACGTTCTGCACTGTACTTTAATCTTCACTCCTCTCCTGATCGTGACATACATCCATCCATATTTAGTAACAGTGTGGCCTGCATGATGTTCTTCATAAGATAATCACAGAGCTTTGTGGTACATTGTAGCACGTGTTCTCACTCCACTCAACTAAAGACTGATCTATATATCACAGCGGAAAGATGTTGAATCTTTCTTGCTTCTCTCCGGACCCCTAAGGTTGTTATAGGGGTTACCCGAAGAGATATACTCACCAGCACCTGCACTTCTGGTAATCTTCCAACACCGGGTTATGTGGTATAGATCTTCCCCTTTTCTAGGGATGGGCAACATTATTGTAGGGGTGGATGCATAAAAGTCACATGAACAGGGGCGTAACTAAAGGCTCAGGGGCCCTGATGCAAAAGGTGAGCTGGGGCCCCCATCTATCTGTATCTATCTGTATCTGTACCCGTACCCATACCTAAACCATGCTGCACAGAGGCATAACTTGAAGCTTCTGGGCCCCAATGCAAAACCTGTAACAGGGCCCCCAACTATAATGTTTTATTCATAGCACTGGGCTCCCTATATGGAGAAGAGAGGCCTTATGGGCCCCCTAGGGCTCTTGGGCCCGGGTGCAACCGCATCCCCTGCACCCTCTATAGTTACGCCCCTGCACATAAATATGAACTCCATTCTTGGAGTCCATTCAATGGACTTATTCACATGGGCGATATTTTTCCCCACACAGGGATCAAAAAACGCAGCATGTTCTATCTTTTGGCGCTCCCTTGGAATGCCTCTCCAATTGTTTTCTATGGGACCTTAAAAAACATGGCAGGGCACTCGCATGCCGCGTGATGTGATGCTTCCCATTAAAATCAATGGAAACACTTGCAATCTTTTGACGCGTGTGAGACATGTGCCTGAGGATTGCAATTTCACAGAAGCAAGGCTAGGTGTTTTTGAATGAAAAGCACCTCACATAAGCGTGAAAAACACACATTGGTAAGTGCAATATCACACTTGCCCGTGTGAATGTAGCCTTAGGCACCTTCTCAGTCAATGTGTAACAGGGTGTTTCCTACTGTACAAGTCTACCATGGTTATTTTACTTCTAGATTTTGTCTTTATTCTATTTAATTACATAATATTTCTTTAAGAACAGAGATAGACATTTTCAACAACCAGAAGGTGGGCCAGCGCCGGTGAGCCGGTGCAGATGAGCATGGGAAAGAAAGACAGGTCAGATGTGTGAAGCTAAGCTCCAGTCTGTGTGCATAGAGAGTGGCAGGAAAGATGCATCTGCTGGCGTGTGCTACAAGTGGACCATTGGAAAGAAATGTCAGTATTTTCAATTCAGTTGGATTACAGCGACTGCTGCTATAAATAAAAGTTTGCAACGGTTTGATAGCAGCAACAACCTTGCAACCGGGCTTTTAAAGAATTTCTATCCAGCACAGTGGCCATAGGACTGGATTCCTTGTGTCTATCCAGCACAGTGGCCATAGGACTGAATTCCTTGTGTCTAGCATCCAGTAAGGCTGCCTGTCCACAGGCGTATTTTCATTGTGTTCCTGCCGTGGGGAACGCAGTGAAAGCTTTCCATAGCATTGCTATCGAAAGCGCAGCCCCCTGTCCATGAGCAGAGAATCATAGCAATTCTCTTCTCGCGGGCAGCAATTCGCAGCATGCTGCGAGTTGTTGCGATTCTCCCTGGTGAGCCTATCTGTCAGGTTCACTGCGGAGATCTGTCTGGCAGCTCCTGCAGCGGAGATCCACCGCCAGATTTCGCAACGCCCGTGGACAGGCAGCCTAAGAGACATGGTGTTTCAGCACCAACAGCACAAGAGTGATGGGCTAGCCCAACCAGCCCATTGTCCCTATGCCTATGCTTGACAGTGCTAGGGCTTGTGCTAGCCCAGAACCTGCTTCATAAGCAGAGACAAAGAAGGGGATATTGAAATAAGTCAGTCAGCCAGCCCCCTGACATAACATCATTGACAATGAGACGTCCATAATACGTGACTTGATGTTGGTACTAGGCCAGAGGTGGAGGTATCGGCACTGCTGGATCTGGGCGGGATTGAGGAAAGTATCTCTTTCTAGATAACCCCTTTAATGACAGCAGTATGCTGTCAGTGTATCAACTGTAGAATGCTACAGTTGGTACACTGACATATAATAGTTTAATCTAATGGAAGCAACATTGATTTCATTTGCACTGGCTGGTTATACACTAGATTGAAGTCAATAGCTTTTCTGAAGAAATCCATGTTGAAAATTTCAAGATACAGAAACTCCCTATAGGCACAAAGGTAAGGTAAAGCCCCCTGGAGCAAGCACCAAGTCATGACTGACCCCCAGGGTGATGTCACATCGTGACGTATTCTTGGCAGACTGTTTTTTTGGGGTGGTTTGCCATTGCCTTCCCCAGTGTGTACATTATCAGCTGTCACATCCCCTTCATTCTGGGGAGTGATGGGGTTCCCAGTTCATAGACTGTTAACTCCTGACATGTTACCAGGACATTTGCTTTTAGCAACTTATCACACAAAAACTATAAATATGTGGAGCATTTCATATATTGTTTGTGGATATTGCAATACATCATTCCATAATGGAGTATAAGCTCTCCTCAGTTGGTATATACAGGGTGGTGGCCCTGGGTGGGCGCACACCTACAACCGTCCTTATTGAACAAATTCAAGTGTTTGCCAACTTTTACTTTCTTTAAGGCAGAAATATTCAGTCCCATTCATAACAACCGAATAAGCCAAATAATGACCTGACAATTGTGTATTCAGGGAGTGTATTATTTTAGACAGTTTACAGTTACCAACACTGTAGAATACTTAAAGGGCACTCCAGTGATTTTTTTTTCTCATTCATTATGTAGCTATCCCCCCAGTATATATAAGTGAGCTAATGTTACTTTGGTTCATTATTTCTGTCTATCTGAATCTCCCAGCCTCTTCTTCCTCAGATGGTCATGTGATCTCAGTTCCGACCAGCTCAGATCTGCTTGGGGTTGTGTATTCAGTTTCCAGTCAATTTCTCAGTCTGTGTGATGCTGTTACGCAGGACCTGACTGCAGGAGGCACAGTCATTCCTATCACAGTTACTGATGATGATCACACAGCTCCTGTTACACAGGTCTACTAGAGGAAATCACAGCTCATCCTTCTGACTGTATACTTATGAGGAGCTAATGATAATTAAACAGTCTCCCCCCTGCAGAAAGAAATGGTATAACTGTGCTGATGCGTCATGGGGTAGATCTAAAAGTGAAACCAAAATCTTTCAGCATCAATATATACAATATAATAGTGCTTGTATATATCCTACCATGTGCATCTGTAATTTTCCACATAACAACATAGGGTCATATAGAAGCTAGAAAAATACCCTTTGTGAATACTACAGAAAGTGGTTCTATAGTTTTTAATAAATAAGTATATAGCTGCCCCCTCCATAGATGTATCCAACCTACTTCTTCACATTCCCTAGCTGTTTTTTCCGAAGTCCTACTAGGAAGCATACGGCTGTAGTGGTTTCTAAGTATCTAAGCAGTATGACAGCTTAATATGTGCAGTTCGAATTTATATTTAAAAAGTCTTTTATTACATAAACACAAGTGTTAGGAGAGGAAGTACTATAATTAAGCAATAAGGCACAGCAGGCACTGCAATTATAGGGGATTATTATGTGGCTCATTATAAATGGTATAGTGAGAGGCTAGGGACCAAATTTAAGCAAATCACACGTACAGTGAGACTTAAAAAGTGGGCTGCCATGATGTAATAAGTACAAAGTCAAATGCACTGTTTAGTCAGCAGGGATTTTTTTTTCATATAGTCATGGGTTATTACTATAAGGCTAGGGCTACATGGTGACTTTGACAGCAACATAGGTTGCACAACTAAAGATCGCAGTGTAGCCCTGTGATCTGGCAATGTAATAGAGCTCAATGAAGTCACATTGCAGCTTGTAAGTTGCCGCATTCATGACATGCAGTTAGTTAATAACCCAAACCCCAGTTGATTTCTATGCAGTTTGCAGGTCGCAGCTATTTGTGAGTGCAGCATGACCACATTGACTTCTATGTGATTTGGAAGTCACAGGGTTACACTACAGTCTTCGGTCACGCGACTCATGTCTTGGGCAGAATTGCCATGTGGCCTTAGCCTAGAATCGCCCATTTCTCAGTGGATGTTACTTTGTAGATTCCTAACATACAATGCTTGGTTATTAGAGGAATTCAGACTCTTTGGGATAAGCAGATTCAGCAATATCTGACTGTATGTTAATGTGAAGTTCCACTTTAAGGTCCGTTTACATGAGTACATTGTTGGGTACTTAACAGTCGTCCCAGCAATAATTGCTATTGTGCTTTCAAACAGGAGCAATAATCGCTCAGTGAATGGAGGCTGAGCGGGCCAGAGATCACCTTCACTCACTCGCCTCCATTCACAGTAAACAGGCAGTCATTCATAGATGAGCGACTGCCTGTTCACACAGGCCAATCATTGTTTGAGTTTCGTGCCTGCAGATGACCATCAAACAATAAGCAAACAAATTATCGTTCATTGTTTAGTAGCTGGCAGCCTTTATACTGAAGATTATCACGACCCAGCGAGAATCTGGACAGTCATCATTCTGAAGAAAGGCCTTTTTACACGGGATAACTGTTGGCAACTCAAGTGCCTAACAGCTGTCCCAGCGATGATCAATCCTATGCTTTCACACAGGGATGATCATCGTTCAGTGAATGGAGGTGGAGCAGGCTGGAGATCATTCCACTCCGCCTACCTCCATTCACAGTAAACAGGCAGTGGTTCATAAATGAATGACTCCCTGTTTACATAGGCAGATGCAGCTGCAGAGCAATAGGGATTTTTTGAAAGATCTGCTCAGCGATTTATTGCTGATTGTGCGGTCACTGCATGCGTTTACACTGTACAATTATTGTGCAAACCACTCGATACGATAATTGTGCTGTATAAAAGGCCTTTAAAGCCATTAACCCTTACAGCGGGGCACTGAATAAACCTAATATATCTATTACCACATTCACTCCATCTAGTAGAAAGGAGTCCTTGAACCTGCCCTGCTCATGTCATTAGTAGAATACCAATGCCATTTATTGCAAGCGGAATACTGTACATAAAGTAAGCAGAGAAGATACAACTCTGAAACATTGTGATAGCTTTTTGTCTTCTCCTTGAATGTATTACATTCTTGTATGAAATGGAAAAAATGAAGCCATCTAAAGCCAAGGTGACTAGAGCATTATATGACTGCATTCAACCAAAAATTCTACAACTCTGCAAAAAAAGGCATTAGATAAAATAGACTTGTTTCCAATTTATAAGCCAGGATCTCATTATCGGTAAGGCATTCCCTATTATCGGCAGGTGGTTTGGCCTGTTGTCCGGCTCATGACGCCATCCTTACATTTGCTATACAAATTACTCTTCTAAGTCTTTTTTTACATTGCACTTATCCCTTATATGCCATGTTTTAGCTTCACACACCTCTTCACACTTTTCGGTTGTCAGGTTTTTCTTGCCTTTATCTGTTAATTATCCGTCAAGCCCCATCATATTTGACAGAGAAGGGTAATTTATAGATCACATCAATGTATGAAAACAGTTATTATCAACAAAAGCTAGATGAACAGAACCAAACTTAGAGAATGTAATACATTTTCAGCTTATCTGCTTAGTTTATTACATCTCGGCACATCATAGTTCCAATCAGATGATAGAGGAAAGATGGATTAGTATATTATTCTCCTAATATAACCCCACAAGTGTACATTTATTGTAACTATAAAATAATAAATCCCCTACAGCAATAGGCTATTACACGTGTCTAAGGAGGAAAATCATGAGAAATGCATGCAGGTTACATTAGTTTACAGGGGTTTTCTGAGTGCAGATAAAAAAATGGCTATGGGGAGGAAATGGCATAAAATAACAAAAGAACAATTACTCATCTGATAAGTCCCCTGCCGCTTCCAGTGCTCCCCATTGGTCTTTCCTTACTTGGCTGCAGCGATGATGTCCCCATATATGGATGAGATTTCTATAGCCAATCACTGACCTCAATGATCTCAGACCGTACAATGATTGGTTGCAGCAGTCACATGGATATGTGTGGTACCCAGAAATGTGCCGCAGTACCACAAGCTTTGATGACATGCTGAATAGGAATGATATATTGATCTTGCACTGGTTTTATAATGTTTATTGCCCACTATGTTATGTTTACAGGCGGTGAATGCCACTTGTTACGTAGTGCACAGAAGTTTGAGAGTTAATAAATACAGTGAGTTTGCAGTTTCACACAGATACAACTCACACAACTTCCCCATCTAGAGTTAGACAAAGGGGAGGAGCTAAAGTCATATAAGACGGCAACACACTAAGTACAGTGGAGAAGCATGTAGCTCACAAAAGTTATAGAAACTGTGTTCCTCACTGTTAGAAGGCACAGAACAGGAGGGCCAAAATCTAGCATGAGGAATAATTGGTATGTTCCACACTGGGAATACTGATGGCTGGAACATCTACTGGTATGACTTCCAGGGACCCTAATAGAAGCTGACAACTCCAGGGCAGCCGGCCTACAGAACTAATACCGAAGAAAGAGCAGTATAGAGGATAGGGCAGCTTGAGAAGGTAACCAGCAGGGCGGGCAACAATAGATCCCTAGAGGATGTGCCGGAATGAACTACGTGAGGAGCAAGTGGAAGAGATATAGTCACCCTCAATTCTAGGGAAACCTCAATCTACTTTAGCAGCCACAGTGTGAGCCAGCTTGAGGTAATCACAGTATACTGGACAGAGGTGCAGCATAAAGGGGGGAAGCATCATGACCACCAGCAATAAACTGTGCTTTCGTCTTTGGATGTTGTACTGATACGCGTATTCTTCAAGTAAACTATGAGTTATAATTGCCTTCCCTGACTCTCTTGACTCCTTATTAATTTGGGGAATGCACTTCCGCACCATTTACACTAGGGGGGGGGGGGGGGGGGGAACTGGCCAGGGCATCACAACCTTACCCTGTCTTTTCACTGTGTGATAGACTGCTTTGGGGTGTGATACATCTGTATTTGGCCACCGTGGAGGGGAACATCATCTCGTACCATGGCATTACCTAGCTGTACATACCCATTACCATCAGCCCAATCCTTGGTCACCACATATGGGCTTGTCATTGCTGCAGCCAAGTAAACAAAAACCATTGGGGAATTTATCAAGTGGGTAATTGTTCTTTTATTATTTCATGCCACTTCCGCCCATAGTCAATTTTTTTCCTGAATTTAGAAAACCCCTTTGAACTACCTGGCAAGAAGCTCATTACGGACTACCTCCCTCATAGCTTTTTAGCAAATCCCTCAAAAGTGTACCAATTACTCTATAATTGGCTATTAACTGTGCAAAATATTAGTCTCTTACTCCTAAGGAACAAAATTAAAGAACTGTTCTTCATCTTTCAGCTTGGCAGTGACCCAGACCCACTGAGCCCCTGTGTTGAATCACGTGTGATATGTCTAACTCTTTATCAGAACTCACTGATTTTAAGAGGCTTTCACAAAAAACCGTATTTGTATGTGTACACATTTAGTGACATCACATTTCCGATGAAAAGTATCAGCCAAGCTCCATCTGTGTATATGCTGACACAGTATTTCATAGGCAACAAAGCACACATAAATGTTTTTTCAAAAGACGACTGAATTCCGACAGATTGCCTAACAGAATGTGAAAGTTGAGTTTTCAATAGCCTGCCAGAGAGCGAAATAAACTTATATGTCAGTGTAGCTGCCAGACGTCCATTACTATAGAGGTAGTCCTTGATCTGGAAGATTTCTCCCTCAATAGTCTTATTTTCTTTGTCTATGGTTTCAAGATTGACCTACTGTAAAATTTACTTATTATATGTTGCCCACAGTCATTCATATTAATCATTGTCCTCCGTGAAGTACGCTCTCAAATTTTCCTATCTTAAGCATATCCTATCTCAACACTCCTGAAGCCAATTTTGTAGGAAGCCAATTAAACTAAGCATACTTTTGGAGTGTAGGAAGAAATTCAATAAATAAAAATCAGTTCTGTATAATAATATGATATGAATACCCTGAAATAACTTCAAGCTAACAAGAAGGGCTTTCATTCTAAAGTAACTGGAAGGCTAGTTTTGGTGTAAGAGAAATGACAACTATGATTTCTAATAAAAGGCTACAGAAATTGTCATCAGTATTAGATTAGATGTGTAAAAGTGCAGCTGAAAGTTCACTGAAGTTTCCACATTTTTTTGAACTTTCATCACTATATAGAACAGTAGAGATTTATTAAACCAAAAAAGGGAAATAGGGTATATATAATATGGGTATGAAAATCCAAAATACTAGCATAATAGGCAGGTATTGCTGCAAGCCCATAATACAGAACAAAAAGCATTTACTGACTTGGGATAGACATGCTGCTTATCTGCTAGGAATAAGCCTCCATATCAGACACCATAGGGCTGTTTTTGTCCATGGCTTCTTAAAGGGGTACAGGGATTTATTAACCTAGTGGCCTTGTGTGGCACAGAGTGTTAAGGCAGCGGAATGCAGTCCTAAGCTCTCACTCACGACCTAAAGGTTGCGGGTTCAATCCATGCGTGAAAGCTGTCCCAAAGGAGAGCTAGTCGTTCTGTGACTGGAGGTGGATTGGGCTCGCTCTTCTTCTTCACAGTAAACAGGCAGTCATTGATAGTTGAACAACTGCCTGTTTACACAGCCTGAAAGTTGACGAGTTTTTACTTTTGAGTTATCTCCTGTCAGTGGCCGCGTGTACATGGGCAACTATCACCCGAATTCTCTGTTTCCTGTGATAATTCAGGCGGTAATTACTCTGTGAAAAGGCACCTTAATCTAAATGTCCTAGCATTCTGGCTAAATGTGTACCAAAAAACTTGTGTACAATTCTTGTGCCAGATTTATGATGTGCTTTAGACACTTTTTTGTGCCACAATAGACATTTCTAAAGAAAGTCTAGAAAAGGGGGCATGGCTTAGAGAGCCTTAGAATGTGGCAAATATTGGTCTAAAGTAAGCCAAACAACAAGTGACATGAGGAAGTGTCTAATATGTTTTTTCACACCACGTGAACCACTGTGATAAGTTTGCTGCATCTTCTCCCAGCCGGATCTAGTTTTAAGCTTTTTACATTTTAACCCTTTCCAATCCAATTTGTATCCTGGTTTTCCTAGGGGGCTTATTCTTTTTCTGCAGTTATACAACGGCACTATCTACTGGCTAAAGCCAGTACTGCATGAGGTGGCACGTTGGATAGGCTCCGACAGCAGAGAGGCTGGCAATATACAGTAAGAGAACCCCGATGGACGTCTTCCAACATCAGAGCTGTACAGCCTTAAATCATAATGTCTTTAGATGTCAGACAGTGGATTGGAAAGGGTTAAGACAGTGACAATAAATCTCCCCCATTTTGCCTATTGGCTCCAGAGAAATAAATCTGGTACTTATTTTAGTCTTGTTATGTACTTAAAACCCATTCAGATGCCTTGTACAATGCTCTGGAAATGATGGCGCTTTAAAAATAAACAATAATATAGTTCATACTTGAAACTTATTAGCTGAAAATTCCTTTAAGTAGCTCATCCATCTTAATTGTTGGCAACCATGCTGGCATTTTGTTCCGGCTTCCTAGTGACTGGTTATTGTGTCAGAAATCACAAAAGGAAGCCTATACTAAAAGACTGGACAAAATATAGAAAGCTTAATTAATTACACACAATTAGCATAATTTTAATTCAAACTAAACCGTCAACAGTGTCTGACCTACTACTGGCTAGATAAAGGGACATCGTCTTATGATTGGTTACTGTGTTAATATAGATTTGCCCTCAATTCCTCAGTTAAGCACAGTAGCAGTTAATCCATTGTATCCATTATGGGTCACGTTGTATCTAGTGTAAAATACATAGTTAAAAGCAAGAACAAAGAATTCATAGTTGTCTTAGCATTCGACTATTCACATTAAATCTGTGCTTGCAGATTGGTATTTGGTTATAATTGAGGACTACTTTTTTTATAACCTGAGGACTGTTTATTGTGTCACCCAAGTTTAACGTGACCCAGATTTCATTGTCACAAACTATTCCCTGGCATGTTCATGCTGTACAGTTACATTGGAGCTGATTGCAAACTTTTCGCTACATGGCCCTCACAAAGATAGGGTGGAGCTTTTTTCCACATGAATAGACCAGCACAGTCTTTTGTTTTTCTTGATAATGGTTGTTATTGCACCATAGCTCTACCCTACAGCAATGCATTGAAATCACTGCATTATTTCACCATAGACTAGCTTAAATGATGAATACATAAAATATATAAAATCCTTGATTTGCAACACATGCACTTTCTTATATTTTCCCATATTGTGTTTCGTGTTCTTCTTCACAGCAGGATACTAATAGAACATCCAGTTTGACTAGGAAATTATTCCTTTTACTGACAATAATCCCTTTAAATAAATAGGTTGCATCATAAAAGCTCCAACGACCTCTACGGCATTACAGGAGGTCATGTTGTGTGTGGTCAGTTTTCAAGGGCTTCAAAAGGCTCCAGTAATACCAGGGTCAATTCACCAAGCAGCCAGATGTTATCCAATTTGGTCATTTATATTTGTGGTCAAGAAGGACATCAATTCCATTAGGCTGGGTTCACATACGCTGGTCCAGTGTTTTTAACCGGACACGGCTCGGAAGAAAATCGCTGTATGCAATTTTTTCCTGCCCAGTGCAGGAAGGCATCTGGCATCAAATCTGATTGTGCAAGATGCCTTAAACTGTCCCATAGACAACTATGGGATCAGTTTTGACACCAATTTCCCTCATGTGTTTCAGTAGAACGCGAAAGGGAACAAAAGCCAGATGGCCAGATATATGAGAACCCAACCATACTTGGTTTTAATTGGCTTTTTATGATGATATTGAAGGCTTGTAATATGAGGAATGCAATATATTAGTATTACAGGATTTGAAACTTTTGAGCTTAGTACCACAATTTAAAGACATGCCAACCAAGAATCCACAAAACCTTGAAAATTGTTGAACTGACTTCCTATTCCACACATAACAGCCTGCATGGTACATTACACATATCTGTGTGACTGGCAACCTATAGAAGCCTTATCCATGTGCAAGTGTAATACTAAGTAGCCCCACTTTGAAGGGTAGGTGTATAAGTGGCTGTTCATTCGTTTGCACTTGTACCTTTGTATCAGTAAGGCCTTTTTCTGTCTTTTTGGGTAGGTTTGATCCCATGATTGCTTTCAGACGAAAGATTTGTCTTCCATGAAGATCTTTCTTGAAAGAATGTTCCCAGAAAGACTTTTCCTTTGCCCAATGTCATTGAACATGTATATCCAGTTTGGATGATCCTTATGGCCAATATGGAATATGTGTATAGCTGCATCTGCAAAATGATTATTCACCAGATGATCGTTCGCTTGTTCAATAGAGGTGAGCGAACGTACTCGTTACGAGTACTTACGCACCCGAGTACTGCCATTTTCGAGTACTGCAGTACTCACGCGTAAAGATTCGGGGGGCGCCGTGGCGGCACAGGGGGTAGCAGTGGGGAGTGGGGGGAGAGGGAGAGAGAGAGGGCTCCCCCCTGTTCCCCGCTGCTACCCCCCGCACCGCCGCGCCTCTCCCCGCCCCCCGGCGGCCCCCGAATCTTTTCACCCGAGTACTGAAGTACTCGAAAATGGCGGTACTCGGGTGCGTAAGTACTCATTACGAGTACGTTCGCTCATCTCTATTGTTCAACCATCGACCTACTTCTATCTAATGTGTCTGGGAACCTTTATGTCAAGGTTTCCCAACCTTTTTCAACTGAAGCCTTATCTCCTAAAAAAATAGTGATGTCTCACCATTGGTCGAAGTTCACATTTTAAGACAGTTTTGCCATATAAGGCAATGTAGAAATAACAAAACATAATTAGTAAAGATACATGAACACTAATTATTTAATTAATTTATCACCACAAAAGAATCTGCGCAATTTAGCAACAGAATATCAACAAATTACACAAATAGCATTGAATTATGCAATATCATCTACCTTGCCCACTGGTTTTGTGCAGATTACATGTGTGTAGTAAGTGGAGCTCTAGACTTGTTCTGCATTTTCTTTTCCAAAGGTGTAATTTCACAATCATGGAGACCATGTGTTGTACAAGATTAATAGATATGTTCTGGAAATGTTATTACACAACTCATAAAAACAGGGTATCTCATAAAAAAAATACTAAATAGGTTTATAAGTTTTATGGCTAAACATATGATGGAAATCTTGTTTAAAAGTTCATTCCGGGAAGTTGTGGATTTGGTGAGTTCTGTGTACTGTGTCCCTATCTACTTGACACCTTATGTATGTAACTTAGGATATGCCGAAGATCTAGCTACTGAAGATCCCTTTAAACTAGCAGTAGCACGTATGTTATACTTAGCTAGGGCTCGTCACTGACACAAGACTTTATTGACAACATTAATTGGAGCATATTAATAAAAAACATATACTTGAAACGTGGCTTTATCCACCAATTTGAAGCGTTGTGGTCTTCTTGGCTAGATGGGACGGGCATTGCCCCGCTCCATCTCGTTGGGGATAGGGTCTTTCGTATCTGAGGGACAGTCATTCAGGTGGGTTAATTCCTGTTTAATATGCATGAATATACTGTTTTCGAGATATTGAAGCATGCACATCTCTGTATTGAACTTTTTTCCCTTTCTCATACATTCATATAGCTATGTGTGCAGTTTTATATAGTTTATATGAATCATCCAATTCTTTCAACATATGGGTTTCCTGTGGAAAAGGGTTGAGGGGATTCTTTTTGGCTTTATTTGCTGTTAAGCCTTTCCAATCCACTGTCTGACCTCTGAAGACATTATGATTTAAGGCTGTACTGCTCCGATGTTGGAAGACATCCGTCGGGGTTCTCTTACTGTATATTGCTGCTGTCGGAGCCTATCCAACATGTCACTTCCTGCAGTACTGGCTTTAGCCAACATATAGAGTCGTTGTATAATGGCAGAAAAAGAGTAAGCCCCCCCTAGGAAAACCAGAATACAAATTGGATTGGAAAGGGTTAATACAAATTCTAGAAAAGAAAAATTACTTGAACAATAAAGTTATTTGCTTATGTGTAAAATTGTTGGTATTTCTTGCACAGTAGCTAAAGTCAAAGGGAATGTGTCATCAGAAAATGACTTATTGTATAAATCAAGTTTTTAAGTTATACATTTTTAAAAGATTTTTTGGTGTTTTTTTTTAATTTTTATCACAATCTATAGTTTTAAAAAAATCTTATAATTCTGCAATTTTCACACTGACCACTAAAACTAATAATGGTTTGACACTTCCTATTTTGTAGAGTAAATTTTTCAGCAGTCATCTTATTATTATCACAGCAGGATAACAATGAAGGGTTACACATGGATAACACAGGATACATGGTTCACAATAGATGATGGTCACAGCTCACCTCCTCCCCCTCCCTGCACAATAACCTCTGCACAGATCACTGAGCAGGTCTAGAACACTATGCCATAGAAGTCTGTGGGTTGGGTTAGCTTCTGATCATTGTGGCTGTGGTTCATGAGCTCTGCTATAAAGCATATCTCTAAATACTATTAAATGCTGCATAAGTAAGGCAGCCTCCACAATCATTTACAGAAAATAGTTTTAAAAAGCTACAAATAGACAATAAAAATAAACTAGAAAAGTGAAATATTATCTTTTACTATCTGGTTTTAGTTAGTTACAAGATACACTTGAAATAATTGTCGGCAAACTGAGCTGAGCATCCATGTCTTTTCAACGGGGAGAAGGAAATAATCGGCCACCAAAAGGGACTGGAGACCTCCTTCAGCAGTGGCTTCTCTCCTCCTGGAACAAAAGATCTGCCATCAACGGGAGGGTTAGGGTCCCACCATTAGCATCATAAGAATAATTGGCCTGTATGAATGCAGTAAAGTATTAACCCTTTGCAATCCAATTTTGGATTCAGGGTTTTCTACGGGGCTTTCTTTTTCTGCCATTATACAATAGCGCCATCCGCTGGCTAGAGCCAGTACTGCGGCACATGACAAGCTGGAGAGGCCCCCGACAACAGAGCGGCCAGTAATCTACAGTAAGAATACCCTGCCGGACGTCTTCTGACATCGGAGTTGTACAGACTTCAATCAGAATGTCTTTAGACATCAGACAGTGGATTGGAAAGGGTTAAAGAAAAAATGATTGTCAATGACCAATTGTGCCGACATTTAAAACCATTACCGGCTGCACAATCTGTAGATGTAAATGCTGTTCATAGAGACATTTATGATGGACATTTCAGCCTAGTGTGCAGCTATAGTTAGAGCTGTGGCTAGGCTGCAATGATGCCCTTTATCCGGTTTGGAGGAAACTCCTATCTGCTGGCTGCAGGGACTATTGGGATAGACATGTCCATCAGATCAGATGGTCTGAAAAATTGTAAATAGACCTAAAATTGTTGACACTCTCTTACTTAAAGAGATCCTGGTTGCTTAAATTCATCGTTAAAGAAGGGACCTAATTTTACATCGATAACGTCCTACATATCAGTGATGATCTGGTTCACAACTGTAGATTAGACATGTATAAATGAATCTGCTTCCTCCTATCCGTGCATGCAATATCCCATTGTGGATACTGGCATGTATTCAAGGGATGGCATGGATTTACAGCACATCCCTCTTATTTCTCATGCTCCACTGAACATACATAGGTTGATTAACAAAACACCCACATATTTTGTTAACATGATGAAATAAACCATAAAAGTGGTAAGCAGAAAGAGGCCAAACATGAAGGAAATAGTCGCAGTGCTTCCCTTCCGTAATAGCTCTCTATGCGTAATTCTGTTTTCAATTTCATGTGCAGGAACTGAGGCAATGGGAACAGGATATACATTATTTGCTTTATGTTAAAAATCTTTATGGAACAAGAAAAGATAAGGTATTGTAATGTTACAGTAATGACAAGAGCTTTCCCTAGCACTCTAAAACAGGAAAACCTTGGGTCTACAACAGTTTATAGGGATTTTCCAGGCAAAAACTATTGATGACCTATGCTCAGGATACCGACCTTTTTCACGCACCTAAAGCATTCCTATTGACTTTTTTATGAACTGTAACTAGGGCTTATTTTTGGGGTAGGGCTTATATTTCAAACCTCCTTGAAAACGTAGAAAAATCATGCTAAGGCTTATTTTCGGGGTGGGTCTTATTTTCAGGGATACAGTGTATTTACCCTTTATCCCACCAATAGCGGCTCAGTGATGTCAATGCTTTTAATGGCAAAAGTTACTTACTTTTCCATTTGCACTCGGCATAAAAATGGAGTCATCTACAGAAAGGTTGCCTGTGGGTCGTGTTTTTGCTGAATATTTCCTATTTTCACTGAAGTAGATTAGCAGTAAATATAACTACACTAGCAAATTCATTCTTTTCCATTTGCTGCCCACTATAAAGCGGAGATACTCGATGACAAATAAGGATGAAATGTAGCACACCTCGGAGAAAGCAGGATTATTTAGGCGATAGCACATTTAAATGTGTCACTCTCTCTTCAAAGGGCGTCAAAAGTTGTAACAATTTGTTCAAGTGTTATCACAAAGTAAATTACAATTGAAACTGAGAATTAGTCACTTTGCTAATTTTCAGAAAAGTAATTGGGAGATGATGTTTATAATGTGTTCATACTTGTAGAAATGTTGGTGCCATGTCATGAGTCTGTAAATCGTGGAAACTTTACTGCGCGGCTCAGCCAATCAATGCAGCGCGCAATGAACCAATGCGATGACCAGTCAGAGTCATCGCTTCCTGGAGGTGGGATTCATGAACCTTGTATCCCAGGAAGTGATCTTTTGTGGACAGCAGAGGACTGCAAGAAGCGCGTTGGAGCTCCGGAGAGCAGCAGGAGGGACCTGGATCGAGCCTGCTAGGTAATGTATTTATTTTTTTATGTGAAACTCCACTATGGCTTATTTTCAGGGTAGGGCCTATATTTCAAGCCTCCCTGAAAATCCTAAAAAATCAGGGTAGGGCTTATTTTCAGGGTAAGTTCTTTTTTTTCAGGAAAACAAGGTATCAGAGGGAGAGGAGGTGGTCATGGAGACCATTTATACAATCTGTTGCCAACCCCAAGTTAATTGTACAACCATAATAAAATGTGTTTAGCCATATAGACACAATTCTTGCAAAACTCTGTACAATGCTTATCCATATTTTAAGTGGCATTGTCAATAATTAATATCAAAAGTACTCTGGAAATGGAGGATCCCAAAATCCTTGCGGATTGCAGTAATGGTCATAGCAAGAAATGGAAGACAATCTACAGAGAGCATCAGATATATACCCTTTGTCTCATAATTCAGTAGTTGTTTTGACCCGTGCCACGATTCCCTTACCTAATAATGAGGCCCGTCCAATCACTCAGTACCATTTAATACTGCTTAATTCCATGCCACTACTGGAAAATCAGATCAGCTTCCTACACTTGCCTGGTTACAGAGGAATTTAGGCCTTTTAAGACTCTTAGATAAAGAACATAAAAATAAATAAAATTAATGCAATTAGAAGAAAAAGCTTTTATTGTTATTTATTGCAAAGAAAACCACCAATTTAATTCTAGCATGCCCGGCGTGCGCCTCTAAATAATGGATGCACCACGCCAGGATGAGGTTTGCTAGTTTGCTGTTACAACTCTCAGCTTTGCTATTAACTGTCAGGTGCAGTGAAGTGAAAAAATGAACTTCCACCAGCATCAACACAAAGGTTTGTAGTTCATGTACATATTAAATGCGGAATGCAAGACGATAAGCAATGACTTCTTACATCATAGAATTTCGTCAAGGCAGATTTTATACAATGTAGTAGGGACTTTGTTAATATATCAACACACACATGTGTATATATATATATATATATATATATATATAGTTCAGATTGTATTCTCATGACTGTACTAGGGGCATAGGTGGTGAAGGTGGGAATAGGCCCAAGTGCTGGGTACCAAGGAAGTTGTTAATATTTACTTTGTCTCACCAAGGTATTCAGATATAGGGTTAGGGCAGCTTCCTGGATCATTGCCTCTGGGTATAGGAAAACCCAGGCATGCCTCTGCTTTGTACAGTACATGTAAGCTATTAATCATCTATTTGCAGATCTAGCCAAAAATACAGTAAGCAGCCTTTAGTGCAATGCTTCCTGGGATAAAGTATGCAAATTAGCTGAGAGCTATTTTGCATCCTCTGTCAAATCAAATATATGTGCAGGGAATTCTTTTGACATAACTGAATAGAAAGCTCTACTTTTGTGCACCTGTATCTATAATCCTGCATATACTTTAAATGAAACCTACCAGAAGTAAATTAAATGTGTTTTGCAGGGAGAATACTATGAATGACCTATCCTCAAAATAGGTCATCAAAGTTGACCGGCTGGGGTCCGTCACTCAGAACCCCGACTGATCAGCTGAGTAGGCGCATACTGTCAGCGCCGCAAATACACAGAAGTCGGAGCGGAAGCCTCTGTGCCGACCTCCACGTAGTGGCCGGCACTTGTTACTGCAGGCATGGCTCTCATTGAAATCAAGATGTGCTTGCAGTTACAAGTGCCGGACACTTCACAGAGGTCGGCGCAGAGACTTGTGTATTTTTGGCACTGACAGCATCCGCCTGCTCAGCTGATCGGTCAGGGTCCTGAGCGGCGGACCCCAGCCGATCAACTATTGATGACCTATCCTAAGGATATGTCATTAGTAGTATTCTGCCTTAAAAAACTCTTTAAACATATTACAAATCTAAGATGTGATACTATAATGCTAAGATTCTGAATCCATGTGTCCTTTTGATTGCTTGTAGAAGCTGTTTCCTTCCATTCAGAAAAGCATACTTGGACTGGCCAGGCGCGCTTGTCTATTGTCGAGAGTTGGCAATAAGCAGCTGTTCTGCATGATTATCATATACTTTATTTTGGAACCTTACTGATAGTTATATAAAGTCATATATTTTTATAGTAGCACTAACATTATGTAACCGGAAGCACATATGGGGTTAAAACACTAGATTCATTTCGGTATTAGTACGATATCTGATTTTTCTGCTGCTGAGCAATTATGTCTTTGTTTCGGTTTCACACTTCATACTCTTTAGAAACTATAAAGCAGTTCTGTTCGCTGTTGTTTTAATTTTCAGGCCACCGATTAACTCCAGATTTCCCTTTGGTGGCTTAGTAATATGTGCCATTGTAAACTATGTAACAGTCTGCAGTGTTTGAGTTAAACTTTGGACAAATCCCACTCTCCATTCCCACATTTCAGCTAATGCTTGGCTAAGCAATGCTTTCTATCTGCTTTCATGTTTAATTCACTTTGATTCTGTGTACAGAAACATCAAGTGCTTTAACTGGCAAATCTGTAGGCACGTCAAGAATCCCCACTGAGAAAAACCTTCCCAAAGACCTTTGCTTAAAAAAAAATCAAAAAGGACTGTTCTATCAGTTTTGGATGACTGCTATGTATTTCACGACATCCACTGATCCTAGTTTTAAAGGAGATGTCCAACCAGTATAAGCCCATGTGTGAAGATGTCACCTAGATGAGCTCCAGCTCTGAAGACCCCCAAAAGGCTGGTTTTCAGGATCTCTTTAGTATTGGACAGAAAGTGTAATTATTTTCTGTGCCTCAGTCATTGCCACAGATGTTATCTCCATAGGATATCCTCAAATCATGACCTGTTGGGGGGTACTTGAGAACTAGAGTTGAGAAACTATGGCCTAGATCACCTACGATCACTTCTAATGAATAAACAAAGTTTGGATTGTGCTCATTGAAATCAATTGGCATATACTGATCTCAGTGGACTTTTCTAGAGTACAGAGCCTTGCTTTATTTGGGTTCTCCACTGGTACACCCAACAAATAAGCTGTAATCTGTAAGGAAACCTGGTTGCAAGTGTTCTTTAAAGTGGAGTTTGGCTTTGAGGAAGAAATACTTGTGGTTAATTCTAAAATAAGATCCTTGTTGTTTGGCTCAATGTCAATACAAAAAGCCAGTTAGACAGGACCTGCTCATGGATTAGGCCATAGTTAATTCTCATTAAGGTCAAGGTAGGGTTTAATGTATATGGCTGTTTTCTCACGCTCTACATTTACTGTTTTTCTTTTTACCAGTTATTGTCTATATATCATCTACGGAGAATTACCATGTGACGGAAAAGATATCAGGAATCAGTCCCATTCTCATGGTGACTGTCTCTAGCTACACATATGGTAGGGGGGGAAAGGTTCTGTTTCAGATTTTGCACTGGGGCCAAGGTACTTCTACTTAGGCCAGGCTCACACGAATGGGTCAGATTCCGTGAGTGACCGCCAAAGCGAATTGCGCATGGTCACGTATGTGCGTGGTTCTCCATTTAAGGACAGCATATCGTCCATGCGGAAAAACCAACGCAAGCAGGGAATGACATCAGAAAGTTGCCCAACCCCCTGGAAACACCGTTCTATTGCCCAGGCGACATTCTCTTGTGCTGTCGTGGTGAGAGCTGTTCTGAGAGCCTCCAGAATGGGATACTGCTCTCCTGTGTCGGCTGGTTTTATACTACTTTTTTTAGAAGTAGTATAAACCACTTAAAAGAATAGCTTTCTTCTGGAAGAAGAGCCCAGAAGAATAAGTGGAGGTTGCAGACAGCAGTCTGGTTGGTTGTGTTGCCGGCCAGACTCTGTCGTGCATTGTCTGCCCACAAATTCCTACTTTTTTTGTTCAATTTGTTATCTGGTCTCCTAGCAACTTGCATACCAATTCGCATCCATGCACAATATACTTGCATATGCACTGCGGATTGAACGTATCCATAGAGATCAATTAAGCTCATACGCACAGAACCCGCGGTAAAATAGAGCATGCTGAGATTTTTCTTCTGCTCGTGGAATCTGCAATTCCTGCCTGCAAGTCTGAGTGAAACGGCGAAAGTCAATGCATTTGATAGACCACATATTACCGAGTATTATATGTGTGAATGGCGATCACGAAATACGCAATTCAAATCGGTTTGTGTGAGACCAGCCTAATTCTTCTGTGCTATACTCAGACCTGACTAAGATACTTCCACTAGTGTTTTAAATCAAATGATCGGAAGGGGTTTGTAACCTACACTACCGTTCAAAAGTTTGGGGTCACATTGAAATGTCCTTATTTTTGAAGGAAAAGCACTGTACTTTTCAATGAAGATAACTTTAAACTAGTCCTAACTTTAAACAAATGCACTCTATACATTGCTAATGTGGTAAATGACTATTCTAGCTGCAAATGCCTGTTTTTTTGTGCAAAATCTACAAAGGTGAATAGAGGCCCATTTCCAGCAACTATCACTCCAGTGTTCTAATGGTACAATGTGTTTGCTCATTGGCTCAGAAGGCTAATTGATGATTAGAAAACCCTTGTGCAATCATGTTCACACATCTGAAAACAGTCTAGCTCGTTACAGAAGCTACAAAACTGACCTTCCTGTGAGCAGATTGAGTTTCTGGAGCATCACATTTGTGGGGTCAATTAAACGCTCAAAATGGCCAGAAAAAGAGAACTTTCATCTGAAACTCGACAGTCTATTCTTGTTCTTAGAAATGAAGGCTATTCCATGCGAGAAATTGCTAAGAAATTGAAGATTTCCTACAACGGTGTGTACTACTCCCTTCAGAGGACAGCACAAACAGGCTCTAACCAGAGTAGAAAAAGAAGTGGGAGGCCGCGTTGCACAACTAAGCAAGAAGATAAGCACATTAGAGTCTCTAGTTTGAGAAACAGACGCCTCACAGGTACCCAACTGGCATCTTCATTAAATAGTACCCGCAAAACACCAGTGTCGACATCTACAGTGAAGAGGCGGCTGCGGGATTTTGGGCTTCAGGGCAGAGTGGCAAAGAAAAAGCCATATCTGAGACTGGCCAATAAAAGAAAAAGATTAAGATGGGCAAAAGAACACAGACATTGGACAGAGGAAGACTGGAAAAAAGTGTTGTGGACGGATGAATCCAAGTTTGAGGTGTTTGGATCACAAAGAAGAACGTTTGTGAGACGCAGAACAAATGAAAAGATGCTGGAAGAATGCCTGACGCCATCTGTTAAGCATGGTGGAGGTAATGTGATGGTCTGGGGTTGCTTTGGTGCTGGTAAGGTGGGAGATTTCTACAGGGTAAAAGGGATTCTGAATAAGGAAGGCTATCACTCCATTTTGCAACGCCATGCCATACCCAGTGGACAGCACTTGATTGGAACCAATTTCATCCTACAACAGGACAATGACCCTAAACACACCTCCAAATTGTGCAAGAACTATTTACAGCAGAAGCAGGCAGCTGGTATTCTATCGGTAATGGAGTGGCCAGCGCAGTCACCAGATCTGAACCCCATTGAGCTGTTGTGGGAGCAGCTTGACCGTATGGTACGCCAGAAGTGCCCATCCAACCAATCCAACTTGTGGGAGATGCTTCTAGAAGCGTGGGGTGCAATTTCACAAGCTTACCTCAACAAATTAACAGCTAGAATGTCAAAGGTGTGCAATGCTGTAATTGCTGCAAAAGGAGGATTCTTTGACGAAAGCAAAGTTTGATGTAAAAACAATGTTATTTCAAATACAAATCATTATTTCTAACCTTGTCAGTGTCTTGACTCTATTTTCTATTCATTTATTTCACAACGCATGGTGGTGAATAAGTGTGACTTTTCATGGAAAACACAAAATTGTTTGGGTGACCCCAAACTTTTGAACGGTAGTGTATGTGCTACAATTATATAGTAAACCTTATGCATTACAAGAGGAGCTTGTTACTAAAACTTTTCTATATGACTTGTTTTGTCTGCTACAACTTTGTGCATCAGCTTAATAAAATATAGATGTTAGACTTGTTATGAAATGAAGCCATTCGGACTTTTAACACGCTTTCTGCTCTCTTAACATTTATATTTATGAGCAATGACACTGTGTTTGATCCAGTCTTCCATAGCTCAATGCCATATACCCTCTGGCTATTCTTCACGCAGCTGCAGAGAATGTATTGTTTCAGCTTTCGATTTGTGACCAAAATGAGTTCTCCTTTTTTTTGGGAAGACATGGTTAGGAATCTGATTCTGTCCCTGGCAATACTGTTTATTAACCCTAGAAGAATCAGTATGCAAATTCCTACTATGCTCTAAACCTAATTGGAATTTGGAGTTGGCCTCTTATATTTCCACTTCCAAGTTTTAGGTACCTACCCAACCCTTCCACTAGTTGCCCAAAGACCATACAAAAACTAAGTATATATAGTTTGGATTGTTGACCATGACATAAAAAACAATACTGTCAGTAAAGGACTACAATATTGTTCTAAAGATTTCATTACCGTAATTGTAAAGTGAAAGTTGGATAATTCGATTTTCTTATCATCAGCTATGATAATATCATACAACAAACTGGATAAAGTGATAGAATACGTTTTTCCTAAAGTGTCCTTCAGTAAATGCAAAACTTCAATCAAACAACCAATCAAAAACACCCAACACGGATAATTGAAGGAAACCTTTCAAAGCTTCTTTTTTGTTATTATTACTGGTTATTATTAGTTTATAGGGAGGCTAAATGCTATTTCTTGTGTTGGCCAACAGCTATTTCCCTGACTTTCCCATTAATATACAAGCTTAAGGAAAAGAAAACAAGCTGAAATGCCCAAATGTAGAGCCCAAATCCAAAATCCGTGATCATCATTTACCCTAGTATCCACTGACAGGGAAGAGTCAGGAGGCAGCCATACCCATTAAGGTGTTGGCCTATCACCAGCATTATCCTAATGTGCATGGGCAGCTTTAGGATTTTATAGTATAGTGATGATGTCTTATCTGTGCTTTAGTGGCATCTCTTTTTGTTAGAACGATCTTGAGTAGTGGACCCCAACTAATCAACTACTGATGAATTATCCTGAGGATACGTTATCAATAATATCTGCCTGGAAAAACTCTTTAAGCACTTTTCACTGGGTGGAAGGCGTCATGTAGGAGAATGCAAAAATTTTCCAAATCGCACAGACAAGAACAAGAGATGTGCAAAAAGAGCAGGGAAAGTATGGGGTTACAGTACTCTATGGTACATTTTCTCCCTGCACCCATTTTTCCTGTGCCATCTATCTACTGGGTATTTAAATGTTTTGTGTCTGCTTATGTTTATCTATTATGAAATATATTTTTGAAGCCTCCCTGCTCTTTTTGCATATCTTTTGTTCTTGTGTGTGTGTGTGTAGTTATCACTATTTGATGGTAGTTGTTGCCTACTATTGGTCCCTCAGCTATAGTAAAACATATTCTAACTATAATTGTCAATCAGCATCTGAACTATAATGTATCTGTATTAAAATGGTCATAAAACATACAGTGTTGGATTGATTCTGTAAGTTCTCCTTATAAGTCCTTACACTGGATGATGTGATTATACTTAACCACTAACGCTTAGAAGTAGGGTGAGGCAGCTTCATAAAGCGTAGTATTGCTGAGCCATGTCTAATAAATCACCACATGCTTCAAATTAAAGTCTGTAGGTCACCACAGTACACAACTGAAAGAAAATAACTGGACATGACAAGCCCAAACCTGAGTGACTGTGCTACATATATGTACATTGGAACCATGTGTGACTTTTTGTCTGTATCAGTTATTGGGGAGGATTTGCTATGGAATTTACATCAGTTTACTGGTGTAAAAAAGTTGCAAGTTTTGGTACATGCATTTTTGCACAAAAATTTGCAACCTTTTCAATTTCAAGCAGATCTTGCCAGTTTTCATAAAAGTAGACAGGGCTTTTCAAGAGGACTGGGTAAGAGCATGGCTGATTTATTAAAATTTACACCAGAAATTTCATTTTCTGGTACACAGATAGCCAAAGGTGCACCAAATTTATTAAGAGATATGTGCCTCTACGAATAATAAATTTGGCGCATTTTACTCCAACCCACTTCAAATGTAGACTGGCGTATGGAACACCGGTCTTCATAACCCACCCCCCACCCCCCTCTGCCTGACCTCATTGTGTATATAACAAGTACATCTCCATACAAATGCGAAAGGCGATGGGAATGTATAAAGATGTGGGCAAATTTCCTTACGCCATCTGTTATTAATGGCTTAGCATTGACTCTGTAGACAGTTTCACCATGTCAGCTAGTGTCACTACATACAAATCCACTTCCATCCAAGGGTGAACTGAAAGCAGGAGTATACAACAGGTGGTCCAGGCTTTTCTCATGGACCTCATGCAGTGATAATCTGTGATAGCAATTAAGAAGGACCACAATCTTGTGGCTTTTGTATTAATTGAGATACTCGGGTCTGAATGTATGCAAGTCATCTATATACGTATAGCTCTCACTTCTTTTGACTAGGAGAATCATTTAGTGCTAAAATCACTATATGTTTGGAGGTAAATTAACACCAATATAAATAAGGCTAATATTACTGGTCTAATAATAATACTGGTATGAATGATTTCGGAGGGCTGTTTATTGAATAAATTATTAGCTGTCTTAAGTTATAGAGTTAAATGGGTATTCTGGGACTTTTTTTATTATTGCTATTGGTGATCGACAAGTGAGCAGTAGATTATCGGCAGAGACCTACCCTTCGGATCCTCGTCAATCACCTGACTCCCTTGTCCACTATCACTGTATTCAATGGTCAACCAGCTCCACTAAAGTCTGCGGGTTTGACTGACCTTAATCAAATGGGAACGGTCACCTTTTTCTTGACTTGAGCTTTGATTATTAGCAATTTTTCATTGATTTTCCTGTATATAATAAATGTTTTGTTTTAATAATTCTCTCCAGGTCACAGATATTTTACTGAGAATTTTGGGAATGTATATTCTAATTAATATTACGACATTGTATATTGGATTTGAGAATATTATAGTTATTAAATAAAAGTCTTAAGATCTGTTATTGTTGATGGTATCATATGTTCTGCTGGGCATGTCGAAGAGACAGATGGAGAACAGAGATTTAATTTAGTTTTTTGGTCAGACTAAGCATTTGGGATTCTAATTATCTGACAACACCATGACTGATTATACTTAAAGCCACAAGACATGATCCAGTCTCTTATTAAGAGAGTATACGTTGAGTAGACTGATGTCCTGATGTGAAGTCACGTTAGGCATAAACCAACAGTTATTATTAAAGTTCTCTTAGCCAATAAATGTTGTGACTAATTATAACAATGTATACTTTCATTGTCTGCGAAAAATGAAACACGTGAATATTACATAGGGGTGTCTACCGAATACTCCTAAAGAATCAAAACAGTATGACTGTATACACACCTAGCATCCGTGCTGAAGTTATTACCATGCAGCCAAGAATCACAAACACAGCACGTGGTTTTATGGTCAATTGCAATAGTTTCGCAGTTTAATATGCCACTTCTTTGCTTACCTTGCGTATTAATATACAATACTGTGCAAAAGTTTTAGGCAGGGGTGGAAAAAATGCTGCAATGTAAGAATGCTCCTAAACACAGTGTTACTAGTTTATTTTTGTCAATAGCGATACGCCAAGTGAATGAATAAAAGAGAAATGTAAATCGCATCAATATTTGTTGTGTCCACCCTTTACCTTCAAAACAGCATCAGATCTTCTAGGTACACTTGTACAAAGTCAGCGATTTCGTAGGATTATAGTCAGGTGTATGATTAACCGATTATACCAAACAGGTGATGATGATCATCATTTTCATTTGTAGGTTGAAACAGTCATTAACTGAAACAGAAACAGCTGTTTAGGAGGCTTAAAATTGGGTGAGGAACATCCAAACTCTACTATTAACCCTTCTATTTTTTTACTTTGAAACCTTCTTTCCACATCTCCCTAAAACTTTAGCACAGCACTGTATTGCATGGTTGGAGCTGTATTTAGTCATCAAACTAGCATTGTCAACAGTGCTCCCCGGGATGCTGACTGATTGGGCTTCATCTTGTTGGTCCGCCCATCTGGCAGTCCTCTGAAAACAATCAAACATGTTGAATTTTTACTTGTCAGATCCTTTGTTTCTCCAAAACAAGGAGTCTAACACTGAGTAATCTTCCCCTGCTGCGTAAAACTAACACTATACAGTAAAGCTACCCATAAACATTCAACAACTGTTGGATGGACTGTCCTTGGCTGCTCCATACACACTCACCTCAGCTGAACGTTCATGTGTTTAGGGAGGTAAGCTGTAGGCAGGCAGCTCTGGCTCCAGCTTATGTCATGGGGAACCAAAGGATTTGGTGCAGAAATTCAACGTCCTTGATCCTTCTTTCCCCTGACATCATCTGTTGGGAGAAAGTTGAGCCACCCCCATATACACATCAGAGACTATCCAGGCCTGCTGTTATCGATAGATTTGAGCAACTAAAGTCAAATGTGTATGGGGGCCTTAAGCCAATTTTAAAGGGGAATCTGTTAACATAAAGTTTTGTTTTACTATAAAATGCAGGCCAAATGAGTAGGAAGAAAAGAGAAAACAATTGCTCTGGGGGTATATCTGATGCAGATTGTAGAAAGTAGATTAACACTGAAGACACTTAGGGCATTTCTACATGCCAAAACCGTACCAGCGACTATAGCCTCTGTGCTTTACACAGGAGCGACTATAGCCTCTGTGCTTTACACAGGAGCGACAGTTGTTCAATGAATGGAAGCAGAGATTTAGCAACTCCTGTTTACACCGAGTAAGAAGCCGCTCAGCAGTCGCTCCGTGTCAGTAAGCTGAAATGGAATGACTAGCGACAACTGAGCGACCTCTCACTCAGTGCCCTGTCAAAATTGCTAATTTGAGTGATTTTATTTGGGCGACTATCGGCCCGTGTAACACTATTCTTACTTCTATAAGAAGGGCAATAAAAGGATAACTCACGATATACTCCCTTTCAGGTCAGTTCTACAATTTAAAAGTAAACTTCTTAAAAGAAAATTTTGACCTCATCATGCCCAAAGGGGAGAAAGAAAATGAATGGTTCATCCTCTGCATTAATAGGCTACAAAGTTGTAACTGGGTCTTATGGATGTTGAAGCCATAATAGACATTACGTGGGCATTAATCGTAAAGAAAATCCATATCAACTGAAACAGTTCCTGAATTGTAGCTTGAGATACAGGTGGCCAGACATGTGCTTTATGTGCAGTCCTGTTCTGTGCTCAGTGTGTGTGAACAGTGTTGTGTCCAACCATGTGTGTTTAGTGCATCTCTACAGGTTCATGATCAGAGATAGCTAGGTCCCAGATGAAGACAGTGGGGCCGACCTTATCGGGACGATTACCCCGCTTTTAGGCAGGGGTGCCCCACTTTCCCTGATTAGTAAGGGGTAGGGGTCTTTCCATCTTACCTGGAGATGTGCAATTGGTCCTGGCAAACATTGAGTCAGTGTTTGCGGTTTTAAATGGACACGCCTGCGTCCGCACAGAGGCTTGGCGCTTTAGTGTGCCCAGCGGACATAACATAATAACTAGCCTTACCGTTTGCTGCAGACCCCTGTGCAGTTTGCACCTGTATTAGTATTGCCTCTCCTGCTGACTGGCTGACGTCCGCACTAGGCCCATACGGATAAGTCCTGTGCACGCTATGTCAGCAGGAGGGATTTTCATCTTTTTTCCTTCTGGACGTTTTCCACACCTTTGGTCACTTTCTACTTGCTTAAACTGAAGTGTTGCGCCTTCTCCACTGCAAGTTTTTAGTCCTATTCTCTTGCTCTGTCATGCCCACCCAGGGGGTGCGTCATCTGCTAAGGCAGCACCTCCACTATTGAAGTTACCACTTCACTCTCTTCACCACGTATGTACTATCATTGTTCACAACAAACACGACTGTATAGGTTTTTCTCCACCCCTCTGGACATATGCACTCTTTTGGCAGACTTCTCTGACTGAGGCGCAGTGTAAGGCGCAGAGGTTCTGTTTAGAGGTGTACATTGGTTTAGTCCATCCCATTTTTGCCATCTTTGCCTTGGTGTCAGTGCCTTTATACATAAATCCTGTATACGTGCATGGTTTGGATGAGTTGCATAATTTTTTTTTTTATGCCCAAAGGGTCCAGAGGTCCTATTTTGAAAGGGGAGGTACTGTTAAGGTTGTATGTCTGGGACCTGTGGTTCTACATGTGTGCTTCCTTGTGCACACCTTCACAGGTAGGGGTTAATTGAGCTCGCTGGGTGTGGTATTCTCCAGCAGCCAATCCCCCTCTTTTGTGGCAGATAAATACCGGCAAACTCTTGGAGAGATTGCTGGTCATTTTAGTGCTTCATTGTATCTTTGTGTAAATCCCACTCAGAGCTGGTGTTTGCATGCTTTGTCTGTAGTGTCCCTCTCTCCTTCCCTAAAGATGGTTTGGACACCTGCTGTCCCTCCCCTCCTTGTGTTCTGGTGTGCGTGCGTTGAGTAGTGTGTGGTACGGTGACCACATAGGTGCAGGTGGCCCGCAGGTTTCTCCCTATCCCTGGGCAGGTGTGGCATCCAGATGTCTGATGTCCTATGTGTGTCAGATGGGTGATGCCTGACACTGTTCCCTGTATCTCAGCACGGTGGCTGACTCTCTATTCCCGTGGTGTGAGAACACTTGGACTGACTATGGTTTACCATCTGTATGCATGTGAGCTCTGAGTGGGGTTCCTGTTATATGCTATATGCACAACCAGGTATGTTGGTGTGAACAGTGATGTGTTCTGTATGTCTGTGCAGGTGGCCAGACGTGCTTTATGTGCAGTCCTGTTCTGTGTTCAGTGTGTGAACAGTGTTGTGTCCTGTGTGTTTAGTGCATTTTTTCCAGGTTCCTGATCAGGGATAGCCAGGTCCCAGAAGAAGACAATGGCGCCGACCTTATCGGGAAAATCAACCCGCTTTTTCGGCAGGGGTTCCCCACTTTCCCTGGTTTTAAATGGACACGCTTGCATACATTTTCTTTCTATGCCTTTTAATGGAGTACATATCCTTCATTTATACATATTGTTATTTTTATTTCGCAATCATTAGCATAATGTCTTCCTAATTATTCATTCATTAACATATTGGAATCCACGAACATGTTCTTTTATAATACGGCACTATGTTTTAATAATGAAATGCATGAGCTTCTGGCTTTTGGAGTGCACAGCACCTCCGGCTTTGTCTGCTTCCGATGTTTTGGAGCGCACACCACATCGGGACCTCTCCTTGAGTTGTTTAAACTGCTTATTCACTTCATAGAGATGAATAAATTTGAGAACCGCTCATTTTACTTATCTACATGGCTTGAAAAAGAAGGTTTGCTTAGTGATTATGTACCTCCAAAACACTTTGCCTATTTTTTGTGATCTCTGTTTTGGTTATCATGGTCCTCATTAAAAATAAACAGATTGAATCTACAAGGAATTTGGGCAAATACCTGGAGTTTACTGTTGAATTGTGGAGCTAACCTGGAAGGGGGTATATGGTGAGCTATTCCTCCATTACCTGCTTATGTAAGGAAGTGTCTTAATCTACTTTCTGCAATTTGCATCAGATATACCCGTGGGTGCTGGTTTTCTCTTTTTTTCCTGTTTAATTGAGTGACATTATGCCAAGGCTTACCCATTCTTTTAAGAAGTTGAATGCACTACGAGAGTTACGAAAATAGCTGAGTAAAGGCCCATTTAGACGAGACGAATATTGGGCAAGCGATGCCCGACACTCGTCCCCGCACATACTCGCTCTCGTGCTGCTGCACAGGAGCTAGTATCACTGTCTCTCAGCGGGGAGGCTGCAGGAGATTTCTCTTCTCGCTTTCCCCGCCCCTCTCCATTGACATAACATAGTGGCCGTTGAGTACTGAACAGCTGCTATTTACACTGAGAGATCAGCAATCAACTCATCGTCCATCGTTTATGCAGCATAAATGATGGACGATGAGCTATACGATCATCGTTCAGTGTAAATAGCAGCCATTCAGTATACATCACCCCTTTAAATGTTATTGAATGGAAAACAAGTGCTTTTCTAATGTGGTTATAGTTTGTATTACTTCAATATATTGGAGTGTCTTTGGATTATTTCTCTACGCAGTGCAGATGAATCAGCTTTGCAGAAGTAACAGCACAGAATTGGCTAAACCCAGATAGACCTCTGATCTGCAGCCTGCAATAAAGCATGCTCCAACAGAGTGCACGCTTTACCTTACAAGGACATTAAGCATCTGCTCGACTTACTGGGTTGTCTTGACGATTCGGACTAATTATAATGTAAGTTCACAACAGCTGTGATGCGATACTTCAAAGCATTCATCACACCATTTCAGGTGATACAGGAATGCTGTCACAAAAAACTACAATATTACTAGATGATTTACATGAACAGTATTCTTTCTAAGAAACCTAAGGTGAGATCATTAATGAAAGTAACATTAAAGGGTATATCCAAGAGTAGCCATTTTCAAAATCCTGGTCAAGCCGTTTAAGGCCGCTTGCACACAAACAAGTCGGATTCCGCATGTGAGAGCCCACAGCGGAATCCGGCCTTGACCGTGGCTGGCGACTCTGCATACCTGTCTTCTTTCTTCTTCATCTGTATTGCGGATGGCCGCGGCGGCTCATCGTTTGTCATTAGCAGTGCAGATTTTTTTCTAAATCTTTCTTTTTTTCTACGTCGTCACTAGGTGATGACCTGGGTACCCGCGACCTATCTGCAATGTCAATTAGAACATGAAAAATAGAACATGCTGCGATTTTGCCTCCGCGAGCGTGTATAAAAAAAAAGCGATTTTGCATAGCATGTTCTGAATGGTATTTGCTGTGGATCCTCGGTGCGGACGCCGATCGCGGATTCCACAATGTAAATTTGTTGGTGTGCAGCCAGTCTAAGTCTGTATTTTCAAAGGCAAAGACATGTAGTATAATATATTGCAGTTACGGTGGCGTGCTACCAATGGCAGTAGGCTACACAGCTGCTATGGGGCTATGGGGCCTGAGTGCCAAATGGTCCAGCTCGCAATCCCACCACTGGTTCGCTGGACCCTGCAGCCAACAGTAACTCTCTTTCACCTTACACTTTTACTGGACTCAGCCCAGCTCCATGCTGTGCAGATCCTGAGTCCCCCAGCTCTATGGCACTTTACTGTAGAGAAAACTAGAGAGAGAGGAGGTGTTGGGATCTGTATGAAGCCGCTCTGTGTCCAGGAGGACTGTACGTTAGAAAGAGAGTTACACTGCTGGTCTGACTTTTTCAGGGAGGCAGATAAGATGTACTATAAATGTGAGGAGCACAGCGTGGGCACTATAAGTGTTAGGAGCACAGCATGGGCACTATAGGTGTGAGGAGCACAGCATGGGCACTATAAATGTGAGGGGCACAGTGTGGGCACTATAAGTGTGAGGAGCACAGCGTGGGCACTATAAGTGTGAGGGGCACAGTGTGGGCACTATAAGTGTGAGGAGCACAGCATGGGCACTATAAATGTGAGGGGCACAGTGTGGGCACTATAAGTGTGAGGAGCACAGCGTGGGCACTATTAGTGTGAGGGGCACAGAGGGTGCACTGTAACCTTTCAGAGGCATGGAGTGCACACTATAACTTTGAGATGCACATAGAGCATACATTAACTTAATGTACCTTACCTAATTAACCATAATTGTGAGGTCCACAGAGGTGGATTATTATTTACATTTTCCATCCAAGTACATTACTGTGGAAATAACAGTATGACCACCTTTTTTGCAGGCTTGACTTCCCCCACAGGTGGCAAGAAGTTTAAATGCAATACTCCATACAATATATCCATTTGAAGATGCAAAGTGCCAACTAGACAGGGTTACTCTGGTCTGAAGACCTGATTTCCAGTGTCTTATCCTCATCACTGTGAGGATACTGCACCCGCAGTGAGAAGGAGACTGAGTGGAGCGCTGGTCGTGCAAGTGTGCTGCGGCTCCATTCACTTTCAGTGGAACTGCCGAGATACTTGAGCGGCAAGCGCTCAGGTGTTTCCATTAGCCCCATGGAAAGGAATGGACTGCCGACTGCACATAGTCAGCCAGCGCTCCATTCATTTTACCTTCACTGTGGAGGAAGAAGCGACTCTTGCAGTGACAAGCAGGGGGGACATGGGACTCTTGTTCTTGAGATTGGTGAGGGTCTTATCAATGAGATCAGCAAGTTACCCCCTATCGTTTGGATTAGGAACTTGAAATCTTGGTACAACCCCTTTTAAGTATGCGTTGTCTTGAAGGTATCGGGGAGAGTTTTCTATATCTATCCAATGCTGGTGTTCTGGTTCTCTGATCCAATCTACGACTCTGTTTACATGTACTGCTTTGTAGTATAGGAGAGTCTCTAGGAGGCCAATCCCCCATTTGTGTCTTATATAATTACTGTTTAATAGGGTTCCAGTATTTTTGATGGGATGAACTGCATTATGTACACTGTTACTTCTTCCAGTTCAGTTATATCTATCATGGCTTCATTACACCATACGATAATGTGAACAGGGCTTCACAACCAATCCTGGCGCTTGTCATTCCAGGTTTTAGAAAGACAAGAATATTAGGAAAAGTAGGTGTCATTAAAAATGTCTCAAGTGTTTGATAAATATAATACAGTGAACTTGTATTCGGAACCCTCTTATTCAATGATAAATCTCTCACACTGCATAAGCTACAACAATTTTGCATTTTGGCAATTACAAAGTTTACAAGGAGATGAATCTTTAGTATTACATTTTATCATGATTTACAACAAGTTGTTCAAATTGTCAAAAATACGTAGTTCAACCTGAGCAACATTTATGACCGTGAGTGGGGAATATTAACATTTAATGAGCACACATGAGTGTCATTATACTATATTGTGCAGAGTTTAGTGTAGGATATCTAGGGAGAGCTAGAAGCTCATGTATGTTCTTTCTATGTGCCCGGCGAGTGATGGGGCACAGGTGTACAGTAACGCCATAATGAGAACCAATAGTAATATCAGCATGCATTGCAACATGTG